>NC_143530.1:26317111-26651397 GCF_031878675.1 Megascapheus bottae | reverse complement strand
TCAGAGAAGCCCAGCTTCCGCGCACAGCTTTTCCACTGCTTTCCCAGGTGGGCCCTGATTGGATTCAGGTGCTCATCAGTCAGAGTTGTAGTATCATCTGCCAAATGGAAAAGAGAAAGCAGCTGTGAGCCACTCCAACACTCACACTTCCGGATTGTGGAAAAAGCCAAGGTAAAGGGAAGAACATTAGGAGGTAATTAAACAGATAACCCCTAATTCTGAAGTTCTTTACTCATGGGAAGACACGACTTGCCTGTCAGCCTGTAAGAAGTCTATGTGTGACTTCAACTATACCACCCCCTTCTTCCTGGCAGGTACAACAGAACCTAGATGATGATTTGTTTTTGGTGATTAAAACCCCTCAGAAGCTACTATGCTGTGTTCTCTGCAACCCTAGCTAGCAGGACAGTTTGTTTGACACTTTTTTTAATGCCATTTGAGTCACAGTCCCACTTACGGTTTTGTGGTGATTAAGGAGAGCTAAGATTCTCATGGACTTTCTTGCCTGCTAGCTTCAAATCAAGATTCTCCTGCCTCAGCCTTTTGAGAAGCTAGGATTACAGGCATGAGCCATGAGTGCCCAGCTACAGTAATCCCTTTGATGTGAACCTGAGGAAATATTTCTCCCAAGTCTGAATAGTAACACTTATGCTGATGAAAGTGGAAAACCTTTACAGAATTTCCTATGTGCCAGGTAGTGTTCTAAGACTTAACACATAGTGAATTACTCAATTTTAGCAGTAAAATCATAAATTGAACTCAGGGATTCTCCCAATATTAGATGTTTTCCCCATGTTTTTAATAATAAATTACAAATGGATTATGGAAAGACACTGAGGAAACATGGAATAGATTTCAGTCAGAAAGCTATCACAAGAAAACATTTAACATTCCATTCCCTTGAACAAGATTAAAGCTGCCAGATGTTGGGTCTGCTATTTACATTTTTTTCTTCATGCTTAGGATTCAAACTGAGCACTATGCATGCTAGGCAAGTACTCTACTACTGATTTGCCCCCACACCCTCCACCAGCCCCAAATTGTTTCCTTATAAAAATCATCTTACCAAAGATTGCTTGGTACTTGGAATCTATCTCTTCTTTATAGTCTGTAACTGTGCTCTCTAGAAATTGTGAACTCATACCACCAATCTCCATATAATTACTGCTTCCAATCTGAATGCCACTGCTGTTGTATATTGTATAGTTTATGGGCTCATCTGAATAGAGAGAAACATATAAGTAAGTACAGGATCAAACCAATAGAAAAACTGTAGGATGGTTAAGGAGCAGGACTTGATTCCAAATATTAAAGTGAAATGAATGAATACTTTTCTCCTTTAAAATGTGGCTACCTGGGGCCAGGAGTTTGGCCTAGTGGTAGAGTGCTTGCCTAGCATGCACAAAGACCCAGGTTTGATTCCTTAGTACCACATATACACAGAAAAAGCTGGAAATGGTGCTGTGGCTCAAATGGTAGAGCTCTAGCCTTGAGAAAGCCCATGGAAAGTGCTCACACCCTGAGATCAAGTCCCAAGACCGACAAAAAAATGCGTCTATTTTATACTATTAAGATGACCACTAGAAGAAAAAGTGTTGGCAAAAATGTGGAGAGAACAGACCTTGTACGTAGCTGGTGGAGTGTAGGTAGTGTAGGCATAGAGGAAACAGTGTGGAATTTCCCAAACAGTAAAAAAATTGATTACCATGTGATTCCATAATCCTTATTCTCAGTTTTTTAAGACTATGTTCCTAGAAGCATTATTCCCAACAGCCAAAAGGTAGAAGCAACCAATGCCTGCCAACATATGAGTATAAAAACAAAATGTGCCAAATGAATAGAAATTGTGTATGTGTGTGACAGAAACTCCAGCCCAATATCGAACTCTTGATCTTACAGCCTTACTCTCCTTGGTGCTGGAATTACAGATGTGTGCCACCATATCCACAATGTACCAGAATCTTATTGTATGATAAAGTAAATCTTGAACCCAGAAGACATTGGCTAGATGAACTATTAAAGGACAAACCCTCTGACTCCACTCACATTAAGATACTTAATCAAATCAGAGATAGATATGGAATGGTGGTTATTGAGACTGGGGAGAAGGGTGATGGGGATTTATTGTTTAATGGGGGAATAATTTCAATTTGAGAGGATGAAATGTTCTTGACATAGACAGTGGTGACCAGTGCACAACCATGTGAATGTTCTCTATGCCCCTGGATTACACAAATCAAAAAAATTCACATGGTAGATTTTTGTTATAGTATTCTACAAGAATTTTAAAAATAATGTGAACTGAGTACTGGGGCTCACACCTGGAGTCCTACCTATTCAGGAGGCTGAGATCTGAGGGTCACAGTGCGAAGCCAGCAAAGGTAGAAAAAATTTGTGAGACTCCTGTCTCCAATTAACCACCAGAAAGCTAGAAGTGGAGCTGTAGCACAAGTGGTAGAAAGCCTGAGTGCAAAAATATAAGCAAGAGCACTAGGCCCTGAGTCCAAGCCCTAGTACTGGCACACAAAATACATTTAAAAAATATGTGGCCTAGTATGGTTGCACATGCCAACACTGTGAAGACTGAAGCTTGAGGATCAGGAATTGAAGTTAACTCTAGGCTGTGTACTGATTACATCTCAAACAATGAACAACAAAAAAACGCAGCTGCCAGTAAGGCAGGAAAAAGATGAACCAAGGAAACAAAGCTTGGTCTACTCAAGTAACTGCTAACACCCCTCCATATAAAACTTGTATAACACTCAACCTCTGAGGCACACATTAGTCTGTATTAGTATGGAGCCACACTGATCTCTTTTGATGCTCTTCCTTCTACCATCTTCTCCCTCTCTCCAGTTTAAAGCCTGGGGCCATGATTTTCCAGCAGATCCAACATAGCATGGTCCTCCTTTGCCCCATCTTTTCTCTCCGCCTAATCTGCTAGTCTCCCAGTTCTCAAGAGAGGACCAGGTGAAATCCCCTCCTTCCACGTGCCTGCACGGAAGTCTGAGTCTTTGACTCCTTCCTCTGCCGTCAGCTGCCATGCATCCCCACCAGTGTGTGCATCTCAGGAGGGAAGACACCGTGCCCACTCATTTTTCCTAGTCCTCACCCAAGCTCAGGGTTCAGCGTAGGCTATGTACTGGGCCACCCATGCATGTGTCAAATGTGTTGCATTAAAGGACATTTAGCAGATTTTTGAGGGGTGCAGAGGGATAAAAGTGAAATGGAGTAAATCAGCTCAGGAGGCATCTCTGGCCCTAAAGAACAGCCCAGTGGAAGTAGATGCCACAGTGGCTTGTTCATTTTCCTCTTTGAAGCCAAGGAAATGAAGGGCTCTACTGACATGTGCAAAGAATGTATGGTACACACACCCAGTAGCTGAATGCTGTTTTGGGTGATCCATGGAGCCACCAAAAACAAGGTCCTGAGCTCCTAGGAAAACAACCCCAGCTTCAGTCTCTCAAGTGTCATCTGCTCTAAAGGTTTCAACTTCTGTAAATGATCTTCTACAACTACGATGACAGCATCAGCTACTATTTATTGAGCTGCTTTACTAATTTAATCCTCCTAACTCACTGTCCTAGGCTTATGCAGACTCTGTTAATTAGGCTGTGTCAACCACTGGATCACAGGAGGTTAAGTCCAGACAGCACTTTGACTCAGTGCAATGCACCCCAGTATTTTACGCTGTACCTCTCTGTCCTGAAGCCAATGGATTTGTTTCTTGTATTAGTGTGTTGAACAAAATAATGGGTTTCATTATAATTTTACAAACTTATTCATATTTATTTCATCCAATGTCTTGTCCTCTTTCCCATCCCATAAATCCCTACTGGTAGTTACCTTCTACACTCATGTCCTTCTTAGAAAACAAAACAAACAATCAAATCTACATGGGACAACACGTGAAATAGTTGTTTTATTTTATTTAACATAGCGACCTCTTATTTGATCCATTTTCTGAAAGGGCTTAATTTTGTTCTTACTTATGGCCTAATACTAATCCATTGTATTTATATAGCATATTTTCTTTATCTGTATCTATTCATCCATTCCTCTGTGATAGCTAGGCTAATTTTTTTTTAGCCAGTCCTGGGGCTTGAACTTAGAGCCTGGGCACTGTCCTTGGACACTTTTTGCTTAAGGCTAGCGCCCTGCCACTTGAGCCACAATGCCACTTCTGGCTTTTTCCGTGTATGTGGTACTGAGGAATTGAACCCAGGGCTTTATGCATGCTAGGTGAGCTAATTTTGTAACCTGACTATTGTAAGTAGTGCTACAGCAGCAAGTATCTTTATTGTCTATTGACTTGGATTCCTCTTACCATATACGTGGCAATGGTATAGACAAGATCATAACTTTTTAATTTTATTTTTTGCTATACTCATTTCTATAATGTCTAGATCAAATTACCTTTCCACCAACAATGTATAATAGTTCTCTTGTCTCCTGCATCATTATTAACTTTTGTTGTTTTCTTGACTGTTATTCAGACTGGGGTAAGGTAGAATTTCAAGTAGGATTTTCTTTGTTTGCCAATCTTTGGGCTTGAACTCAGGGCCTGGGTGCATCCTTAGGCTTTCTCAAGGTTAGTGCTCTACCACTTGAGCCACAGCACCACTTTTGGCTTTTTCTGTGTATGGGGCACTGAGGAATTGAACCCAGGGCTTTGTACATACTAGGCAAGCATTTTACCACTAGGCCATGCCCCCAGTTCTCAAGTAGGTTTTTTTGTTTTTGTTTCTCCAGTCCTAGGGTTTAACTCAGGGCTTTGAACACTGTCCCTCAGCCTTTTTCCCTCAAGGCCAGCCCTTTACCATCTGAGTTATATCTCCATTTTCCACTTTTTGGTGGTTATTGGAGGTAAGAGTGTTACTGACTCTCCTGCCTGGGCTGGCTTTCAACTGCGATTCTCTTATGTCATTTTCCTGAGCAGCTAAGATTACAGGTGTGAGCCACTGGCATCCAGCTCAATGTAGTTTTGATTTGCATTTCCCTTATCCTTAAGGGTAATATGAACACAGGAGGGTTTTCTCTCTTCTAGTGTCTCTTTCAATTTCTTCAGTGTTACATAATCTTCATTGCAGAAGGCATTTACTACCTTTAGTTAGGTTTATTCCTAGGTATGTAATATGCTACTGTGAATCTGTTTGCTTTTCTGGATTTTTATTAACACATTTGACATTGATATGTAGAAAATCTATTGATGTTTGCATGTTGATAAACACCAAAAGTGTTTATCAGGTACTGCCTTTTAAGAATAAGATTGTATGTATTCAAATAGGGGATGCTTTGACTTGTTCATTTCCTATTTTTTATTTCTCTGTCTGCCCTTGTAACTATGGTTAAGATATGATGTGCTATATTGACGAAGGACTAGAAACAGGGAAAATATTTGTCTCATTCCTGAGTTTAGAGGAAATATTTCTAGTTCTTTCCCACTAAGTATGAGGTTGGTTATAGGTTTATTGTAAGTAGCCTTAATTATGTTGATGTATGATCCTTTATTAATAGTTTTATTGTGAAGGAATGGTGAATTTTGTAAAAAATATTTATTGACATATCATGTAATTTTGGTCCTTAATCCTATTACATGTTATGTTTATGGATTTGCAGTTTGTTGAACAGTTCTTGCTTCCCAGTAATGAAACCCATTTGTTACAGGGTATGATTGTTCCTAGTGTTTTGTTTAATTTGGTTGGTGTTTTATTTATTTATTTATTTTTGCCAGTCCTGGGCTTGAACTCAGGGCCTGAGCACTGTCCTTGGACTTTCTCAAGGCTAGAGCTCTACCACTTGAGCCTCAGCACCACTTCCGGCTTTTTTCTATGTATGTGGTACCAAGGAATTGAACCTGGGTCTTTGTGCATGCTAGGTAAGCACTTTAACCACTAGGCCAAAATCCTGGCCCTGGTTGGTGTTTTATTGAAGATTTCTGTACGTATGTTCATCCTTTTTGTTGTACCCTTATTTAATTTTAGAATCAAGGCAACATGGGCATTGTAAGGTTGACTTTGCATTTATTTCCTATTTTAAGGAATAGTTCTAAGGGTGTTAATGTTCCTTCTTTAAAAGTTTGGTCAAATTCAGCAGTGAATCCATCCTGTGCTGGGTCTTTTTTTGTTCTACTATTGTAGTACTATTTCAATCTTATTGCTATTTATTTATTTATATCTTCTTGATCCATTTTTGATTGGTCACAGTAACTAGAAATGTAACCATTTCTTCCATTCTTTTTTTTTTTTTTTTTTGCCAGTCCTGGGGCTTGAACACAGGGTCTAAGCACTGTCCTTGAGTTTTCTCAAGGCTAGAGCTCTACCACTTGAGCCACAGCACCACTTTTAGCTTTTCTATGTATGTGGTATGGAGGAATCGAACCTATGTCTTAGTGCATGCTAAACAAGCACTCTACCACTAGGCCAAATGTAACCATTTCTTTTAGGTTTTCCAGAGTACTGGAGTATAAGTTTCCAAAATGTTTCCTAATGATTAACTTGACCATATTGGTATTTATTATAATGGATCACTTTTATTTTTAACTTTTTCATTTCCTGGAATTGTGCTTTTGTGTTCTTCTGCTAAGAGTAATTACCTTTGAATATCTCAGTTTTAATCTTTTACTTTATTATTCTAGATCATCTCTTTTGATTAGTTGAATTTAGGGCTTATCAATGGTAATTGTATTTTCAAAGAACCAACTTTGCCTCCTTGATTTTTTGTACTGTTCCTTTCGGCCCTATTTCATTAATTTCTACCCTGTT
Source organism: Megascapheus bottae (assembly GCF_031878675.1). Classification (NCBI taxonomy): domain Eukaryota; kingdom Metazoa; phylum Chordata; class Mammalia; order Rodentia; family Geomyidae; genus Megascapheus; species Megascapheus bottae. The sequence continues at coordinate 26,644,633 of NC_143530.1, read as the reverse complement.
TTCATTTTTACTTTTCATTTATGAATTTGGGGCTTGACTTGTTATTTTTCTAAGACCTTTAGGTGTATAGTTAGGTATTTATTTGACATTTGATTTTTTTTCAAATGTAGGCATTATACCTATAAACTTTTCTCTTAGAACTGCATTTGCTGTATCCTTGTAGTATCTTGAAGTTTACTTTTCATTGATTTTAGAAATAAAAAAAAAATCCTCCTTGATTTAATGATCCAGTGATCCATTCAAAGCACATTTCAATCTTCATTTGTCCACATACTTTGTTGTTTCTCTTATTATAGATTTCTAGTTTTACCCCATTACAATCTGATAATAAAGGATAAATTCTTTCTTTTTGGGGGATATTTGTTAAGACTTGTTTATGAGCATAAAATATGATCTATTTTGAGAAAGTTTGAAGGCCTGCAGCTGTAGGATATATATTCTGCAGCTGTAGGATAGAATGTTCTGTAGATGTCTGTCAAGTCTATTTGATGTATGCTGTAGATTTTAACTCTGAAATTTGATTTGTTTTTGTCTTCTTGACCTATTTATCTATTAAGAGTGAGATGTTAAAGTCATCTATTATTATTGAATCTAAACCAATTTTTCCTTTTATGTCCAATGTAGGCCTTATGAACTTGGGTGCATCAATGTTGAGTGCAGATAGATAGATAGATAGATAGATAGATAGATAGTATTACCACCACCCCCTAAGAAGAAAAAAATAAAATGAATATATACACATGCATGCAAATATCTAAGATTTGGACTCAAGGCCTCATGGTGGCTGGTCTGTTGCTTTATCAGTTGAGCTATGAATTCAGTGTTTTTTGCTGTTGGTTTTTGAGATAAGGTCTCATAAACTTTTCTGCTCAGGCTAGCCTAAAACTGAAATACTCAAGTTTTAGGCTTCTTTTGAAGCTAGGATTATAAGGCATAAGCAACTATTACTCAGCTATTTCACTTCATCTATCATTCTTCATTCATTATTCCTTCTTCTTTCCCTCACTCCCTTCCTCTTTCTTTTGTATAGGTCCTGGGCTTGAACTCGGGGCCTGAGTGCTGCCACTCAGGGCAGGTAGGTTAAGACTCTACCTGCCACTTGAGTCACGGCTTTGCTTTTGGGTTTGTTTGTTTGTTTATTTATTGTACTTAACTGGAAATAAATTTCAGACTTTCTTGCCCAGACTGGTTTTAAATGGTGATCCTGAGATTTCAGCCTCTTGATGGCTAGCATTATAGGTATGAGCCCACTAGTACACTCAGCTGTTCCTTCTTTTTGCCAGTGCTGGGGCTTGAACTCAGGGCCTGAGCATTGTCCTTGGGCTTTCTCAAGGCTAGAGCTCTACCACTTGAGCCATAGCAACACTTCTGGCTTTTTTTCCCCTCTTATGTCTGGCATACCGAGGAATTGAACTCAGCTCTCTGTGAGTGCCAGGCAAGCACTCTATCACTAGGCCAAATTCCTGGCCTGACATTTATCTTTTCTAACTAACTTTATGCCTGTATTTTTTAAACCAGTGCTTTCTTCCTGCCCAAATCTGGCCACAGGAAGACCCACAAAAAGTTGTGGAATGAAGAAACTAATACAGTACTAGAAACACAGAGCTTCATTATATCAACCCTTCAATATAACATTTTCAATATAACCTTTATAATTGAGGATAATGAATGGCAGAGAGGCAAAATAACTTAGAGGATGATGTAAACAGCAATTGTTATCCACATCCTCAAACTCCCAAGTGTGAGCTATTTTTTTCAATCTAATTTGAACAATTCACCAAATTAAAAAAAAAAGAAGATCTTAGGAGCTATTGTAATCAAAACAAAGAAATGGTTGATTTCATTTTGCACTTAATACTGAGATATACCCTACTTATCCTGCAGGCAAATTAGAAAACTCACATTTGGAACAGAATTAGGCCTAGCTGATGAAAGCAAAAACAAGTAGAAGAACCATCAGTTAAATCTGCAGTGAGAAACTCAACTAAGTCCTTTGCAGGATTATCCTTAGTGTTCAAACACATACAACTTCTCTACTGACTGTGGACTAAAGTCTTCCTTCCTCTAAGAATATCTCAAAATCATGAACTAGATAGATCCATCTGCGTACACTTGTTATTGATGGACAGGAAGATCTAACTGAGGTTTCTGGCATCAATAGCCTAGGTTACTTATAGAGGCAGGATAAAAAACATGATGCATTAAATACTCATTTGTGATCTTTCCACATATCAGGATTCAAACTCTCAGGTTGTTTGTTAATAGATACCTCTTGTGCCTAGAAAATTATGAAGTACTTTAGAGATTTGTAATACTGAATTAATCATGAATGAATAAACTCATGGAGACATTCATGAAATATTTTAGTTGCAGACACAAGGAAACTAAAGGATATCTTACACATGTGATTATCTTGCTTAATGCCTAATCTAATGTTTTGCATCTGATAAATTTTATAATAAATGCTGCAGGAGAAATCTAGAATGTTTCCATAGACAGTTTTGGAAAATTTGCTAATTTGAAAGAAAATATAACAAGCTTTATGGCTCTTTCTTGTTTTTGCATTTAATTTTTCATTGTTTTTCAATGCTGAAGATTGAACTTAGGACCTCAAATAGACACTGTGTTACTGAACTATACCCCATGCCTTCAGGATTTATGGTTATTAATTCTTCCTCTACCTCTTCTGACTTCAGGATTCTAAGAGCACAAATAGCTGTGGTTAATGAAAGTCATTCAGAAATTAAGGTGGTGCTCCTAAGTGTTATTTGGTAATAATGCTGGCTATCATCATATTAGTAATTACTATTGCCTAATATTGACATCAATTGGTAGAAATATGGAAATTGAAATAAAATTTATTTTTCTCATCATAAATACTATTCTAGATGAGAATAAAAGAAACCAGTACAGTGGCTCAGGCCTGTAATCCTAGCTACTCAGGAGGCTGAGATCTGAGGATAGTGATTCAAAGCCAGCCGTGGCACTAAAGACCTTAGACTCTTATCTCCAATTAAACTCTAGAAAAAGGGAAGTGGGGCTATGGCTCAGGATAAGGCAGCAGCCTTGAGCTGAAGAGCTTAGGGACAACACCCAGGCCCAGGGGTAGGGTGGTATCCTTGAACAGAAGAACTCAGGGGCAGTGCCCAAGCCCAGAGTTAAAACCCTATGACCCATAACAACAATAACAAAAAGAAATAAAAGATATAAAGAGTTAAGAGATAAGAAATGAAAAATATATGACTTACTTCAGAGAACTGCAAACAAGAGATAACCAAATACCTTACCATTCATCAGAGAGAAAAAGATGCCGTTCAGATAGAATGCAAGATGCCTGTCATAAACAAAGGTTCTGAAGGCTAACAAGTTTGTGGTAGCTGGGATGGACCCTAAGCCAAAAGAACTTTGTCTGAAAGTTGAAGACCAGACCATATGGTTTGAGGCTAGCTTGCTACAAGGCCAATTATGTGTGGCATCTGAAGACTAAAGAACCTATCATTCTGTCACTACTGATAATGTATGGCCTACCATAGAGCCAATGAGCTGCTTTATTTTCAGAAAAGAAAAAAAGATAAGATTGTTTACCTGTTGGTGTCAAGGTGCAATATGGAGCTGTAGGTGTGTTTCCTAAGGTATTTGTCTCAGGCACTGAAGTTTTGTAGATATTAGCCATTTGGCCTGGATATGGTCCACACCAAACTCCAGCTGCTACTCCTGGATCAAAAAGTTGTGTTCCAATCCCAGCTAGATTATATAAATCATTGTTCCAATACACTTCCTGGGGCTGGCTGTTGAGCCCTGTTTGTTGGTGTATGGCATTACTATGACTGGTTGTACCAAGAGGAGCAAAACCTTTTACTCCTGTGTTCTGAACATTCCCAGAAGGTCTCTGCTGTGCAAAAGGATCATGGGAGACCCTTCGTTTCCTTTCCTCCTCTCTGTTGTAAGCCACATTCTGTCTGGGCTGTAGTTTTGTCTGTTTGTCCAGACGGTTGCCAAAGTTATGATAGCTGGCTTCTTCCTGGAGTTTTTGCTGCAGGTTGGGCTCAGTGTCTTCTTGTGGGTGCTCTTGAGAAAAGAACCAGGACTCCTCCACAGGACCCATCTCCAGTCCTTGAGAACTATGCAGTGAACCAGGCTGTTCTGTTACAGACAAGAAATTACCAGGATCAGTTTCATGAGACATTAAAACAAAACAAAACAAAAAAACAGCATCACAAATCTGTCCTTTACAATGACATGCTAAGAAGGAAAAAAGAATGAGTGATTTTAGTAACTGGTTTTCTTCCTTCAATTTACAACCAGTAGGAGAGTCTGACTGTTAGTAAGGGAGCATGGGGAAATGATAATGGACCACAGAAGAGTGAGGACCAGAGGGATGAGTTGGGAGGAAAGGGACTTGGGTTGTTGTTTCAGTGTAACCAGGGTCGATCCAAGAAAAAGCAGCTGTGCCCTCTGCACAAAGCATAGTAGCTTTCATTCTATAATGCCTGTGGGAGTGGGAATCTATCACCAGAACTTGATGGAGGAGGCTTGGATGAGGTGAAGTGATCTGCATCTGAGCAGGCAGAAGTGGCTTTGATATCCTTGGTCCCTGTTGGACTGAGACCACCCTTGGCTTACACAGATCCAATCCCTTATGACCTCCTCAAGGTAGTAAGCACACATACATATGTACCCATCTTTCTACTCAACCATCACTTTGTCCCTGTCAGATACATCAGGCCTCTTGGATTCAAGACATTTGATAACTATGATTAGTGTAGCTACTTAATAGTTCAAAGACATACAACTACTGTCCAGATCTTAAATCCCTTGACCGCAGAAGCTCAGTTTGATAGTTTCTTCTGTACTTTAGATTTCAACTGCAGGGTTAGTTACCTGAATTTGACCTGCTTGGTGGTAATGCGACAGAATCAATTTGGAGAGACTGCATTCTCTTCAAAAGTAAATTCTGGTCTGGATATTTTTTCTATAATCAAAAACATAAATACATAATTTAGTAAATAGTAGATAATTTTGAGCCCTAGAAAATTATTGTAAGAATGGATCTTAGGCTGGGCATGGTAACCCACAGACCTGCAATTCTAGCTACTTCAAAATAGCAGATTCATTTATAATACTTCCCATTTTCCCCCAGTAACATTGTGTTTTATTTTTATATGGCCACATATATTTTTTTCATTTCTTATATTTTGAGGGTGAAAAGTTTACCAATATGATAATATTTTACATAACTGCTGATTTGGTTTTATGTGTTCATCAAGCCTTTTAAATTCAAGTCTCAACAACAATTTACACTGCTTTGTTTCCCAGTTGATTATATATGTTTTGATATGTTGATTTTTAAGAATATTACCTACCTTTAAACTCTCCACATCTGCTTCTATGTTTTCTTTCAATTGGTTTACATAAAAAGGTCTAAATTCTCCTTCAATATCTATGTGAGAAAACAGTCCTTTAAATTTCATGTTTTAAAGACAGATTAAAAATATTAGCCATCTATTTTCTTTGCATTATTTGCCATAACAAAAGGTTGTTGTTGTTGTTGTTGTTTTGTTTTGTTTCTGCTAGTCCTGGGGCTTGAACTCAGAGCCTAGGTACTGTCCTTGGACACTTTTTGCTCAAGGTGAGTGCTCTGCCACTTGAGCCACAGCACCATTTCTGGCTTTTTCTATGCATATGGTACCAAGGAATTGAACCCAGGGCTTCATGCATGTTAGGCGAGCACTCTACCACTAGGCTATATTCCTGGGCTCCCTCCGCCCCAAAAGTTTTAAACTGAAAATTACTGTGATGAAAAGCCCAACACGATGAAACACTAGGAAGAAAGAAGAAGGGCCAGAATATCACTAGAGGTTGAAGCTCTGAACTAACAGTGTGCATTTGGTTCTGGGTTTAGCAAAGCCCTAGCTGTGAAAGTTAATCTGCAAAAGAACAAGGATGAGCAAACTCCAAGTTTCTGTTCACCAATTTTATGAGAGGATGGGGTACTCAGAATACGAACTGAGGTAAGGTTACAGTTGTTACCTTTAAAAGGAAAATGAGGAGATATACTTCACTTCTTCTAAGAACAATAAAAATCCCTAGATACATAATGACATTTGCAGGTAAGTGGATGAATCTAGAGAGAATCATGTTGAATGAGACAAGTCAAGACCAAAGGAACAAAAGGCACATGGTATCCTTAATATGTGGCTATTAGATCCAAACAGTACAAGAGCGAGGACTCAATATTTGCATACCCAATGATATAGACATGGTACTAGAAATATAAACACAACTGCATAGACATAAAAATTTATGACTCTATAGACATAATGTTTTATTATATAGATTAACATGTATCTATGACATACAAACCCTCAGCCTAATTTTAATTATGTTCTAAAATCTAAGTGCCAGTGATTGTATATAGATATTCCCTTCTTGAATACTTGTTTGTTAAATATCATTTGAAATATGATGTAAAAATCAATGTTAATAAATTCTTTAATAAAAAAATCCCTAGATACTATATATCAAACAAATATTCAAATATATAGATGTTTTGTAAGGAGGAGAAGGAAGGCAGATTAGATGAGGCTTGAGAGTCTGAGTGAATACAAGAGAATGAGTTCTTGTATTTCTTCTATCCCAGAGTTGCAGATGAAAAGGAGAAAGGGAACAACTGTGAGTCCTCCCCAACTCACACCAGCCCTGACCAGTGAACATCTTGGAGAAGCACTTCACCCGACCAGGCTGATGTCAGAGACTGCCAGATAGCAAGCCTGAACTTGTCAGCCTAATGGTTGTGAATGTGTCACTCCACTGTCATGGGGTCAGCAGGCCACAAGAGCAGCCTGCACTTGTTCTCATTTGACAGTAATAGGAAACTCTTCCATTTTCCACAAGGGAAATGTTAGAAGAAGCCTCAAGGGGAACTGCATATCTACTGCAGTCTGGTAGATATGAGGGACCTCTGCTTTGGGTATCAATGAGGATAACTAGAAAATCTAGATTTCTACCTGTACTTGACATTTGTAAGTTGGTGACCACCATTTCTCCTGCCAGGCCAGAGTAAAACAAGTTCTGCTAAAACAGAGGAATAAGGGAGATTCAGACTCTCACTAGATAGTAAGAAAAAGTAGGAGGTACAATGAAAACCCATTCACATTATACCAACAACCAGAAAGATGGTTAATAGCATGAGTAAAGGCAACAGATGCCAACATGGAGAATACAGACATGTTGGTTTTACTTCCCCCAAATGTTCAACTAGCCACAATAAAAATTGTTTACAAAGAAATTACAAACTTGTTTAAAATAAATGGAAATATGCAAAGTCTTAGCAAAGAAAAAGGATGGGGATCTAAAGACAGTGGTAGAGTGTAAACTCACCATGCTCAAAGCCTGGGTTCATGCCCATTACCAACGAACCAGCCAACAAAATTCACCAAGAGATAGACATTTTAAGACTGAAGGGTAAAATACTAAGAATAAGAAGCTCAGCATAGAATAGCAAATGAGCCTAAAAGCAAAATGGAGGAAGAGAAAACAACCAGTGAAATGTAGTAGAGAATGCCAGAATACCTGATCCAAATGAGATGGAGAAATTTAACTGAAAAAATAAAAGGTAGAGGGCCGGGAGTTTGGCCTAGTGGTTAAAGTGCTTGCCTAGCATGCATGAAGACCCGGGTTCGATTCCTCGGTACCACATACATAGCAAAAAGCCGGAAGTGGTGCTGAGGCTCAAGTGGTAGAGCTCTAGCCTTGAGAAAGTCCAAGGACAGTGCTCAGGCCCTGAGCTCAAGCCCAGGGCTGGCAAAATAAATAAATAAATAAATAAATAAAAATAAAAGGTAGAGCCTTGGAAATCTATGGAACATACAAAAAAAAAAAATCTAGGGGCCAGGAGTTTGACCTAGTAATAGAGTGCTTGCCTAGCATGCACAAAGATCCGGGTTCAATCCCTCAGTACCACATACATAGAAAAAAAAACCCAGAAATGGTGCTGTGGCTCAAGTGGTAGGCTTTTAGCCTTGACAAAACCCAAGGGCAGTGCTGAGGCCCTAAGCCCAAGCCTAGGACTGGCAAATAAATAAAAATCTAGATTTATGCCATCATAGTTCCAGTAGGACAGAAGAAAGAGTTCAACTGAAACAAAAATTTTAATGTCTCAAAGGTTCTGAAACATGATGAGGCATATATATATGTATATATATACATATATATATATATACATATTCAAGAAATTAGGCAAAACCCAAGCCAAATAAACTCCCCAAAATATCTACACCAAGGCAAAGGATAAGTAAATCTTTATAAAATTTTTAAAAAAGCTAAAACACTGAAAAATAATTGCAAGAGAATATACTGTGTATAGTATAGGGGAGAAAAAACACATGATTAGAATGATGATAACTTCAGAAACCAGGGTGGCTAAAATGAAGTGCCATAAGGAGAAAGGAAAGGAGAACTGTCAGTTCAGAACCCTATACTCAGCAATTAACTGTCCTTCTGAAATGTCTGGAAAATCAAGACATTCTCAGAGGAAAAATAAAAGACTTTATTATTCTAGAAGAATGGCTAAAATATCCAATGATAAAAGAAGATACCTTGGAAAATCAGGAAGGAAGAATATAATTAGCCTTTCGCCATGTACAAGCATTAACTCAAAGTGGATCAAAGACTTCAATGTCAGACCGGAAACCGTGAAACTGCTACATGATAGAGTAGGAGAGACACTAGAACTCATAGGCACAGGCAAAAGATTCCTGAACAGAATCCCAGGGTCACAACAGATTGGAGAGAGACTTGATAAATGGGACTACTTAAAAATAAAAAGTTTCTGTACAGATAAAAGCATAGCCACGGGGGCCGGGACTTTGGCCTAGTGGTAGAATGCTTGCCTAGCATGCACGAAGACCCAGGTTCAATTCCTCGGTACCCCACATACATAGCAAAAAGCCAGAAGTGGTGCTGAGGCTCAAGTGGTAGAGCTCTAGCCTTGAGAAAGCCCAAGGACAGTGCTCAAGCCCTGACCCCAAGCCCAGGACTAGCAAAAAAAAAAGTTAAAAAAAAAAAAAAAGCATAGCCACAAAAGTAGAGAGACAGCCAACCAACTGGGAAAAGATATTTACCAATAATACATCTGACTGATGCTTAATATCCAGTATCTACAGGGAACTCAAGAAACTAATCCCCCCCAAACCCAACAAACCATTCACTAAATGGGCAAGGGAACTAAAGAGAGACTTATCAAAAGAAGAGATTAAAATGGCAGAAAAGCGTATGAGAAAATGTTCATCATCTATGGTCATAAAGGAAATGCAAACCTAAGATTAAGAAACTACCGTACCCCAACAAGAATGGCCATGATTTTGAACTCAGACAATGACAGATGCTGGCGGGGTTGTGGAGAAAAAGGAACCCTACCACACAGCTGGTGGGATTATAAACTAGTTCAGCCACTCTGGAAAGCATTGTGGAAGTTTCTTAAAGAACTAAAAATAGACCTTCCCTACGATCCCACCATACCACTTCTGGGCATCTACCCTGAACATCATAACCTAAGATATGATAAGGACACCTGCTGATGGATATATATATATATATATATATATATATCCACAATGGAATTCTACATAGCCAACAGACAAGATAAAATAATGGCATTTGCAGGGAAACGGATGAATCTAGAGCAAATCATGTTGAGTGAGACAAGTCAAGACCTAAGGAACACAAGGTACATGGTATCCTTAATATGTAGCTGTTAGATCCAAAGAATACAAGAATGAGGACTCAAAAGTTGCATACTCAATGCTATGGACATGGTATTGGAAATATAAAAACAACTACACAGTCATAAAAAACTTATGACTCTACAGACATAATGTTTTATTACATAGACTATTATGTATCTATGATGTACAAACCCTCAGCCTAATTTTGATTATGTTCCAAAATCTAAGTGCCTGTGGTTGTGTACAGAGATTCCCTCTTGAATACTTGTTTGTTAAACACATCATTTGAAATATGATGTAAAAATCAATGTTAATAAATTCTTTACAAAAAGAATATAATTAGTAGACTACAAATAAATAGTTTCTGTCCCTAACTTGATTCCATATAGCTCCTGTAATATATCTAATAAGGGTGTCTTTGGGGAAGTGGCTAGAGGAATAGACAGCTTCATAGTAGAGACTGGTCACCAGAGAGACAAAGCCACAATTACAGAGCTGAAACCTTGGGTATCCCACTAAGAACTCCAAGGAGAATTGACAATTAATCACCAATGATCATTGATTTAATCAATCATGCTGATATCCTACAACCTCTGTAAGAACCTTTATAAGTGCTTAGATTCTGAGATTTTTTTCTTGGAGGGGGGGGGGTTGATGCCACAGAGAGACTGACAAGAAGATGGGCCTGATGAGGTTCTAGAGATGTCATCACTCACCCATCTTTGCTTTATTTATGTATGTTTTCTATGTTTCATTCTGAATATCATATACTATAAGGATAAACATAGTAAATATTTTCCTGGATCGTATGAGTTTTTTGTTGTTGTTATTCTCTTATACATCCCAGGCATGAAATGACTTCTATATTTTCTGCAGTACATGCACACCACGGAACAGCACTCAGAAGAATGACATATATCGATCCATGCAATGACCTGATGACTTACTGGAATGGAACTCAGTTGATCCATATTCATTTAATGTTGTTGTGAAATGACATTTAAGAATGGAGACTAGGTTAGTGGGTGTCAGAGGTAGAGGGAGTGGGGCAAGAGGGTAGATTTAAAGCCACAAGATTTATTCTATACCTGACTGCATCAACATCAGGATGCTGGTTGTGGTAATGAACCTAGTTCTGCAAGCTGTTCACCACTGTGAGGAAGTGAGTTAGGGCATGTGGGACCTCTTTGCACTATTTCCTGTGAGTGCAAATTTACCTAAATATGAGAACCTTCATTTTCGCCTGTGAAAAGGCATAAGAACAGACAAACCCAAGATAAACTGAGGGCTGAGAGCACTCTAAACCAAAGTACCCTTTGAAATCTTCAGTGGTAGAAGTGGACGGGGCCTTGTTTTCTCTCACAGAAACTATGACAGCAAAATGCTTTGCAGCTTTCTTAGTGTCTTTATTTTTGCCAGTCGAGGGGCTTGAACCCCTCAGGGCCTGAGCCATATCCTTGGGCTTTCTCAAGGCTGGCGTTCTACCACTTGAGCCACAGCACCACTTCCTGGTTTTTCTATGCATGTGGTACACCAAGGAATCAAACCCAGGTTTTTGTGCATGCTAGGCAAGCAATCTACCACTAGGCCAAACTCCCAGAGCCCCTCTTAGTGTCTTCTTAGTATACCTGTCCTACTGATTCTTTCTTAGGTAATCCAGAGGGATGGGAAGAGGTGGAGGGATGTGGACCTATCTAGTCTTCCTTTCTTCTCTACTACAACGCCGACTGAAATGCCAAAATATACTCCTAAAGGTGACAGTAAAACAAGAGTAGGGAAAGGAAAGATGAGTTAGGAAACAGGAAAGCCAGCTGAGAACTTCAGTGTCTATCAACAAAAGGACAAAGAAAATGGGGTCCATACAAAAATGGGGTATTATTCAGCTATAAGTAGAAAATTCTGATACATGCTACAACATGGAGAACCCTTGAACACTGTATGTTACGTGAAATATGCCAATGCAAAAGACAAATATTGTGTTGTTCCATTTACACGAGGTAGCAGACCACTTAGAGAGGAAGCAGAATGTGTTTCCTAAGGGTTGCCAGGGGAATGTGGAGTGCTAGCTTCAATTTGGAATAAAAAAGTCCTGGAGATGGATCATGGTGAGAGATGCACAAGAACAGAATGGACTTACTTCAGCATGACTGTATGCTGAAAATTAGCTAAGATGTTCAATTTTCTGTTATGCATATTTCATTTTATTTTGGTATGTACAGTTGAACACAATAAAATACGTGAACTCAGAAATAGGGAAAAGAAATGAAAGATCCCACATCTCATCTTTGTGCTTTGAGAGGACTATAGCTTTTCACTGAACAAAGTGTCTGAGATCTAGGAAGGCAATGAGGTAAAGTAGAATTCCTATGTAAAGTAAACCTTGATTTTCTGAAGCCTCAAACCAAGCTCCTGACTGGGGGCATCTTACCTAGCAACAGCACCCTATGAATGTATCCCACACAGGCACAAAGATCTTCTCACCAGGAAATGTTGGGCGCACTTCCGGGTCTGGATTCCAGCAGAGCTCCATGAGGCCGATGATGAACTTGGGGCAGTCCTCAACGATGTCATTCACATCTGGCCTGTTCCCAGATTTTATGCATGTTAACAGCTGCTCCGCACAGATGGCATCTAGAGAGCAAAGAGAAGCATTGGCCCAGGCTTTCAGCTCCACTTTTCTCTCTGGCAGGAATACAGAAGCTGGACAGCACTGTTTGCTTATCTAGAAATGGCCTGTGCCAGGGAACTAGCCTAGCCCACTGTACAGATGGTCAACAACGTGTTAATTTCTGCCAAAGGAAGGCAAAATCCCAAACAAAACTATTTCCTCATAAAACAGCTAGATTTTTGGGTAAGGCCAATAGCATTCCCAGATCTTGGTCAACAGCAAATGCAGAAAGTCCTTGCTTATGCTAAGCTCTGTTTAATAGGAGTGACTTTAAATATAGTACATGTGATAATTAATTTTCTACAAGTAAGCACAAAGGGTTCTGTCAGCACAGTTTTGAATGGTATAGGTCTGAGAATATTTTCTTCCTTTTTTAAAAGAAATCATAATTTAAGACTGGCATTATAGAAAACATATACAGGCAAAGAGCAAAGTATTACTGCCACAGCAGTTCAGTTAGACATGACTGGAATTTCTCCATGTACACAAACCAATCCCTCCGAGATAACTGAGATTGTACAGTATGTGTCATGCTTTTCCCAATGTTAGGAATTCACCAATTCAAAATGGGAAGATTTTCCTGAGTCCAAAAAATTAAGGAATTTTCTAGGGAAGGACTGAAGAAGGAACTCTCAGACAGGAGACTTCATGCAAAAAAAAAGCAGGAAAGCAACAGACTGGAATGAGTCTCCTGAGAGACGCAATGGTCTGTTCAGAGAGAGCCTCAAATCTCGAACCAAAAAATCTGAACTGTATTATAAAGGACATGGGGACTCTTGAAAAAACTTTCAATAGATAAGTCAAGTTGGGTGAAGTGGCTCAAGTCTGTAATTCCAGCTACCTGGAAAGTGGAGAACAGTTTGGCCTACACAACAGGTTCACCATATTGTATCTCAGCCCAATGACTGGAAACAATGTTGCATGTCTGTTTAACCAACTATAGGAGAAGCACAATGGCTGTTTGCAGTGACCAGTGTCTGTCATCCTTCCCAATGTGGGAAGCACAAGTAAGAAGATGGCAGGCCTGCTCAGGTATAACGCAAGACCCTTCATCAAAAATAGACAATGTGGGCTGGGGGCGTGGCCTAGTAGTAGAGTGCTTGCCTAGCATACATGAACCCCTGGGTTTGATTCCTTGGTACCACATACATAGAAAAGGCTAGAAGTGACGCTGTGGCACAAATGGTAGAGAGCTAGCCTTGAGAAAGCCCAAGGACAGTGCCAGGCCCCGTGAGTTCAAGCCCCTAGACATCTTGTAGATGGGGACAGAAGGGAAAAAGTGGGAGACAGTGAGGGTAAATAAACACAGCAGTGATGTGCACTAAACACTATGTTGAAAATGCTGAAAAACTTGTCATGGGGACAGAAGGGAAAAACTGGGAGATAATGAGGGAAAAAGTAACACTGTTCAGAAAGAAATGTACCTACTACATGGCTTATGTCACTGCAACCACTCTGTACATCACCTTTACAAGAACAATAAAACATAAAAACAGAAATAAACAATGCAAGTTGTGGTTTCAAATGAGAGGGAACACCTGGGAGTGAGTGAAGGAAATGGTGTCACTGTTCAAAAAGAAATGCACTCATTACCTGACTCATGTAACTGTAACCTCTTTATATCACATTTTTAATAACAATTTAAAATGAAAAAACAGCCCAATGGGAAAAGTCTGTGTCTCTTTCTCTTACACACACACACACACACACACACACACACACAGAGTCTTACTTTCAGGATGAGGGGTACACACATGGAGCCTGCAGCAGAAACAAAGGGTCTGAACTCCATAAGCCAGTGGGGGCAGAGAAAAGTAGGTAGATTGAATTTACCATATTTGGGAACTTATTGCGTGTGAGTAAAGAAGGCAAGGTGAGGATGAAATGCTGTTAGCCTTGTGGTAGAAACACCTGGAGAAAAGCAAAGCTGGAGGTACTACACGGTGAGCAACAAACGCTTAGAAACTTGTTTGGGGGATGTAAGTTATAGATGTAAGTAATGGAGCAAACGTGCAAGTGTCTACCCAAAGCCTGAGGTAGAGATTTAACAGTATCAAATAGAGAGCTGGTCCTGATATCTCAGCACCCACAGCACTGGATAATCACCCAGAAAGAAAGGGTACAAGAACATTCATTCATTTGCACACATCACAAACCAAAGGACTACTTATGAATCTACTTCCCTCACAAACCATGCCACACTGGTACTGGAAAAAGGTAATTCTGGAAGCAAGGAATCAGTGAATGAAGAATCAAGCATTCTATCCAGGAAGAACCTTGGTACTTCCCAGCACTTCTCAAACTCAGACAGACACATTATGCAAGCTCCTATTCATCCAAGCATCTCTCACTTCTAAGTTGGGATCACTCATTCAAACTGAGCACCTACTGTGTTTCAGGCACTGTGTGTGTGTGTGTGTGTGTGTCTGCTAAGGAAATGACAGTGAATAAATCAGACGTGGGAGTAGCCCAGAGAAACCATAGACTGCCATTAAAGGAACAAACAATTCTAAATCTTCATCAGTCTCATTGAAGGCCATTATTTCATGCAACAGTTTTGATGAATATCAAAATTCTGTACACATGTGTCTTACTTTCGTATGGCTCCTTATTTGCTAATATTGCCCAAAGAACGATGCCAAAGCTGTACACATCTGACTTCTCTGTGGGCTTTGTGTTGATGTTATTCAGGTGTTCAGGGGCCATGTAGTAGAGGGTGCCACCATTTTTCTTAGAGGTTCTGCTTGCTTGCTTCTGTTCATTGTGTTCCTCTTTAGTCAACCTGCTCCAGGTCTTAAAAGAAGCAACACCAAGATCAGCTATCTGTAAGAGAAGTTCAGCCATGTGGTTATTGTGGGAAGATGACAAGCAAATTAGACTTGACTTTCAAGATGTAGGGTATGAGTTAAGTGGTTGTACTGGGCAGATGTAAAGCAGCTAAACAGACTCATAGAAGGTAAAATCTGGAAAATCCTCCCCCGCACCCAAGAAATGTCCATGTGAAATTCTGTTATCTCTTTTCTTATACAATGAGAGGCAAACAGAATATAGTTCTGGTAGGACTGTTTAATCTATGGCTGTTTTCTGTTTTTCAGGCTAGGCAAAAAAATGTGATTTTCTTCTCAGCATATGTGGGGAGCAGATGGAGACTGGGTACCACACCTTCTAGTCCCACATGAGATCCAGGGGCCATGGATGTGAGTTTCCAAAAGATCCCAGAGACACTGTGGAATAACGACTATGGGTCTGCTTGTTTGGTGTTGGTAGACTGAACCTAAGAAGATGGGATAGGAAAGAAACTAAAGAGACAGAAAAGCAGAAAAAAAAAAAATCAAGTTCAGACACAGAGAAATAGAGTAAATATAGAACAAAATGCCAGAACAGGACAGTTAAAGGAGTACCACATATGCCAGGTCCACTTTTTTTTTTTTTTTTTTTGCCAGTCCTGGGCTTGAGCTCAGGGCCTGAGCACTGTCCTTGGGCTTTCTCAAGGCTAGAGCTCTACCACTTGAGCTATAGCACCACTTCTGGCTTTTTCTACGTATGTGGTACCAAGGAATTGAACTGGGGTCTTTGTTCATGCTAGGCAATCACTCTACCAAACTCCAGGCCCCATGGTCCACTTTTTATTTCCACAAGTCCAAGCAGGAATTTGGGGACAAGTTATGATGTGTATATCTAAAGTGCTGATTTTAACCCAGAATGAGAGATGCCATTAATTAGCAGAAGGAATGTTCTTTCAAGGCTCTGAAATAAAAATCTTTCCAAGGCTCAGTGTTAGAAGTAAAATCTTGCAGGCAGATGCTGAGATCCTTGCCCAGGCATTTTCTATTTCAGGCTCCTTTTGTGTTTTGGTGTGACTGTGGAGGTGGAATTCAAGGCTCTACCAGTGATTTATACCCCTTGACTCTTTTCTTGAATTTCAGCTGCTCAAATCAGATGTGCTGCTTGCTTCTCATAGTTAATCTAGGCCTTAAATGGACAAAACGATCCCTTTCCTTCTTCCCATGGAAGCAATTTTCAAAAAGAAGTGCATATTTTCCAGTGCAGATGGAAGTAAACAAATAACATAAATGAACTCTACTATATAGCACAGGTCTTTGTTTTTCAGTGATTGAGTGAATTCAGGACCTCTCAGACACTAGACAAGTGCTCTACCTCAGCCCATCAAACCAAAGGCTTTTGAGCCCCAAGCAGTCAATTTATTTGACTCTCTTAGGCTGAGTTCTAAGGACTTTCATAACCACAGTCCACATTCTTTCAAATTCCAGAGAAGAGTTTTAGTCTCACAAATCTGGGGAAAATGACAAAGCACATGGCTCATTCCATGGTGATCAATGGCAATTCTCAAATGTTTCCATCTCAAAGCCTGACTGACATAGAACCAAAGTCTAGCATAGAGGTTTTCTGACTTATTCCATTTATTTCTAACCCTCCCTTACAGGTCTAACTGTTACCTCCTTTGTAATCTTCCAACCCTACAGGGCCTTGCAGCTCTAGGTCTTCCTTTATCATCTAAGAAACTGAATTCACAATGGGAAACCAGAACTGGAATTAGCCTTCTAGACAATGCTTTACCTTTATGTGAAAATCACTGTCAACAAGGATATTTTCAGGCTTCAAATCTTTGTGTATCACACCTTCTTCATGTAAGTACCTCATTCCTTCAATGGTCTCCATAATTATTCTTCCTTTTAGAGAAAGTGGGATACCGACCTGAAACAAGTGACAGTAAGTCTATAAAGCAGACAAGGCAAGTATTTTGTGGAAGACTGGTAGATCTGAGTGTGAGGATAGCTTCTAGGTCTCCTGCTTGGAGAGGCCTATCAGAACTACCGTCATGATTCTCCAACAGTTCCATTTCAGGGGCTGAAGGTCCATAGTGCTATATTTTGTGTGTTTAAGACCAAAAAGTCTATTCCACTTATGGCAAATAAAATACCATAAAATTAAATTCCTTGCAAAGACATATTATTATTACTCTTACTAGTATAATTTCAGATAGTACTTTTATTACTAGAATGGTATCTAAAATGCGTGAGTAAATGAGCAATGGTAAATCATTATGGCACATTCTTTTTACCATAACGATATGGTTACTTGCATTAAATGCATGAATAATATCAGGAAAATGTACATGTGAAATAATGTTAAGAAAAAAATAAAAGAAAACAAAATCATACAGATAATAAATGAAAAAATCCATGCTACATGCATAATTCAAAAGCTATGATGAAATAAATTGACATCTTTGGTGATATGGTATCAGACACTTAGGGCACCATTTATAGTAGCATAAACAATTCTAATTTCTATCATAGTGGTTAAATTGTAGCTTTTCTTTACACTGAGAAACTAATTTAAACACCAGTATTCCTAAAATTTCTTAAAGTGTTCCTAATTTAAACACTAATATTCCCTAAAATATTTATGTGCATATTGGTTATTAGCTAACAGGAAAAAATGATGGAAGTTAGATTTGCAAGTTTATCTCTGGAGCCATATTTAACTCATAATGTGGATGAACTACAGAATCTATAATATCCATCACTGTACTAAAAAATAGCAGAAGGGGGCCGGGAGTTTGGCCTAGTGGTTAAAGTGCTTGCCTAGCATGCACAAAGACCCGGGTTCAATTCCTTGCTACCACATATATAGAAAAAAGCCGGAAGTGGTGCTGAGGCTCAAGTGGTAGAGCTCTAGCCTTGAGAAAGTCCAAGGACAGTGCTCAGGCCCTGAGCTCAAGCCCAGGACTGGCAAAACAAACAAACAAACAAAAAAAACAAACAAAAATAAAAATAAAAAAATAAAAAATAGCAGAAGACTAAGTGTGGGAGCAAATGCCTATATGCCTAGCTATTTGGAAGGCTGAGGCAGGAGGATCACTTGTGTTTTCAACTTTGAAGCCAGCAAGGGGAACTAGCATAGCAAGTCCTCATTTTGATAAACAAATAAGCAAAAAAAGTATCTTTTTAAATGGCGGAAGAGTTTTTCCTGTTTTTCTTGGTATACTTTCTAAGTTGGGAAAAATTTCAGGAAAGCCAAAGTGTCCCTCTCCCATCTCTGCCTGCTTCTCTCTTGGGCCCTACTCATTTTTTTTTCTTTTTGGGGATAATGGGGTTTTTCACCTCAGGATCTCATACTCTCTATGCACTCTACAACTCGATTCATACCTCTAGCTTTTTCTGCATCTGGTAAGTTTCAGGCAGGAATTCATGCTGTTGCCAAGGTTAGCCTGAGACCTTAATTCTCTTATCCCTTCCACCTGCATAGCTGGGATTAGAAGTATGTGCTCCTGCAGTCTGGCTGACTTTTTTCATGCATCCCAAACAATGTACTCTATCTGGTCTAATTTTGAATGTCTTATTCTCAATCAAGATGCACATTTCTTTCAAGCAGCTAATTTTACCTGGCTTAGTAGAGAAGCACAATCTGAAAACTATAATACAATGAATACAAGTGATCCTCTTTAGTCATTTCCATAGGTTTTTGGAGGTTTCCAGAGCGATCTGTGGATCTAGCTAGTGTGATTTGGAAGAAGCAGATGGAAAAAGGGACATATTTGCTATAAATTATGGTAGCCATATCTTGCATTCCTCACATGTAATCTATGTTCTGCCCAAACCCATCGATTTGTATTTCTGCAAAGCATGCCATTGTCTCTACTGAAGCATGCATTCAACAGTTGTCTGCTTCAAAACTCTACTTGTCTTTCAGACTGGAAGTCTTTCCTATCCATCTCAAATTGGGATGTGCCTGTCCTCTCTGTTCTACAGCAGACTTTGGGTTTGTCTAACAATACCTTTAACAGTATTTCTTTTTTTTTTCTTTTTTGCCAGTCCTGGTGCTTAAACTCAGGGCCTGGACACTGTCCTTGGATACCTTTTGCTCAAGGCTAGGGCTCTGCCACTTGAGCCATAGCACCTCTTCTGGCTTTTTCTGTGTATGTAATACTGAGGAATCGAACCCAGGACCTTGTGCATGCTAGGCGGCCACTCTACCACTAGGCTATGCTCCCAGCCCCTTGACAGTATTTCTTCATTCATTTATCTTTCTTACTAGCCAGCATCATATTGGCAATGGGCTTCTGACAAATAATACGTGATCTTGATCATAAAAGATTCATAAACTTTGGCTTTGGTAAATTTTGTTTTTCCATTTTCTATATTGTCTATTCTTGTTATTCTCTATTTAACTTATAAGAGATTTTTAAAATGTTACAGGTATGGATAGCATACATGTTTCCCATCAACCAGTGATTATCGCAGCCATGTACTTCTCATCAAGAGCTGTTATAATCATCTATACCTCACACATTTCTGTCAATCAACAGCTGTTAGTCATGTATAGCGACTGTGCTTCCATCAATCAACAGCTGTCATAGTCATGGGTGTGCATCAGTCAACTTATTAGTCACAAAAATAATCCAAAGAATTTCACATGCTTTCGAAGACAGGCCTACCTCTGAACTGTGGGATCATAAAGAGCTACAAGGTATGTTAAAAAGTCAACCTCAATACCAAGACATAAAAAGCAGCCTGGGAATGGCAGCACATCCAACATTCGGGGGCACTGAGAGGAGGGTGAGAAGCCCCAGGGCAGAGAGAGGTAACAAAGATCTAAGGAAAGCTGACTTCAGAAAATCTATATTATGGTGTCAACCACAAGGGGATTATTTTATTCCAGCAACTCACAAATGAATTGTTCGATAGTCATAACAGCACCAGCACACTGAAATACTGGTGAATTATCTTCTACCTGGGCTTTCAGCACATGCATCAGGTTGCCCTTCTCCATGTACTCCATCACCAAAGAGTAGTTCCCTTCTTCTATGATGATGCCCAGCAGCTTCACCACCCGAATGTGATTCAGTCTGTGCATCATCTTCCCCTCCTCCAGGAGGGCCTGGTTGTACCTATGGGCAAAAAAGGTGTTCTGCTGCAGTGGGCAAGGCCAATTGTCCCTGGACACCTGTATCTCATCACATCACACATGTTGTCATCACACCTTGGTCTGTTCTAGTCTCTTTTCAGTACAGAGGACAAGGCTTAGAAGACAAAGGGTTCTCCATCTTTCTATCCCTCCATCTGAGTAAATGGCAATGGTCACTCAAGACATGGAAATCGGTAAATGAAGAGTACAGGGTCAGAAGCAACACTGACTGTATAAAAAGATTGTGCTGGACTACAATACATAAAGTTCCCCTCAAAAGTAGTTTATGGAGGAAACTCAGGTAGAACCTTTTCACTGACTGCATCAGGCAGGGTTCCTGGGGCCTATCATGGAAGAATCTCCTACTCTCCTTCTCCTCTTCCCCTCCCCACCTCCACTACTCCCTTCTCCCCAGCCCTTTCCCTTCTTTCTCCTCTACTCCATTCAATTTAGACTTGGTCTTCACCAAGTCTATTTTTACTGATCTCTTCCATTTCTTCTCATTGCTTCTCTCATCACCCCTATCTCTCTTTCTTGATTTCCTTCCTTTACATTTCTCTTCTGTTATCCAACACCTCTTCACTAACTACTCACAGAATCTGAGTCACAGGTAATAATATTAACAAGAGCTATCATCATGCCTGACCTAGAGCTGGTATACTAAGGCTCCCACTAAGATCTGCCTCACCTCAAACCTGGGCTGTTCTTAACCATGCACTGACAATAACAACACTCTCTGTGGACAGATGGTGTGTGACACCCTCCTCTCCCGCCCCCCTTTCCAACTCACTCATTGCGCTTGGGCCCTGTGTACACCTTCTTCAGGATAACGAATCCATGGGTACTATGGTAACATAAGGACACCTTCCCAAAGCCTCCACTGTCTAGATCTTCCTTCTGCAGAAGGTCACTGGATTTCATCTTAATATCATCCAAAGACATGTCTGGTTGCATTCTGAATGTTCACAATCCCCGAACACACTTCTGGTTTCTTAGTACTGTGCTCTGTGAAGAAAACACAAGACACAGAGTAGCAAGACCATGATTCAAAGAAACACATCTGGGGCTGGGAGTTTGGCCTGGTGGAAGTGTGCTTGCCTAGCATGAACAAAGACCCAGGTTTGATTCCTCAGTACCACATACATAGAAAAAAGCTGAAAGTGGTGCTGATGCTCAAGTGGTAGAGCTCGAACCTTGAGAAAGCCCAAGGACAGTGCTCAGGTCCTGAGTTCAAGCCCAGGACTGGCCAAAAAAAGAAAAAATCATTTTTTCCAGTAAGATAACAATCTCTAAAAATGAGCTGTTTGTTTTTTTAAAAAAAAGAAACACAATACCATAAATTTTATTTCAGCAGACTTTACATTTCTGATAATATGAAGCCTTAGGGGAAAAAAGGCCCAAAACATGCTAGATAATGTAATTCAAGCATCTATATAGATGGATAGCTAAGCTCAATGGAAAGACCAAGAATTTCAGGCACATCACACAAAAAAGAAACACAAGACAAGTGCAGTGGACCATGTGGTAGCTCTGAAAGGCATTGCCAATATCACCATCAAGACACAGGGCATTAAATCCCCGCCAGGGACAGGGCCTATTTTAAAGATATGCCCCCTTATAGCCTGGACCTCCATAGTGCAGGAGCAGAAGAGAAATAAAACTGAAATCTGTATACCACCCAATGCATTTACATATAAATTTATAAGCTATCTTCCACATATAGAGGAAAACATACATCCATAGTCTCTCTGAGCCTGACGTACTTCACTTAACATAATTTTTCCAGGTCTTTCCATTTGTTTACAAATGGTATAATATCATTCTTTCTAATGGATAAGTAAAATTCCACTGCATATATAGACAATATTTTCTTAATCCATTCTTCAATTTAGGGGCATCTGGGTTGATTCCATGCCTTGGCTATGTTGAATAGTGCTGCAGTATACTGGGTTGTGCTGGTGGCTTTACTGTATCCTGTTTCAATCTTTAGGTAAATGACTATGAATGAAATCATAGGATTGTTCTATGTTTAATTTTTTTTAGGAACCTCTATGCTACTGTTGAACAAGTTTACATTCCCACCAGCATTTGTTATTGTTAGTTTTCTTGATTTTGTTCCGATTTATATTTCCTTATGACCTTAGATAGTTTTCATGTGTCTACTGGTCATTTTTACTTCTTCTGAAAAGACTCTCTGGGTCATTTGGTTTCTTGAGGGTTTAAATTTTAAGTCCTCTGTACACTCTGGATGTGAAGCCACTATCTGATAGGTAGCTGGCAAAAATCTTTTCACATGCTGTAGGCTTTTTAGCTTGTTGGCTGTGTCCTTTCTTGTGCAAATTCAGTTTGATGAAGTCCCTTTATCAAGTTTTTCTTTGATTTGTTGTGCTTTTGGATATTTACTCACAACGTTTTTACCTGTGCTCAGGGGCCCTAATGGTTCCACTACTTTTTCCTATAATAGGTCCATGGTTTCGGGTCTTATATTGAGATCTTTGATCCATTTTGAATTGATGCTGATATATAAAGATCTAGTTTCAGTTTTCTGCATGTGGATATCCAGTTTTGCCAGCACCATTTGTTGAACACAAGCTGTCTTCCAGCCTATGTTTTTTAGCTCCTTTATCAACTATTAACTGCCTATAGTTCTATGGATTTATTTCTGGATCTTCTGTTCTGTTCCATTGGTCTTCAACCTGATTTTGTGTTAGTACCAAGCTGTTTTCAACTCTATGGCTCTGTAATGGAGTTTGAAGTTTGGTATTGTTATTCCTCCAACACTATTGTGCCTACTAAAGTCTGTGTTTATTATTCAGGTCTTTTGTTGTTCTACATGAATTTTTGGATTGCTTTATCATCGAAGAATGGTGTTGGGATTTTGGTGGCTATTGCATTGAATTTGTAGATTGCTTTGGGCAGTAGTGCCATTTTAATGTTAATCCCAACCCAGAAGCAAGTCTTCTTCAATTTCCTTCTTTAAATTTTTAAAGTTCTCACTATGTCCTTCACATCTTTAGTAAATTCCTAAGTATTTTATTTTTTGAGATTGTCGCAAATGAAGTTGCTTTCCTAGTTTCAGTCTCAATCTTCTTGTAGTTAGCATATGGAGACACCACTGATTTTTATGGATTGATTTTATACTCTTCTATTTTACCAAAGTTTTGAATCAGCTTTAGCAGCTTGTGGGAGGAATCTAAGGGGTCATTTAAGTACAAGATCATAGCATCTGCAAAAAGAAAAGGTTTTTCTTCTTTCCCTAGTTACATCTCTTGACTTATTGCTATTGTTAGGAATTCCAATACTATGTTGAAGAGGCGTGGAGAGAGTGAGTATCCTGCTTTGTTGTTGTTACATAGGAAAAAAATAAAAAGTAACCAGCTACAAGGTTAAAAAGAGAAATAAAATGCATTCTGACTGCAAAAATAAAATAAAATAGAAAATTATCACAGGTTAATTACATCTTCAAGTTGTCAAGCAATGGAAAAAAATAAAAACATGAAATTGGGCCATAGATGCTTCTCATATGCACACAAAAAGGCTTATTTTACCATAAAGTATCCTCCTAAAACCATAAATCAGAAAAGAAAATAAATGCTAGTTACAGGATGTTGGAGGTTCACACCTGTACTCCTAGCTACTCAAGAGTCTAAAATCTGAGGATCAGTCTGGTTTGAAGCCAGCCTGGACAAGAAAATTTCTTCATCTTTTTTTTTTTCATTTTATTTTTTATTATCAAGATAATATATAAAGGGGTTACAGTTACATTCGCCAGATAGTAGGTACATTACTTCTCACACACTGATAACCCTTCTTATGGTTTTTTTTTTCCCCCATTTTCCTCCCTTTATCCCCTCCCAATCATCTTGTTGAAACAGGAAAGGGAAGGAAAGTTTCTTATTGCCAATAAACTACCTAAAAACTCGAAGTGGAGGTGTGGCTCAAGTGGTGGAGAACAATCCTTGTCTGAACAAGCTAAGGGACAGTTCCTAAGCCCTAAGTTCAAGCTCCAGTACTGGGGTGTACACAAAGAAACAGCACCTGAGCCAGATACTTAGTAGTGCTGAGCATCAGGTAGGGACTGTGGTAAATAAATCACACTTGAGAATAAATACATTTAGAGGAATTATGAACCAAAGTAGGAATTAGAAGAATGAAGAAGAATATTCAAGTCTGAATAGAAAGATGTAAAAAACACCCAAGATTTTAGAGACTTTGTCCTCCTGTGCTGTATAGGCTACTATGAGATCTCAAAACTTAACTATTTGTTTCATCTTCCTTCTCTTTCTTTCATTCACTCATACTCACTGATTTCTGCCAAACGATAGGACATTCAAAATTAAAATGATTTATTCATAATTCCAAGGGAGAAACAGTTGTCCACTACAAGAAGCATAGTACACATATTGCAGAGTATTCACAGAATGCAATATGACTCAACAGTTAAAAGGAGTTCAACTTCTTGTACATAAAAGAGCATGAATAAGGAGCTGGAAGTTTGGCCTGGTAGTAGAATGCTTGCCTAGCATGCATGAAGACCTGGGAGAGTGCTCAGGCCCTGGACTCAAGCCCAGAACTGCCCCCACCCCAAAAAAAGAGCATGAATAAGATGCAAAACAAGTCATTAAATTACAGATGTCAAAGAATAGGCATTCTGTGTGCTTCTTAGCTATATGCACATGATCATATAAAATGTCAAAATGAAACAAAGGTTTCTTGTTATTTTGCTTTTATTTTTCCTTTGTCATTTTGAAAAATTTATTTCTGTACCTTTTGTCTTGTATATAAGTATATGTTTGGAGGAAGGTAAGGAGGAACACAGAAATGGTGGGGCAAACAGTGAATAAATATAGCAGTATACAGCAGTGAACAAATACATTCATCAGACACTATGTTGAAAATGAACTATACAACTTGTTGGGGAAGGCTGTTGTGAAGGAGAAAATGAGAAGTGACACTGTTCAAAAAGAAATGCAGGGCCAGGAATATGGCTTAGTGGTAAGAGTGATTATCTAGCATGCATGAAGACCCAGGTTCAATTCCTCAGTACCACATACACAGAAAAAACTGGAAGTTGTGCTGTGGCTCAAATGGTAGAGTTCTAGTCTTGAGAAAGCCCAAGGACACTGTTCAGGCCCTGCCTGAGTTCAGTTCCCATAACTGGCAAAAAAAAAAAAGAAAAAAATTAAAACAAACCTAGGACTCTCCTAACAGAGGACTACAATAGCTCAAAACCTAGATACATAAGGCCATATAGGATGAGGCTAAATGAAAGGACCTCCAAGATATAGAAACAAGAGCTTTATAATATGTGATTATTGTTCTTAATTACTACTTTATTTCTCTTTTCTTTTGTTGCTCTTTGGTTAATCTTATATAGGTACAGTATCTGACTTTGTTACCTGGTATATTGTATATATGTTTATTTGCTTATTTGAAATAGGAAAGGGAAGGGAAAAAATAAGATGATTGGGAGGGGTGGGGGAAGGGCAATGGGGACAAAAACGTGAGAGGGGGTGTCAATGTGTGAGAAGTGATGTACCCTCTATCTGGCTAATATAACTGTGACCCCTCTATAAATTACAATAAAAAAAGAAATGTACTCATTGCCTGACTTATGTAACCTCTCTGTATATCACCTTTACAACAAAAATAAATAAAAAATTATTACAATAAAAAAACAACGGAATGTTGAGCCATCAAGTTTTGTTTTGCTTTGTTTTATGGTAAAGAGCTATTCATTAGTAAAGAGAGCCAAGCAGGGGCATGCATGAGGCCTTAAGTTTAAGCCCCAGGTTCAGAGAGGAAAACAAAGTACCTTGGAGAGAAGGTATTTTAAAATAGCCTAGATGCCTACAGTCTTGTTCACTAGACAGCTCTAGGTAGTTTAAGGAATAGATCTTCTATATTTTATACTATACATAGATGACATCCATATGTCAGCATATTAGAAATGTGGGCTGTCATTATTTACCACAGCTAAGATATGGAGCCAACCCAGATGCTCTTCAGTAGATGAATAGATCAAGATGATGTACTTATCCACAATGGAATTCTATGCTGCCATCAGAAAGAATGACATCGCCCCATTTGTAAGGAAATGGAAAGACTTGGAATATATCATATTAAGTGAAGTCAGCCAGACCCAAAGGAGCATAGACTCCATGGTATACCTCATTTATAATAATTAGTACACACCAAGGATTCTCCTAGCAGAGGATCATAATACCTCAAAAGCTATGTACATATGATCATATAGGAGGAGACTAAATGAACTCTAGGTTATGGAAACAAGAGGTTTATCTTTGTGATTGTTGTCCTTAATATACTATGTGAAGTTTTTATTTTCTCTTTTTTTTCTACTTATGGTTAATCTCATATGGTTACTGTAGCAGACTTTGTTACCTGGTATATCATATATACGCTTATTTGTTTATTTGAGATATGGAAGGGAAGGGGGAAAACAAGATGATTGGGAGGGGGTTGGGGGAGGGAAAAGGGGACAAAAAAAGAAGGGATATCAAGATTTCAGAAATAATGTACCCATTACATGACGAATATAACTGTAATCCCTCTATACATTATCCCGCCAATAAAGTAC
Source organism: Megascapheus bottae (assembly GCF_031878675.1). Taxonomy (NCBI): domain Eukaryota; kingdom Metazoa; phylum Chordata; class Mammalia; order Rodentia; family Geomyidae; genus Megascapheus; species Megascapheus bottae. The sequence continues at coordinate 26,617,710 of NC_143530.1, read as the reverse complement.
AATAATAAAGAAAAAAAGAATGACAGAAAAAAAAGAAATGTAGGCTGTCTTTCCCCATGGGAAAGGGTGTGGCTGAAGTTGCAAGTGATATAGCAGGAGCCATATACAATGGAACAGAGTCCTTTCTCTTTTGAGTAAGATCTCTAGCTCTGTGACGTATTATCCCTGTGACCTTAAGGAATATATTTAAGCCTCAAATTCCTTGTTTACAAAAGGAGATTATAAGGACCTGTTTTTCACCTGATTTATTATTGCTCTTGCAATGCTCTGTCTGGCTGCTCATATTTATCTTGGGCTTTGAGAATGGCAGGATGCCACTGGGGTCCTTCTGGACAGGAGGTTTCTGCTGACAATCATTGTAAAAACAAGACTGGGGTGGAAAGATGTATAAAAGATACATTTGTTCCAAGAGGACTTATTTTTCCTTTACTATAGGGGCATACATGACTCTATAGTCTTCCACACTGCAACATTTGCCCCTCCCCCATTTTTGTCCAAATCTCTTTACTAGAGGCGGTGGGGGGGGGGGTGTCTCAGGAAAGCCTCACCCTAAGTCTTCTTAAGCTGTGTTATAATCTTCATTTTTATCCCCTCAAACAGTAAAAAGAGCTTACTTAATAATTATTTCTAATGAAGTTCAGAGAGGGCCAAAAAAAAAAAAAAAAATCTTGGCCCTGATTCCAGTATCTAGCATTATCTAATGTAAGGCATTTTTTTTTTGTAATTTTTTTTTAGCCAGTCCTAGGCTTGAGTTCAGGGCCTGGGCCCTGTCAGAGCTCTACCACTTGAGCCTTAGCACCATTTCCAGCTTTTTTCTATGTATGTGGTACCAAGGAATCGAACCTGGGTCTTCATGCATGCTAGGCAAGCATTCTACCACTAGGCCAAACTCCTGGCATTTTTGATCATTAATAACAACTATGAGCATTTTGTTTGTTTGTTTGTTTGCATGTTGATACAAGGGCTTAGCTTCAGGGCCCTGTTTCTTGCTTGGCTATTTCACTCACACCTAGTGCTCTACACTTTGAGTCACACCTCCAGTCTAGCTTATTTGCTGGAAATTGGAGATGCAGTCTCTCAGACATTTCTGCCTAAGATGGCTCTGAACTGTACTTACAGCCATTTGGGTATAAGATTTCAACCTTGGGCCTGGAGTTTGGCCTAGTGGTAGAGTGCTTGCCTAGCATGCATGAAGACCCGGATTTGATTCCTCAGTACCACATACATAGAAAAAAGCCAGAAGTGTTGGTGAGGCTCAAGTGGTAGAGTTCTAGCCTTGAGAAAGTCCAAGGACAGGGCTCAGGCTCTGAGCTCAAGCCCAAGACTGGCAAAAAAAAAAAAAAGAAAAAGAAAAAGAAAAAAGATTTCAATCTTATAAATTTTGTTGGGCTCTGTCTCCCTCAACCCAGAACACAACTCTTCAAATTTACCAATGTTGATTTCGCTAGCAAAGCCTCCAGCACATGAAGCTGGGGGAAGACATCTCTAGGTAGGCCCTCTGTGCACTGTGAGCTTGGTGCATGCTCTCAATCCTCCCTACAGCCTTATGCTTTGAAGTTTAGACTGCCTTTTTCCATGAACAATTCAACTTCATGTTGTTGTTTTCTTATAGTGCTAGAGACTGTTTTCACATATGCTGTACCAATGAGCCACATCTCCTATACCATTCAACTTTACAAGTACCAGATGTCTTGAAAAAGCCTTAGGACTACTTTAGTGAGAGATGACCAAGGACTTCAAAAATACTGACCTTAGGGTAGAAAGCTACATTACAAAGTTACATCACACAGTAGTTAATAAAGGCATGCTAGCCTGTTCTACCACACTCCAACTCATTTCAACTAATGTAACTGCATTTAAATCAAGGTAATTCAACAAATGTAATTTGTAGTGACATGTATTCCTGTTTGAAGAAATATGTATTAAGTTAGGAACTAAGGGAAGTGACTTTTTTCCCACTGAAAATAAGAAATTTCACAATTTACTTTCTATATTAGGAGAGGTCTATATATTTTAATATATATGTATATTTAATATATGTATATTTAATATATATGTATGTATATTTGCCTTTCAATAGACTACTTTTTATTTTTATTTATTTATTTATTTATTTATTTTTGCTAGTCCTGGGCTTGAGCTCAGGGCCTGAGCACTGTCCTTGGACTTTCTCAAGGCTAGAGCTCCACCACTTGAGCCTCAGCACCACTTCCAGCTTTTTTTTTCTTTGTATGTGGTACCGAGGAATCGAACCCGGGTCTTCATGCATGCTAGGCAAGCACTTTAGCCACTAGGCCAAACTCCCGGCCCTAGACTACTTTTTAATACAATGCCTTTCCTTTCTTCTTTCCTCTCTTCACTTCCTTCTCCATCCATTCCACTTCCATTCACTCCATTTTAGTAGTATGGGATTTGAACCCAGGGCCTTGTACTTACTAGGCAGGTTTCTATCACTTTGAGCCACACCCCAATCCCTTTTTGTTATATTTTTCAGATAGGATATTGCGTGGACAGTATCAGACAATGATTTTCTTGATACCTGCCTCTCATGTGGCCAAGATTACAGGTATGAACTGACTGGACTTTCCCCCCATTTTTCAATGATGATCATATATAATAAGAGTGTGATAAAAATGCTGATTGCCTGGTTCTTCCTTGCTAATAGAATTCTGACTTTATTCAGGTTTCAACATGATCAGATGACTTCTCTAAGGTTCTCTGATCAGCTGCTTTGTCCACATAGACTCCTGAACAAGGGAGAACCAAATGACCAACAAAAGACAAGGCTGAAATATAGCTTAAATAAGAGTGATCACATTCATTATCAATATTATGACCAAAATAAATATCATCCCTACTTCAATTTACAATCGAGGAAACAACAATTTTAGGTCAAATGAGTTATATTAACCGTAGATTCTAGGATCAAACCTGTCTCTCTAAAACCTTCTCTTTCACATGCTAATACACGCTATTTCTCTAAACCTCCATTATCAAATACTAATACATGCTATTTCTCTAAATAGCCAAAACCCAGGTGCAAAGATGAAGTCTTACAGCTTTGGCCAAGCACAGTGACTCTTATTTGACTAGGTACTTGGGAAGGAGAGATGGAAGGATTACAGTTTGAGCCCAGTGAGGCAAAAAGCATGAGATCCTATCTCAAAAACAGCTAAAGCAAAAAGGGCAAGAGGTGTGGCTCAAGTGGTAAAGTGGCAAATGAAAGGCGCTGGGTTCAAATCCCAGTATACTTGGAAAAAATACCTTACAGCCTTGCTTGTCTATATTAAATGAGTATGATACAGTTAGAAACAGGAGCATGGAGGATTATAAAGACTAAAACTCAAAACATTAAAAAATATGATTCAAAACTTTATACATTAATAGCTGTTTCGACCAGGATATTATACCCAACCCAACCAAAGGACGAGTAGCTAGAATTTTTGTTTCAGATCAGATTGACAGTATTAATATGTTATAGATTAGTAAGTAATAAATAGTACCTTGCTGAGTTTATTAGTTGATATTTTGGTCATTGTTCTTTTTTAATATATTTTTTATTGTAATTAATAAAAGGGTTACATGATATTTGCCAGATAGAAGGTGCATTAGTTCACTTACATTGATACCCTTTTACATGTCTTGGTACCCATTACCCTCCTCCCACCCCCCCCATCCCCCCATCCCGTCTTGGTTTTCCCCCCTTCCTTATCAAATTTCAAATAACAAAATACAAATAAATTCAATGTATCAGATAACAAAGTGAGATACTGTAACAATATGAGATACCCAAGGGACAGCAAAGGAGATGAGAGATAACATAGTAGATTAAGGACAACAATCATTCTTTATATGGCTTTTGTTTCAATATCTTGGAGGTCCTTTCAATTAGCTTCATACTATATGGCCTTATGTATCAAGATTTTGCTCTATTGCAGATCTCTGCTAGGAGAGCCCAAGGTTTCTACTGATTATGACAAATGAGGGAAACCATTGAGCCTAAGTTCCTTTGAGTCTGGCTTACTTCACTTAATATGATTTTTTCTAAATCTTTCCATTTCCTAACAAATGGGTCGATGTCGTTTTTTTCTGACAGCAGCATAGAATTCCATTGTGTACAAATACCACATCTTCTTGATCCATTCATCAACTGAGGGACATCTAGGTTGGTTCCATATCTTTGCTATGGTGAAAAATGCTGCAATGAACATTGTTGTGCTAGTGGATTTAGTATGCCCTAGATTCTGGATGGTAAATGCCAAGTAAGTGGAATTGCTGGATCATAAGGGAGTTCTATGTTTAGCCTTTTGAGGCACTGCCATACTGCTTTCCATAGTGGTTGAACGAGTTTGCACTCCCACCAACAGTGTAGTAGTGATCCCTCCTGGCCACATCCCCTCCAGCATCTGTTATTATTCGTTTTCCTGATCCTGGCCATTCTAACTGGAGTGAGGTGGAGTCTTAGAGTTGTTTTGATTTGCATATCTTTTAGGTCATTGTTCTTAATAGTCATTCACACTCTCAATCCTGAAAGCATAATGTTTCTCTGGGCTCAATATAGCCGAAAGGTGAAATGAAAATGAAAACTACAGTTAACTGTCACTGTTGTTTTATCAATAATTAAAATAATAAGACACTCCAAATTCCGTTTTAAACAAGCCTAGCCTTCCCTTGTTCTGGATAAAGAGTTGGAACAGGTCACATTTCTAACGGAAACCTATCACAGTACCTTCTTGGTGGTTAAAAATGCAGGTAAGTAGTAAATCATGATACCGAAAGTTCAACCTGTCCCTACGTTTGCTCACATGTAAACGAGGGAAATAAATAAGGGAAGAGTGAAGTAGCCACCGTAGTAGTCTTCTACGAAGACTTGAAGCAAGTTAGACCCAAGTGCAGCAAAAAGACAAGGCATTCTCCACCAGCACCAGCGGCCCACAACGCACACTCATCCTTCCAGGGCTCCTCCAAACGCTGCGGCGAGGAGAGCTGCTCCTTCTCAGCGCTCAAGCATTCCCGACCACAGAAACCTCTCCGACGCGACGCCTGCCCCCTACCAAGAACCTCTATCTAGGAACGGTTAGGTAACCCTGTGGTGGCAAGAGGACGCACATTTCCTGCAACAACCCATCGTCCTTACCTAAGGAACAGAAACAACGACGAAGCGCACGGCCCCAGGTACGTCTGGCCGACCTCCACCTCCATCGCGATCAGAGCTCAGAGAGAATCGCAAACCGAGGACAACCAAAGCAACTCGCGCCGACTTCCGGGATCGCGGAAGTGGCTCCACCCACCCTGACGTCAGAGCCCATGCCACGCCCCCTTCCCACACGCTTTCGAGCAAGTCCCGCCCTTTCCGGGAAGCGGTCGGGGCGGACGGCGGCCCGCCCAAGCCTAGGCACGAGAGCGGCGTAGGGTTGATCTGCTTTCGCTTCTACGGCAAACCCTCCGGAGGCCCCGATGAGGGGAGAAGCGCGGAGATGGGAGGGTCAGAAGTGGCTCCGGCTTCCTCTCCGGGGCGGGCAGAGGGATGCCGACGTGGGTGCCACCCGGAACTGAACTCGGCGGGCTCGGGGCCGCCGTCCTGCCGCGCTGCCCTGCGCCCCTGTCCCAACTCACCGCGTCCCGCCGAGTCCTCTCCTGCGCTACCCGGGCGCGTCCGGCACCGACGGCTCCGGTGTCCGGGCGGGGTGAGGGGCCCCCCGGATGGCGCGCTCGACGGTTGCTCTCCAGGCCGCTCCCGAGGCCGCGCTCTCCGGGTCCGAAGTGAGGCGCGGCGGGCGGGAGGGTGTGGACTACCGCCTGCCTCCGCCCCCTGCCCGGGTGGCGGACGGGCACGCCGCCAGGGCCGCTCGCCCCTGGCGGATCCCTAGTCACGGGGTGTAAATCGGGGCGGCCTACCAATGAGAAGCCACGTCGGCTTCGAGTAGATGGGAGACTAAAGAAAATAGCTTTAAAGGGTGTGGAACCTCTGCCACCAGGGAGAGACCTGTGGGCGCGTTGGGAATGCACTGGGTAGGTTTGGCGAGGTTGGTTAGCCCATGCGTCTGTCCCGCAGGGCTGTTGAGGAAGAAATGTAGTAATTATTCTGTGGTCCTTTAATAGGACAATTGTGAGATTGCAAGCCAAATAGGAAATACTTAACTAAAAAGTATTCAGTTAAGCGCACAATGTTGGCAGAGTGTGAAAAGATACGTGTCAAGAGAATGTGAAATGGAATGGGATGTGCAAATGGAAAGGAAATATTTATATATATAAAAACATCTGACAGTAGACTCTTATTGAAACTACACAAAAAGAAAATGTTAAGCCGGGCGCGGCGGCTCATGCCTGCAATCCTAGCTACTCAGGAAGCTGAGATCTGAAGATCGCGGTTCAAAGCCAGCCCAGGCACTAGAGACCGTGAGACTCCAATCAATCACCCAGAAATCGGGAAGTGGGGCTGTGGCTCAAGGAGTGGGGCGGTAGCTGAAGGGCTCAGGCATAGCTCTCAGGATCAGAGTTCAAGTCCCATAACCCACAAAAAAAAAAGAAAGACGTGAAATGCACCAGAAAAGGAACAGCCTGATTAAAAGTGGACACAGGTCTCAAAAGATAAATCATCGTGTAGATGAACCTACAAAAATAGGAAAATACAATTTAAAGCAAGGAGATTATAATACATTTTTTACCATAGTTAAAATCCAAAAAAACAACAACAACAAATGCTAAGGATATTGTAGTGATAGACGCTCCATTTATTCATGGTAGGAATGCAAAATGTTAGGAAAACTTTGGAAAATAATTGGGCAGTTTTTTGATTTTGTACAGGTACTGGAGCTTGAACTCAGGGTCTGACATTGTCCCTTAGCTTTTTTACTCAAGGCTGGCATTTGAGCCACATCTCCACTTTGGCTTTTTGGTAGTTAATTGGAGCTAGTTGCGTTAGAGTTTCCTAACCAAGACTCAGGCTGGTTTCAAACTGCAGTCCTCAGATCTCAGTCTCCTAAATAGCTAGGATTACAGGCATGAGCCCCTGGTAACTGGCCCAATGTGGCAGTGTCTTACAAAGCTAAGTCTTAGTGTATAACAGCAGTTGCACATTTTGACATTTACCTAAATGAACTGAAAGTTTATGCTCATACAAACACTTGCATGAATTTTTAAATAGTTCTTTTAATAATTTCCAGTGCTTGAAAGCAACTGAGATGTCCTTCAATAGCTGTGGTGCATCCATACAATGAAATATTCAGCACTAAAAAGACACAAAGTTACAAAAATTTGGAATCAAATTTATCTAAAAAGCCTACATAATGGGGGCCGGAAGTTTGGCCTAGTGGTAGAGTGCTTGCCTAGCATGCACGAAGATCTGGGTTCGATTCCTTGTTACCACATACATAGAAAAAAGCCAGAAGTGGTGCTGAGGCTTAAGTGGGAGAGCTCTAGCCTTGAGACAGTCCAAGGACAGTGCTCAGGCCCTGAGCTCAAGCCCAGGACTGGAAAAAAAAAAAAAGCCTACATAATGTATAGTTGGAATTGTATGACATTCTGGAGAATGCAAAAATCAGTGGTTGCAGGAGTTTGCAGAGAGAAGGAGGAGAGAGAAAGGGAGGCAGAAAGAGAGTGACAGACAGACAGACAGAGGTAAAGCCTAATACATATTTTGAACATTGAAACATCTAATACCACAATGGTGATACTTATTATGAAGAATGTTACTGAGTGTTCTCCAGACAAACAAATCCGGAAGGATGTACATCCCTATCTATCCATCTCCCAAATTGCATCTGCAAAACAATGATTTTTTCCAAATAACTTTCTCTCAGATTAGAACTTAGACATAATGTTTTTGAAGATGCAGTTCTATCGACTACAAGGAATAATTTATGTGTGGTAGAATTCATGAGTTTTGAGTGGTTCCTTTGAGTAGTTTTGATGAATAGATGTAGTAGCATCACTGTCACCAGAGTCATGATTCAGAGCACCTCCACCAACCAACCCAAAAAGTCCCCCTTGACTTTTTTTGGGGGGGCACAGATGTTGTAATACATACTAGCCTGAAACACTGTGTAGCACAGGCTGCTTTGAACTTTCAGCCTCCTGTCTTTGCCTCCCTGATTACAGGCATGGCCCCCAACACCTGGCATTCTCCATGACTTTTGTAGTCAGTCCCTCAACGACTCCTCATCACTGATAGCCACAGGTCTTCTGTTAGTGTAGTTCCACCCCCCCCCATTTCCACCTACCATGTTGTCCTATAAATGGAATGCATGCATGTATGATATGTCAAACCTTTGTATCTAGCTTCTTTGATTTGGCTCAGTGCTTCTGAGAATTAATCAGTGTTATATTTATTAGTGGAATCAAAAGGTTTGAATTTTGTAAATATAAAATATGGTTGCAGGAAGGGCTCAGTGGCAAGCAATGGCGGGTATTTCCCCATGTTTGTGTTACTGCTCTACTTTTCTGCACATGCCTCACAGATTTTGTTAAATCATTTTCTTCAGCTCACTTCCTTGATGGCAATACTCTGGTTGTATACTTTTACAATAGCTATTGTGAAGCTCCTGTAAAGCCAGTCAGTTCATCTCAAAGTGTGAATCATCTAAATATGCTCTTATCCAAGTGGAAATCCTAGTAAATTTTCTTGTACACATGTTTGCAAGAGTCAGACCCAAAAACATCACTATTCAGACATTGGTAAATCTGCTTAATAATTGTACTGGGCTTATTGATTCTCTTCACAGGCAAGTTGAGATTTAGGAGCAATGTCAACTAACTTGGGACTATTAAAATGAATTTTTCTGACATCATATTATGCACTGTCATTGGAAATCTAGGAAGAATGTTGTTTTTATTTTAGCAAGATTTCAAGCAGGTTAGATATCAAGCCGGTAAAGTTCAAGCCAGAAGTTTTATTGTACATTTGTGGACTGTGGTTCTTAAAGCCTTTGCTGTGCTGTCCTGTTCTGATCTCTTGCATGTGTGTACCCTTTGGTCTTCGTTTTAGTTCTCAATGTTTTCATCTTGCTGATTGGATCTATATGCATGAGGCTCAAGCGAGCCCCTGTCTGTATTCACATACCGTTTTATGGTGCTGCTTTACTGTGCTCATTTCTCTCCCTCTGTGATCTCAGTATTTTTTGGCTCTTGAGACATTTATTCTTAGTCTTCATACAGAAAGCTGGGACTTTAGTTGCCCAATCTGCTGCATGCTTGTTCAAGTGCACCTCTCTCTAGAGCCAAAAGATGGGAGGACAGAGAGAAGAAACAAGAAGGCTTGACTTGTGAGACTACAATGTCCCTGTTTGGATGAGGAGGTGTGTCATGGTTTTGGCTCCTGTAGGTTTTATTTGCTGCCACAGTGGGATTCCCAATAGACTCATTTGCGACAGAAAAGAAATATTAGGTAGAATACAGAATTAAATTCCTGCTATTCAAGCCAGAAGTAGAATGAGTTTGTTTCTGTTCTCAGTAATGTTTTCAGAATTTTGAACTATGATGGGTTCAGGCTTAGGGATACTAGAGTAAAAAAGGCAAACGTGTTGCTACAATGGTTGTACCTTGAATTCTGCTTTTCTTACTTGCTTCCTGCTGATAGTTTGTATACTCCTGAAATAGCTTCTCTTAAGTGTTCTGTCCAGATTTTATAGCTGCATTCAGTGGGACAGTCAGAATGAGTCATGCTTATCGTAGAAGCAGAATGTGGATTTTGTTTTCGTTTCTATGAAACCAAGCAAAACTGCACATCCAGATACTGTTATTTGTGAGTGGTTCCAATCATTGAAGCAATGAACTATGTGATTAATCATTAAGAGGATAGAGAGAAGTTCTGAGATTACACTTCATATTAAAATTTAATAAACATGTTATGAGGAAAATTATAAGCTAATCTAATTCATTAATGCCAGTAAACAACACTTAATAAAACCAATTAGAAAACAGAACTTATTAGAATATAAAAAATAACATGAGATGACCAAAGTAACTCTCCTAGACTTTGTTTAAAGTTTGTTTAAAATTAGTAAAACACTCAACAGAATTTACTATATTAATTGATTAAAGTTTAAAACAAGCTGAGCACCAGTGGTTCATGCAATAAGTCTAGCTATCCAGGAATCTGAAGTCTGGGGATCACAGTTTGAAGCCAGCCCCTGGAAAGTCTATGAGACTCATATCTCTATCCAACCACCAAATCGCTGAATGTAGAGCAATGTGTGGCTCAGTCATAGAGCACTAGCCTTGAGCACAAAAATTTAGGGTCAGTGCTAAGGTTCCTAAGTTCATGGGTTACCTAGTGAAATCCTCTCAACAAAAAAAGCAAATGAAAAGACTGTCTAGATTATGCTTTAAAATATTTGGTAAGCATGCAGTAACAATTCATCATGCCATGAAGCTGTAAAGTCTCTTCACATTAACGAGATCAGGTAACAAGATGAGGGTGCTCATCATCTTAGGAAGAGAAAGCTGAGCTCAGAGATTCCATCGCTTTTACAAAAAGCTGTGCTTTGCCAGGGAAGATTCTTGGCCCCCTCCCTTGATGTCCCCCCTTGTAACTACTTTCTAAGAAATAGTTCCAATAGCATACAGTTAATACTGGAGAGTCTCCTAAAATACAAAAGGGCAGGAAAAAGTGTTACAAGAGTTGGAAAAAATAAAATGCCCATTACCCCAAAATGAATTGTGTTGAGTGCAAGCTCCTGGGAGCTTTCAGGTCCTCTTGGACGGGATCAGGGCTCTAGTGTCCACGTGGATATTCATAGTTAATCTGTAGAAAAGATGGAGAACCTGAGCAGCATGTCTAACAAAGGAAAGAAAACTATTCCCGTGATTAGATTTTGGAAAGCTGGTAGTGGATAGCGCTTAAGTGTAAGTATACACATATAGATAGTGAGAAAAAAACCAAGGCTGCTACAGTGTGTCTTTCAGGAATTCATTTGCTGGAAACTTAGTTCTCAGGGTGGTGATGTTGAAGTGGTGAAACCTTTTAGGGATGGGGCCTACTGGAAGGTGAAGTGGCTGCCCTAGGGAGGGAGAGTCCCTGAAATGCAGTTTGATAATAGAAGGAACAAGCCTGGCCCCTAAATCTCTAGTGTCTCATCTTGTCTTGTGATCCCTTCCTCACATGCTCTAACCATTGGGATTCCATTTTTCAATGAAGACCAAACAGTCCTAATCTTGGACTTTCAGCCTCGAAAATAGTGAGCTAGATAAACTTTTTCTTTATAAAGAATCCAACCACAAGTATTTTCTTATAACAGAACAAGGACACAGTTTAGGAAGTATTTTGCCACACTAGCAAAATTATTTTTCTGTTTTACAGTTCCATTTTTATGCTTCTCACCAAGTTTTTACATTGTTGTTAGGCAAAATGGTCCACCATAGTGCTGGGTCTTCCTGCAAAGAATACTTGATGGCACTTTTTCTTGCCTGTTAGAACATGTGTACAAGGAACAGCCTCAGAGGAGGGGTCAACAACTCACTGAAGCAAAGAGCAGCTGTCTTATTCTTCCTAGGAAAACAGTGACTCCTCAAGCTTAGCATTCCCTTCCTGAAGTGCAGGTGCCCTCATGTGCAGTCATCAATGACAAATCTTTTGCATTTCCTTCCTAGGGCTTAGGTGGCAAGAGAACCAACACAGGGGAGTGTGGCAAGTGTTGTTAAACTCTCCTATCCCCTACCCAGAAAGCTATATCTTCTGTTAGAAACCATGAAATTGGATTCTAGCCACTACCTAGCATCACATCCTAAAACTACATAGCTCTCCAAGGTATAGTCCTGGTTCTTATATTCATTTCTCAAGGGTAGGACTTTCTGGCCAGCAATTTATGCGTTACATATGACACTAAATTATTTTCCCATTAAGTTTATAGTGTTAAAAAGGTGATGTAGTTTGCTTAATGAAACTCCTATGGGGGAGTTCTTTTATTAGAAATTTTTGTTATTGGTGATTTTTGTATGTGTGGGTATGCCAGTCTTGCTGCTTGAACTCAGCCTGGCCTCAAGGCTAGCACTAAACCATTGAGCCACACAGAGTTTCACTCTCTGCTTTTTGGTGGTTCACTGAAGATTAGAGTCTCACAGAGTTTCCTGCCTGGGCTAACTCTGAACTGCCATCCTCAGATCTCAGCCTCTTGATTATACATGTAAGCCACCAGCACCCTACCTTACTTGGTAATTTCTTTTCCTTTCTTTATTGAGATTGAGTAATTACATACATAATCATTTTTACATTCACACTGATAAGGACATCATTCTGATTTACAAAACTGATGTATAATGAAAAATATAAAAACCTTAAGTATCACACAGGAAAAAAGTTTAACTCTTGGAACATGAACAATAAGATGAGTTCTTCTTGAATGGTGATACGTACATTTCTTTCCTATTGCTTAGTATCAGCTGTTCCCTCTTTCCATTCCCTCCCTCCCCCCTCACTGCCCTTGTTGAGTTGCTTAGTTCTTTTTCATCATGATGGGCCCATTGCTGCACTGTTTCATTCCACTGAATCTGTGCCCTCCTCCCACTTTCCATTAAATGTGTACATGTTTGCATTACTCGGTGATTTTTTTTTAACAATCTACTGAGGATAAATTATTAACAATAAGGTTAAAGTAGTAAATATGGATGTGATGAAAATTTACCTTATAAATTGTCTCATCACTTCTGAAAAACAAAATCTAATAATAGTAGAAAAAAATAAACCTGCATGTTCCAGACCATTGATTACAAATAGTTGTAAGTGGAGAGTGTGCTTCTTGGAAGCATTGATTGTGTCATGGGGACCAATATCTAGGTATCTTCAGATTTTAAAGACTGAGATTTGATTTTGCTGGGTAGAATATTGAAAACCACGGTATGAAAGTTGTCACTTGGCTGTTGATCACTAAGGCTTTGTGCACATTATTAAGTCTAACAATCGAACTGTCAGGAGATAGAAATCAAAATTAAGTATAAGGAAGTCATTATCAGCTGAATTTCATTAGCTAATGCCTGTAATCCAAGCTATGCGGGAGGCAGAGAACTGAAGGTTGAGATTCAAAGCCAGCCTGGGAAGATAAAGCTCTTTTATCTCTATTGGTTAGCCAACAAAAATCCAGAAATGGTGTGGTTCAAGTGGCAGAGCAACAACCGTGAGTGAAAAATCCAAACCAGAGCATAAAGCCCTGAGTTCAAGCCCCAGTACCAATGTATACAGAGAAGGAAGAATCAGAAGGAGAAGGAAGGATGAAGAGGAGAAAAAGGGTAGCGGGGGGAGGAGGAGGAGGTAAAAGAAGGAGAAAGAAGGAAGGAAAGAGGAGGAGGAGGAGGAGGAAGAGGAAATTGTGATGAGTGACCATAGACATAAAGTCTAAAAGAGCCAGACTCATGCTTGTAATCCTAGCTACTCAGAAGGCTGACATCTGAGGATCCCAGTTCATATCCGGCCCAGGCAGGGAAATCTGTGAGACTGCTATCTCCAGTTAACCACCAAAAAGCTGGAAGCAGAGCTGTGGCTCAAGTGGTAAAGTATTAGCCCTGAGTTACAAAAGCTCAGGGACGGAGTTCAAGCCTCGAGACTCCCTCCCCCCACCCCCTAGCCCAACACAGACACACACACACAGAGTCTAGAAGGTGCCATGGGGACTAAGGGAAAGCCACCAGGAAAGGACAGGTGGGAGAGATTCTTACTTGTTGGAGAAGATGGGGCTGGTCTGGAGTGGCAGAGAAACAGTGGGTCACTATGGGGTGTGAAGAGAGCGCATTTGCTTTGCCAACCTCTCCAGCCCAAGTAATAGAGCACAGTGTACATCAGGGCTTCCCAACGGAGAGAGTGGCTAAGGTCAGGTTTGCCCCAGCCAGGCTGCAAGGTAACAGGTTGTGCTACAGTTGGGCAGGCTTCCTGGAGGTCCTCACTCCATGCTATAGTCCTCTAACTGTGCTTGAACCCACCCAGTGGATTCTGCCCCTTGCTACCCCTCCCCAGAACACCACCCCATTAAGGAGAATGCCAATTTTTTGCTTGCTTGAGAGGTGTGTTTGAAGGAATTTCGTTGTTCATCACAGCACGTGTTAGAGGTGGATGGAGCTTAGAAGGACAAGACTGATAGTTGACCCCTGAACTATCCCAGCCAGTTTTTCTGTACATGTAGTTAGCTGTAGTTTTATCTCATCACTCTGCTAGTCTCCAAATGTTGAATGTTACTGGCTTCAAGTCTGAAGCCAAACCTACCAGGTCACATTGGAGATCTTTCTTATGATTACAGCCTCATGAGCAAGGTGTATCTCTTAAACACCACTGAAGGACAGCTTCAGTTGGCTTCTTTCCAACATACAGCTCCCTCAGGATGTCACAAAGGTAGATGAGAACTGGTTAGAAATCATGCCACACACATACAAGAAACATGCCAAATGTCCTTTAGAGCGGGTTAAATACCAGACAACTGAAAAAGCTCCCTTCTTCAGTCCCCTCCTCAGAATGTCAGTCCTTTCATGTAATTTCTGGTTGTGGCAGAAATTCTCATTAAGGTGAAAAATTAGTGAAAAGAAAGAAACTTCGTGTGATGGAGAAGACTGAAGTTCCTCGCTTCTTCAGCATGTCAGCTCCTAGAACCACTAGTCTCTTTTTCCAAATTGTCACACATTCTTCTTGAAATCAATACCCATCTTCCTCTCATGCTCTTCACCCTTCACGAAGCAGTTCTAGGGGCACTTTGCTTCGGATTCTGAAACACTGGACTCTTTTTAGTATTTGCCACCTATGCCTAGGACTTTTTTTTTCAGCAGAAAACATTGCAAAAGGTGACCTTCGGGCCAGGAGTCTGGACTAGTGGTAGAGTGTTGGGGGCCGAGTAATACCATGTCTAATAACTTTCTGCTGAGTCCTGTAGTAGGGGTAAACAAGTGGACCTCTTTATCCTGCCCACCTGTTGTGCTGATAGGCTACCGCACCCAATATAAGGACAAGGGATGGGCGGAGAGAGATTTTCCTGCCTTGATGAAGCTGCGTGGCGTCTCTGTTCATGCTTGGGGAAGGAAGGCTGAGTGCAGGAGGACAGTGGGCCCTCTCCTCTCGTGGCTTGGAATAGTCCCCATCCCTCCTGCTAGTCGAGAGGGACTGGGGACGAAGGACCCCGACATACTGGCACCCAACGTGGGGCTCGAAAGAGGCACGAAATGGGGCACGACTGCGAGTTGAGCTAAGCGAGAGATACGTGGAGAAGGGACTGAAAAGCCAGGGAAACCTGAAGGAAAAATACAGGCTGAAATTGCTTACAGGGAAAAGAAAGACTGAAAAACCAGAGAAACCTGAAAGGCACAAAAAAAAGAAAAAGGGATTGAAAGGCCAGGGAAACCTGAAGGGAAAATGCAGGCTGAAACTGCTTAGAGGGAAAAAGACAAAGAGAAAGAAAAAAAAGTTGGTAAACAAGAGAAAGGGAAGCAACTACCTCAAAGAGAAAGACAAAAAGAAAAAAGGTGGTAAACAAAGCAACTACCTAAGTATTGAAAGAGAAAAAGGAGGGACTGAAAGGCCAGGGAAACCTGAAGGAAAAATACAGGCTGAAATTGCTCACAGGGAAAGAGAAAAAGACAAAGAGAACTCAAAGACTGAAAAACCAGCGAATATGTGTGTGAAAGAGATATTATTCCCAAATCTCCTTCGAAGTGCGGGTCACTCTGGCCAGAGCAGTGTAAGGGCGAGGATATTTTAGAATAGAACCGAGATGGGTTCAAACCGGAACAACCGCGAATGTGTTTATGAAAGGGAACGAATGTGTGTAAAGAGATTTTAGAATAGAACCAAATGGGTTCAGACTGGAACGACCGCGAATGTGTGTGTGAAAGGTAAATCTAAGTCTATACGGGAGTAAACAGGTTAAGAACAGGTGAAAAGCGCAGACTTAAAGAATTAAGTGGTAGTTATTTAGAAAGCCTGTGCTCAGGTTCAGAATAGTAGAAAACAGGCTAACGCTTTTTAAAGTTCCTGACAAAATAGAGATGACACCCCTGAGTCAGCTTGAAGTAACAGAAAATGGATTGTTGCCCATAACCCCCTTAAAATGAAGGGACCAGAGTCATTTTTGGACAATAGTTTAAAACAGAAAGGGCGGGGACTGGAAGACTCCTAATTCTTCCATTGCCCTGCTATTCTCTATGGCGTGTGTGAATGTTGTTTTCTTAATGTTGGAATGTTTCCTTGTTTTCTCTGGCTGTTGTAGTAGAGCCCCTCAGTATATGTTGGGGGCTGAGTAACGCCATTCTGATAACTTTCTGCTGAGTCCTGTAGTAGGGGTAAACAAGTGGACCTCTTTATCCTGCCCACCTGTTGGGCCGATAGGCTCCCGCACCCAACATAAGGAGGGGAGTTTTAGAGAGGGAGATTCCTGCCTTGATGAAGCTGCGTGGTGTTTCTGTTCGTGCTCTGGAGAAGCAAGGCTGAGTGCGGGAGGACAGTGGGTCCTCTCCTCTCGCGGCTTGGACTGGTTGGGGTGTGTTTTCCCATCCCTCCTCAAGAGGGACTGGGGATGAAGGACCCCGACAAGTATATACTAGTGCCTGTACAGGCGGAAGAGAATGCTTTCCCACTTATCAGTAAAAGAGACTTTGGTATTTCCCTGCCGTTACTGCTGCAAGTATTGTCCTTGCCACTGAGGTTCCTATAGAGAATGCTTTGAATAAGGCATTAATCAGCATGTGAAGACTGGAATTATGTGCAAAAATGACATTCTAACTTTAGGTGATTTTTGGGACTTGATCAAAGATGGGCAGGATTGATCGGTTTGGATTTATTTTTATGGGCTATCTATTGCTTGCCTACAAAGTCAACGCAGAAAGTGAATGCTAATGCGACAGGCATCTGCTCCCATGGAAATAGACGCATTCACTCAGGTCTGATTTGCTTAAATGGACGGCTGGTAGTCAAAGACGGGCAAGTCCCAGCTGTTAGCCTATCAACCTAAGACAGGAGCCAAGTAAAAAGGACTTAGTGATCCCATGACGGGTAAGAAGACTAGCGAGCTTGGAGACACCTAAGACAGGCACAGTCGATCTGATATGATGGTAGCCCTACACATCCTAGGTTTTTTCTTAAAATACAAACGGGGGAGAAGCTGGGGGCTGAGTAACGCCATGTCTAATAACTTTCTGCTGAGTACTGTACTAGGGGTAAACAAGTGGACCTCTTTATCCTGCCCACCTGTTGTGCTGATAGGCTCCCGCACCCAATAAGAGGGGAGAGAGAGAGATTCCTGCCTTGATGAAGCTGCGTGGCATCTCTGTTCGTGCTCTGGGGAAGGAAGACTGAGTGTGGGAGGACAGTGGGCCCTCTCCTCTCACAGCTTGGAATAGTTGGGGTGTTTCTCTCCATTCCTCCTACTAGTCAAGAGGGACTGGGGACAAAGGACCCCGACAGAGTGCTTGCCTAGCATGCACAAAGACCTGGGTTTGATTCCTTGGTACCACATACATAGAAAAAAAGCCAGAAGTGGTGCTGAGGCTCAAGTGGTAGAGCTCTAGCCTTGAGAAAGTCCAAGCCCTGAGCTCAAGCCCAGGACTGGCAAAAAGAAAAAAAAAAAGCGAGAGGGGGGTGCTGAAGGAACAATGAAACAAATCGTAAGTCATTAAGAATAAAAATATTGTTAAAAACTTGGGTTCTAAAGGCAGGCCAAGCTGGGGCTTCATCCTAGCTCTCTGGTTCTTTTACCAGGACATTATTCATATTTCCAGCATGCTTTCCTGAAGAGGAAGAAACTGGAATACTACTACAGATTGAGTATCCCTTATCCAAAATGTTTGGGACCAGGGACCAGGAGTTTGGCCTAGTGGTATAGTGCTTGCCTAGCATGCATGAAGATGGAGGTTTCATTCCTTGGTACCAAACATAGAAAAGCTGATAGTGGTGCTGTGGCTCAAGTTGTAGAGCACTGGCCTTGAGGAAAGCCTAAGGACAGTGCTCAGGCCCTGAGTTCAGTCCCCAGGACTAGCAAAAAAAGCTTGAGACCAGAAATGTTCTGGATTTTTTTCAGATTTCAAAGCATTTGCATATGCATGAGTTATTGTCCAAAGTTCAGCACCAGCATATGGCAAATGCATAGCTGGCTCCCAGTCTCAGCACCCTAGCACTGGAGACTCCAAATTTAAAAACTCCTGACTACAGCAGTCACATTCCTGGACTGAAATAGGTTGTGAGCACCATTTCTTGATGTACTTTACTGAATGTTATGGTTTCTACACAAAATGTTCTATATAGACTTATTTGAATATTATACAGCCATGTTCAGAGGTAGATCCTTGATGTGATTAGAACATGAAAGTTCTCAAAAATGGATTTAATTTTATTTAATGTTTTTGTCGTTGTGGTGGGGCTTGAACCCTGGGCTTAGGCTCTGTCCCTGAGCTTTTCAGCTCAAAGCTCCCCCCTACCCCTGGGCCTGGGCGTTGTTCCTGAGCCCTTCAGCTCAAGGCTACTGCCCTACCCCTTGAGCCACAGCAACACTTCCAGTTTTCTAGTGGTTAATTGGAGATAAGTCTCGTGCTCTTTAGTGCTGGGGCTGGCTTTGAACCTCGATCCTCAGATCTCAGTCCCCCTGAGTAGCTAGGATTATAGGAGTGAGCCACCACGCCTGGTTGTTGATAGGTTCATAACTGAGTGAACTGTTAGTAGTGGAAACTGTAGGAGGTCTCTAAAAAGGTGAGCCAAAATAAAACTTATTTGGTAAGGTATCTTGTTACAGCAATGGAAAATGGATACACTTAAGTATATGCATGGTACACTAGAGTACACTGGAATCTGAAGATAGTTGACTTATATTTAGAAGTATTAGTTGCTAGTTGGCTTACTGCTATAATCACAGCTACTCAGGAAACTCAGAACTGGAGGATCAAGATTCAAAGCCAGCCTAGGCAGAGACTGTCTATAATTAACTAGCAAAATGGCTGGAAGCAAGTGTCAAGTGCTAAGATTGCTAGCTATGAACAAAGAAGCCTAAGAAGAGCATGAAGCCCCAGTATTAGCACACATTAGTAGTGGGTACATTACCATTCTTCCCCCCCCCCCCCAGTCCTGGGGCTTGAACTCAGGGCCTGAGCACTGTCCTTGGGCCTTCCTCAAGGATAGCATTCTACTACTTGAAGCACAGTACCACTTCTGGCTTTTCTATGTATGTGGTACCAAGGAATTGAACCTGGGTCTTTGTGCATGGTAGGCAAGCACTCTACCACTAGGCTAAACTCCTGGCCATCCCTCTGCTTTTAGTTTGTTAAGAGTCCTATGCTTCTGCCCAGGTTGACCTCTGCTAGTTATTTTTGCATATTTGTACCCATGTTTCCTTTTAAAAAATTTATAAAGGTGATGTACAGAGGGATTACATTTATGTGAGTGAGGTAGTGAGTGCATTTCCTTTCTGTTCCCTTACTTTCTCCCAGTCTCTCTGTCCCACCTCCACCCACAGGTTGTATAATTTACTTCCATTAATGTCCTGTGTGCTCTACTGCTGCATGTTTTCACTTCTTTTCTCTTGTTCTCTGCCCTTCCCCTGACCGTTCAAAAATCTACACTATCTACAAAAAAGACATAAATATAAAATTGTTTTAAACATTAAAAGAAAAAAGAGGGAGATCTCTTGGTTTCTTTTGTGCGTAGTAATTTTGAGTCCTTTCTCTTAAAGTTGTCTTGATCAGAGCAATTCATGCAGGCATTAGATGATCTTTTCTTCCAAAAAGAATTTCTCATATTTTCCTGTACCAAGAATTGCTGTTATTTGAGGCCTCAATTCTTTCTTTCATGGACTTTATAGATATGGGTGCGAAAAAGTCAGTCCAACATTATATAGTACAGGGCAGTTTTTTTACTTTATCCAGATTTGAATAGATTGCTTGCTTACCTGTCTCCTTTTTCTTCTCCTTTAAAAAAATCTTCAAGTAGTTGTATAAAGGAGATTCAATTTAATATATCAATTTATGAGTGCAAAACCTATCTCCTTTTGAAGGCAGGTATATTTTCCTACCTATTTCTTTTGCCAGCACACGGCTGTAATATGGTCTCCCTGTTTTCCCAGGTTTGTTGGTCAGCAGGAGATCAAGGTTACTTGATTATTCATACTTGCATGCCATTCTGATGTCAACAATGAATTTTGTTTTGGAAAAAGGTTTGCAAGATATGCTTGGGTATTTTTATTTTCTCTTGATCTTTATAACTAAGGGTCTATTCCATGTGATTTATCTGACAGAAGTTTTGCTACAGTAGGGGGGCTTTCTGCAATATCTTAATTAGCATAGAGCAGGAAATCAAAGTCCCACTAGGGTTTAAACCTTAAGTAGACACCTGGCAGAACAATCCCAGATCTATAAAACTCTAGGCCAGAGAGAAGACAGCTCAGCTTTCTCTTCCTCTCACTGTGCATCTTTCTGTAAATTCCTTGAATTATCTTCTAAAACTTTGTGTAGTTTTGTTCCAATTTTCCCTTACCTGGTTCCTTATCCCAAGTGGTCCAGAGCACAGGCCCTGGAAAAGACTGCCTTGGTTTGACTAAGTGTTACCAATGGAAGCAATTGCAAATCCTTATTACAAACTTTCAGCTCATTCTAGAAGACACCAGCCCTAAGGTCATACCTTCTATTACTGATCCATGATGTCTTTCTTGACAAGCTTCCTCCTTGGAATGATTTCCTGAACCAAATGACCAAGTACATCACATTTTTAACACATCAGTCCCCCTTGAGAAAAAGGAAGAATTGCAACCAGCAGTAGCATTGGGACTTGGGAAGCCCCAGCCAGGATTTCCTGCTGGCGCTCTGGGCAGAGAACATGAGTAGAAGGATTGAGGACACACAGACGCCCTGCAGTATCTTGTGGGACATGGTCTTTTTTTTTTTTTTTTTTTTTTTTTTTTTTTTTTTGTGGGTCATGGGGCTTGAATTCAGCCTGGCACCATCCCTGAGCTCTTCAGCTCAAGGCTACTGCCATACCCTTGAGCTAAGCCCCACTTCCCATTTTCTAGAGGTTAATTGGAGACAAGAGTCTCAGGTCCTTTTGTGCCCAGGCTGGCTTTGAACCTTGATCCTCAGATCTCAGCCTCCTAGAAGCTAGGATTACAGGTGTGTGCTATCATACCCAGCCCATATTCCTTTTGTATCACAGATGGGGAAAGTAAGGCCTACCAAGGCTGCTGAACTTGTTCAGGACACAGATACCATCAGTTTACTACAGAATCAGTTCCTTGGACCTGGTATTTTATGCATCTGTGTCTCTGTCCCTAAACTACAATAGCAGTTATTTCCTCTTCCTCTTTTTCCCTCTTCCTCACAATATATTGAGCCCATTTTGTGAAAAAACAACTGATAATACTATATTTAAATTTTTCTTTATTTTCAGCCATTTTTTGTTGAATTATTTGGTTATAATTTATCACCCCAACCTAAACGACTTGAAACAAGAAAGGCAATATACTGTTTCATATAACTGAACTGACTCACTTTTAGGGAAGGATGGATGTGTATGTCCAAAGGGTTAGCATTAAGCAGTCGTCTCTCTACAAAGCTGGGTAAGCTTTGCATGCTGGGAAGCTGACCTACCTCATGGCTCTTGAATGACTTCCATTGACGCAGCTTCAAGTCCCAAAGTGAGCACCACTTTTTTCCAGTAGAGCCAATTGCTCCCTGAATTTAATCGTTTTAGGACTGGGCCACAGAACACCATTATTCGTGAGGTCTGTCAGGTGCCACCCCCGAATACAGCAGACTGGTCATCTCTGTGAAAAACACGTGGCCAACTAGTTGCCATCAGAAGGCATGGATGACTGTCCATAATGTCTACTATTTAACAGCACAGTGGATGGCCACGTTCTGGGTTCAAATCCTCCTGGCTGCAATCCTGGGGCAAGAGTCTTATGCTAATTTCACCTGTTTAAAGTAGGGATAACATGTTCACAGGACTGTCATGAAGATCAGATAAGCTACTAAGACATAAATTTATATCACTCACTGGCACATGAATGTTTTGTTATAATCAACACTATCCCAAAAGAAAGAATACTTTCATTTTCTCTATAGTTTCCTAGAATCCATTTCTGAGAATGGAATCTCCTGGTCACAGGGCCACCTAGGGTCAGCCTTCCTTGTCATTTGCTATCAATAGCACCAGGCCAATTAACAGTGTCTCAGGCAACATGCCCTGTGCTGGTGAAATCAAAGTAGAGTAATGCTTCCCTTTAAGAGCAGTCTAAGTCACCTGAGCACACATGGGTTAGTGGGAGGGCTTCCTGGGACAGAGCAGGTTTCCCTAAAGCTTCTAGACCACCCACCACTGAGCTGTTTGCAAGTCATGCCTCATGCTCACCTTGCTGCCATTTTCTGGAGCCTGTTTTCCATCTTGAGCCCCGTGTCAGCTTCTCTCTCCTCTGGGGACACGGCATCAGCTGAGCTATCAGAATTCCCCTTGAACTCCTGCCACTTTCTTATATTGAGCAATACAGTTCCTTCCTCTTTGCTACTAACTTCTGTCCAAAGAGGCCTTTGTGCTAAGAAAAATGGATTTTAGGGATGCAGCCATTTCTTTTCCCAGATCGTGCCTCAAGTTTATTAGTCAAAACAGCAGAGGACATCAGATGGTAACCCAGGGAGTCAGACCAGTCTACCTATCCTCACACTGGCAGGCAAAGGTCTTTATTGTGGGCCCTTCACAGCAGAGGGGGGGAGGGGGGAGATGGGGACGGGGAGGGCCCAACTAGGCACCTTTGGGAGCTAGAACTGCAGCCTTGATTTGCACCTTGGCTTGGTTTTTGGCCAGGTGAGCCTGGCCAATATATAGGTACCAACACACTTGCAAAGCTTGGGGTGGGTGATAAGGGAAAGTCTTTGGAACTTGCAGGTAGTGTGCTCTGGGATCTTGCAGTTATTAACTGCTATGGACTTCACAGGGTCCTTGATGGCCTTGAGCTGTGGGCACTCAAGGCCTTGGCATTATTTGCCTACATCTTCTTAAACCTCTTGTGTTTCTCAGCAGAACACATGTTCCTCAAATTTGGGGGCTACCCACTTAAGAGATTCATGTCTTTGTGGTCAAGTTTCTTGATGTCATTCCTGGGCTATTTGGCATAGGGTGGTAGCATTGAGCTGAAGAGCTCAGGGACAGCATCCAGGCCGAGGATTCAAGTCCCATGAGCCACAAAAAAAACCCAAAATAAAAACAAAACAAAAAACCTATACAATGAAAATATGCTTGGGAGTTTTTTAAAATTTTATATTTCATTGTCAGTGTAATGTATAGAGGGGTTACAGTTACATTCGTCAGGTAGTGGATACATTACTTCATTTTTCTCCCCCTACCCCCTCCCAAGAAGGGCCCAGAAAAAAAGCATAAAGATGTGTTGGAATGAAAATCTGAAGACTGCTTTGAAAAAGTTTCCACATGGCTCCATTAGATAATCGGTAAACAAAAAGTGGTATAGCTCTGGAAAATCGTATAGCAAGCAGATTATTGAGATATCTGACTTGGCTATATAAAAGACACTCATTCATGGGCATTATTATCTCTATTTGATTTGCTCTTTTGGATATGGCACCATGTTGTGCTTAAATGTCTGAGTATCTTGGCGTGCTACTCACACAATGTGCGCAGGTGCAAAGTGTTAGTCCCCAAAGTACCAAGGAGGAGTACAGTTGATGGGCTCTTCCTTCCAAATGCCTTTGAGCCGCTGGGCCCATGATTCCACCATTGATTTTCTTTCTTCTTGTGATGAAAACTCAGGTGCAAAACTGATCTGAGGGGCAAGGACTTTAAATCCACAGAAATGGAGTATGCCATGCTACAGAAAAGGAAGAATTGATCAGAAACTATATATTTTATGGGCTACTCAATTATATGATCAGGAGATGGGAACTAGTATGAAGCAAACCTTCAAAAAAATTATAAACCAAAAGAAAGAGGGCAAGGAAAAACTATAAACCAACGTTTCTGCTACAAGATAACTGAAAACTTCTCTGTAACTACAGAATTGGGGCTTCACTATCCAGGGAAGGAAACTGGAAGGTATGCTGAAATGTACAGATGAGATTTATCTGTAGTCTTTGCTACTAATTCCAATGTTAAACATTACAGTTTTGACTGGCCAGAAAATAAGGGCACATTCTGTGACCACATACTGTGGACCATTCTAGAATGAGGTTATCCTAGTTATAGGATACTGTGGAAGATTGCTGGTATTTTCTAAATGAAAAAAATATTAGAAGCAAGCATTTGTGATAGTGTTTATAAAAAGAGAATAGACATAATATATGAGCTATAAGAAAATCATTTAAAAATGATCATTTCAGCTGGGTGCTGGTGGTTCCAGCCTTATAATCCTAACTACTCAAGGAACTGAGATCTGAGGATTGTGGTTCAGAGAAGGAAATTTTGTGGCTCAAATGGCAGAATGCTAGCTTTGAGAAACATAAAGCTCAGGAACAATATCCAGGCTCTGAGTTCAAGCTCCAGGACCAACACCACACAGACACACTTATACACACACACATGCACAAAGTGATTATTTCTGGAAGAGAGATTAAGGTAACATCTTCAATTTTCATATATATACAAAATATATATCTATGAAACATGAAATATATCTATTTGAATAATATTTGAATATATATGAACATATATATTTTTTTGGTAGCAGTCCTGGGGCTTAGATTCAGGATGTAGGTACTGCTCCTGAGCTTTTTTTTGACCAAATCTAGTGCTTTACTTCTTGAACCACAGCTCTACTTCCAGCTTTTTGGTCATTAATTAGAGGTAAGAGTCTTACACTTTCCTCACTGGACTGGTTTTAAGCCACAATTCTCAGATCTCAGCCTGCTGAGTAGATAGCATTATAGGCATAAGCCACTGACACATGGCTTCTAACAAATATTTTTTGTGGACTAAAAGGTAATTTTCTTGTTTGTACTGGTCCTGCGACTTGGACTCAGGACCAGAGCCCTGACCCTGAGCTTTTCTCATGGTTAGCATTCTGCCAATTGAGCCACAGTGCTACTTCTGGCTATTTTAGTGGCTAATTAGAGATAATAGTTTCAGACTTTCTTGCTTTGGGTAGATCTGAACCATGATCCTCAGATCTCAGTCTCCTGAGTAGTTAGGATTATGGGCATGAGCCACCACCATGTGGCTGGAAGGTTAAAACAAAGGAAAGCAGGAATGCAGGCTTGGTTGGCTATGACATGTACAAGAGTAGTTGGCCTATACAGAAGCTCACAGTTGATAATTATTTCCTTCAACAAAGCATCAGTAACTGGAAACACAGTCCAAAAAGGACTATTTTCCCCCAGAAATACTACACTTGGTCTTCTGCATTACCATCTTTAAAACCATAACCCCGGTCTTGGCCTACTCCATTAGGCAGAATGCCACATGCTACTTTTGCATTACTTGTTCTCATATGACATGGCTGTACTACTGGAAATTAGCTTTACAAAGCCAATTATAGTTGGTAGAAGAAATCAGTAAATAGTTTCAAAATTAATATTCTTTTCACACAGACTAAGAACCTTCACAAGTAAAAAAGAACTTTCAGAAGACAGAAAATGATAAAAAAAAAACCCTCCTTAAACAATAAAGACCGAATGAACTAAAAAATACACGTGTATTATCTAAA
Source organism: Megascapheus bottae (assembly GCF_031878675.1). NCBI lineage: Eukaryota > Metazoa > Chordata > Mammalia > Rodentia > Geomyidae > Megascapheus > Megascapheus bottae. The sequence goes on along the minus strand of NC_143530.1, from coordinate 26,592,121 downwards.
GAAAATTATCACTGGTGGCATACACCTGTAATCCTCGTAACTCAGGAACTTGATTTGAGGGTTCACATACTGCTAAAGGACAGCAGACAGGCCCTGAATTTAAGCCCCAGCAAAAAGGCAGGAAGGAAAGGAAAGAAGGAAGGAAAAGACCTTCAAGTTTTGAAGACAACAGAGCTAAGTTCACTAACATAAGGAGCTGATAAGTACAACAATGCCAATACCCCCACAGAAACATGTAACCTAAATTTAAAGAAAGGTAATTCCTAGTATGTGTGGTGGGATGGAATTCAACACGAACATTCCATGGAGGCACACTGACCCCCTACAATGTCTACACTTTTTGAAGCAAGCTATAAACTCTTAAATATGTGTGCTCCTCCACCAGGCATCCCTTATTTCCTGGAAGGGCAGCTTGTTGATACCCCATTGAAATTTATGGGTCTACTTCAAGTCCATGCCCTGGACCCTGCTTCTTACAACCCTGCCTTCGGCTCTGCCCCAGCTAGCTTGAACTCCCTCTATCCACTGCCTTCCCAGGGCAGATGGGCACTCCTCAGCTCCTCTGGGTGTTCACCCTGGTGATCAGGAGGTAAGAAGTGGGAGGGCCTAAGCAGGGCAGGTGGTTCACGCCTGTAATCCTAACTACTCAGGAGGCTGAGATCTGAGGATCACAGTTCAAAGTCAGCCCAGGTACTAAAGAACATGAGACTCTTATCTTCAATAACCACAAGAAAATAGGAAGTGAGGCTGTGGCCTAGGGGCTAGCCTTGAGCTGCAGAGCTCAGGGACAGTACCCAGGCCAGAGTTCAAGCCCCATGTCCCACAATAAATTAAAAAAAGAAAGGGGGGGCCTATGGCAGATAGGATAGGAGAAAAGCTTAGGATATCCTGGGCATGAAGCACAAAGCCAGCATGAAACCATTCAGAATATAGGGCTTAGGTGCCTCTTGGCCAGGCTTCACGGAGCACTGTATGTGTGTGCACAGCTCTGCACTTTCTACTAGGCCTTACCCTTACACATATATACCATGTAGAGGAACTGCAGGGCCATTTCCTTCCCCATAAGGCAGGCTGCAGGCTAGCCAGATGTGGCTTAGTTTTGGACCAAATGGTACCAACCACTATAATTATGTTTTCTCATTAGCCAGCCTTCCTAGTACTAGCAAAGAAAAGAATCAAGAGATGAAGCATCAACCTTCCCTGATGCAAATAGAGAAGGGGGTGGAAGGGAGTAGGTTTAGCAAGTCTCACTTTACATGGGAAGTTGGGGAGAGGGGAGGGGTTGTAGTACCTGGAGTGGCCACAGGAAGTGCCGAAAATCTCCATGGACCCCAGCTTTCGTGCACATCTCCGCTGTACTTCCAGTGGTAAAGGAAAGGAGGGCTAGTTTATCCTGCAGAGATGAGATCAAATGTGTTTGAATGGATGCTAGAGATGATCGTAGTGCTGTTAGGATACAAGCACAAATGTTTCTTATGCACAGGAGGAAATCTGAGGTCACCTGTAACCTTCCCACAGGTGACAACTGCATCCCACAAGGAGGCAAGCATGGACGAACCCTTTATGTAGGTGGGAAATATATTTTGATATTAAAAAATTTTATTCTGGACCTCTTTCAGATCTGATTCAAATTACAGTTGTTCAAGCAATACAATGCAAAGGGAAACTGCAACAACAAAAAATGTTCCTAGAAAGGATAAGTCGTTGGGGACAAATCATTGTGATGTGGAACCAAATACATTGTAAGTGTAATTAACATGGTCCAAGACAGCATAGAACATTTTCATCAGCCTTCCTTACACAATAATTATGAAAACTGAACAATAAGTTCTTTAACATGCACAGAAAAAAACTGTTGTGGGCTGGTTTACACTTTTACAACAGTTTTAAAGTTAACCGGATAACTAAAATGATGCAGACATTTTAATGCAGTGCTACAGGTAGGCTACAGAATTAGACCCAAAGGATTTGGAAAAAAAATCAAAATGAAAACATTATAGCTACAATGTCAAAGTTAGGAAAGAAGAAAATTACTTCTGTATTCAAAAATTACAGAGCTACAAAATGCGGTCTGTGTTTTTGTCTGTAATGATATGGATAAGTACATCAGACTAGATATATAACATGCAGAACATTTTCTTGAATTGATCCAGAAATTCCAAAGAAGCAGCTCACTAGAAAAGAAAAACATGCCCTAGTTTATTCACCCTGCTTCAACACTAAGAGATGCTACCAATGCCTCAGAACCACTGATAGAAGACACCAAATTTCTAAATCAGTGTATTAAAAAGTGAATACTTCTTTTTCTCTCTTCTACACTTAACTAGAATCATGTTAAAAATTGATATTAAATGTGTCAGTGGGAAATTCTTTTAGCAAGTGCACCACCAGGACCCATGCATTCCTCTCAGCAACCTAGGTGCTTTGTTGTTTTGTTGATTCACAGGTGGGTGTGCAGAGCTCAGTCAGTAAACTCATGTAAGACAAGGCTGGTCAGGGCTGACACCATGTTTCCAATTTTAAGTTGGCTACATTAGAGTCCCATTCCATCTCCCCGAACATCCAGTCCCATCCCTCCTTTGCTATGTGTGTGGTTAGGATGGCTGTGTTTGTCTACTAGATAAAAATGTTCCAAGAGTTCAGAAACAATGCTTTTTCTAAACATCTATAGACAGCACAGAGTGCTATATACATTGGCAAGTGCTCAATCAATATTTACTCAAACTAGAACTATAACTTGGTGGTTGAGCCCACTCAGTCTCTAGCAATCCTTATTCCCAGGGCACATACCTTGAGGAAACCGGAATCATAGAATCCTGGGATGTCGAAGGCAAATCCCTGGCACAGCACCCTGTCCATCCAGCCCTTCAGGATAGCAGGCACACTGAACCAGTACAGCGGGAACTGTACAGAGGGGACAGCAAGCACAAACAAATGTGGCTTGTCTCAGGCTTTGTGTTTTAATCTTTTTGATTAAGAGTGGATCCCATTGTCCTTTAAAGTGGCCACTGGGTAGGTAGGGCATAGTGTGGGTGGCATGGAGAGGAGTTGACAGTGGTCTGGGTTGCTGTTCACACAGTAAGAACCCCTGACTGGCCCCCAGACAAGCAGAAATGAGGTGAAAAGTGGACGGGGGTTTGGAGGCAGTGATCCTTAGGATACAGCCAGTTAAGGGGACATGAAATGTGTGGAAGAGAACTGGCCCTGTCCTTGCCTGGGTGAATTGTTAACAATTGGGACCTATCAGATATCTTTCTTGGAAATTCTGACTTAGGGGACTAGGGAGCAACAAAAGTTTAGAGCCAAAGTACAGGGAGAGAAATGTCCCAGCTGTGGGTCCAAGGTCCCTGGATCTGGTCCCTGGTCCAGGGATGCAAATGACCAGAATCTGTGTGACAAACTCCATTTCTTTCTAGTTTGACTTGGATTTTTGCCAACTCAGTGATTCCCCAGAAGCACATGTTTACTTAATGCCAGGCTTCCAGGTCCTTCTGCAATTATATCCCAGCCAGTAGCTCTTATGAGGGGTGGTGGTAAGTCCCTCTCACAGGCTGGTCTACAGAATCTGCACTTTCTGCAGTGACTTCACGGTCTCAGGACAATGACATAGAAGGTAGTGGGATGTGTATGCATGAGTATAGCAACTACAAACAAAAGGCTCAACTTGCCTTTAGCCTGCATTATCTCAATAAGCACTTGGGCAGAGAAATATGGTTCACAAGTGGCTAGCATGCCTGGGTGGGAACTGAAGGAGAATGAAAACAACAAGAGTTGCATTGGCTCAGGTGCTTCTTGGACCTCTGCTCGGTGGAAAATCCTTCATTCCTAGGGGTTTTGAGGCATAATGGCTATAAGGATCTGTTTAGGTAAGTGTTCTAACTAGTGTTGTTGCGAGTAAGTGTTCACATGTACTAACAAGAAGAAAAAAAAACCACCTGATACCACTTCTAGGAGTGCAGAGCACAATATGAAGACTTTGTAAGGTGAATCTAATTTATTAGAGGAAAACAAACCTGAAATATCACCAGATCAGCTTCTTGCACCTTTTTCTGCTCCTCTGAGATATCACTGGTCAGCGAGTTCTTCTTGAAGGCTTCGTAAGCTTCTGCCCCATAGATGAAGAGCTCAGGATTAGAGAGGGCACCTGGAGAGGGAAGAAGACAGATGCTTCACTTGCAGGTGAGCATCCACAGCCACTCCCATCCCCCTACCCCTAGCCACTGGCCGGGGGTGCCAGGAATCTTCATAGTAAGTCAGAGACATCTGTTGCAACCTGACCAAGAGTCCAGTCCTGGGACCAGTCTAGAAAGAGAAAACATGCCCAAAGAGCAAATGATGGAGTGCTTGATGGGTCCCAGCTGCTGTTTCCATGTGTCACTCCTCTTGTCTTTATGGTGACCTATGACATCATCATAATTCCTGGTCTATCACAGAGGAAACAGACCCATGAGAAACTAGAGGACTTGCTCAATGCTAAAGTGGCAGAGGTGGACATGGAGGTGGGATGGCCTGAGGACCAGGTGTTGTCTACTACACAGTGCCATTGCAGACAGGCACCTGTAAACTCAAGGCTGCTTTGAAAAGGAACCCCATGGGAAGTGGGCTAGCAGGATCTTCAACACATTCAGAAGAAAATATCCAAGGATTCCTTTGCATGTTTTAACCTAGGTGTATCTGAATATGCTTTCCAGGGATCTCAAGAGGTAAACTACTGCCACAAGCATCATGTGCCTCAGGACAGTGACCCGTAGGGTTTGGGCTGCCATAATATGTACAGCCTAAACCTACCTAATATTTTAAAATAATTTTGCCTTTAATTTGTGTTTTCATCTGAAACCTCTGCCCTTATCCCAGTATTCTTTATTTTTCTAGTCATTGCACTATTGTTGACTAAGGGAAAGGAGTGATTAGGTCTTGCATACTGAGCAAGTGCCTTACAATGTGGATGTAGTAAACTACAGTCCCAACCCAGGTTGCTTTATTTAAAAAGAAGAGAGGCAGGGATTAGAGACATGACTCAGTTGGTGGGTTTTGGCTAACTTGGTGAACAAAGCATCAGGTACCAAGTTAGTGTCCTGGTCTCCCAACAAATGAGAAGATGGAGAAGAAGAAAAGGAGGAAAAGCAGAAGAAAAGGGAGGAAGAGGAGGCAAATGAAGAGAAAGAGAAGATGCAGTAAAGAGGAGGAAGAAGGGAGAGGAGGAGAAGGAAGAAGGAAAGGAAAGAGGAGGAGCTGGAGGAGAAAGGCAAAAAAAAAAGAATGAGCACTAAAACTATCGTGGAGATCTAGTCACCATCACTATAAACAGAAAGAAAATAGGGGGGTTAAGTCTTAGAGAAAAGAAGGTAAAATTGTTATTTGCAGATAACTTGTCTGCAGGTTTGGAAAGCCCCAGAGAATCAGCTGCAAACAGTAAGAAAGTTAGTGGTGGCTAGACAGATCACACACACACACTCATCCACTTCACAGAAGCAACTGGCAATAAGAATAAAGGGAATGCCAGCAATGTTTGCGCATGAGCTCATTTCCCCTATCACCTACCCTTACTAAGTTTTTGATAACTGCAAGTCAAGCATGTGAAAAATGGCCTTCCAATATAGTTCTAGTTTTCCTTGCTTCCATTGTATCTTATTTTTTTGTAGCAGTACTGGGGCTTAAACTCAGGACTTGGGCACTGTCCCTTAGCTTTTTTTACTCACAGCTGATCTCTACCACTTGAATTACAGCTCTACTTCCAGCTTTGGAGATAAGTGACTTAGGGGCTTTCATGCTTGGCCTGGCTTTGAACTGTGAACCTCGTATCTCTGGCTCCTGAGTAGCTAGGATTATGTGGAAAACTAGCATTTGTCTAATATCCTAATATTTTACATTCAATTTATATTAAGTACTTTCTACAATATTAATATATTTTACAATATTAAATAGCTTCTTTCCTATGAGTTATCAGTTCATATCCCTTGTACATTTTCCTCTTAGGTTGTCTTATTACTGAGCTCTTTATATATTAAGCATTAGCCTATTATATTGGGATATGAATTGCAAATAGCTTTTTATCAACGTTTAAAATTTATTTTGACTTTATCATGGTTTCTTTTTCCCTGAAGGATTTTATTTCCTTTTTTGTTATTTAGTTGATTAAAAAAATCATTCTTTTCTTGGCTTTGATGTCTGGATTTTATGTAATATGAACTCTAAGATTATTTGTAAAACTTTTGTAGTTTATCCTAGCATTTAACAAGTTCTGCATTTTAAACTTAAATGTTTTATCTGTTGTGAATTTATTTTTTTATATATTGTAATAGAAGGGTTACATTATATTTGCCAGATAGAAGGTGCATTAATTCACATACATTGATACCCTTTCTCATGTCTTGGTCCCCATTTCCCTCCCTCCCATTCCTCATCTTGTTTTCCCCCCTTCCCTATCCAATTTCAAATAACCAAATACAAATATATCCAATATATCAGATAACAAAGTGAGATACTGTAACAATATGAGATGAGATGAGAGATAACATAGTACATTAAGGACAATCGCTCATTATATGGCTTTTGTTTCTATACCCTAGAGGTCCTTTCATTTAGCGTCCTACTATATGGCCTTATGTATCTAGGTTTTGCTCTATTGCAAATCTCTGCTAGGAAAGCCCAAGGTTTCTACTGATTATGACAAATGAGGGAAACCATTGAGCCTATGTTCCTTTGAATCTGGCTTACTTCACTTAATATGATTTTTTTCTAAGGCTTTCCATTTCCTAACAAATGGGGCGATGTCATTCTTTCTGACAGCAGCATAGAATTCCGTTGTGTACAAATACCACATCTTGTTGATCCACTCATCAACTGAGGGACATCTGGGTTGGTTCCATATTTTTGCTATGGTAAATAGTGCTGCAATGAACATTGTTGTGCTAGTGGATTTAGCATGTCCTTGTTTCTGGACAATTGGGCAAATGCCTAGTAGTGGAATTGCTGGGTCATTTGATATAAGTTGTGGGTCCAACTTTTAACACATACCTTCCTGGTTATCCCATCACTTACAGTTATGTGTTCCAGTGGTTTGTCCCCATCCACAGTGCTCTAAATCACCATCGAGTACTGAGTACTCAGTCTGAGTCTACTCTTCCTCTTCCTAGTCCGGCTGCTTTCCTTATTCAGGATTTAGTACCACATGTTAGAATTAAATAGCAGACAGTGATGGATCACTCTCGTTTCTTATTTTCTAGCTTTTCTATTTTTTAACTTTACTTTCCCATAAAACCTTTTTATCCTGATTATTTTGTTTCATATATTTTTTATTGTAACAGAAGGGCATATTATATTCACCAGATAGATGCATTACTTCACATAGACTGATACCCTTTCTCATGTCTTGGTCCCCATTTCCCTCCCCCCACCCCTGAATCAGTTTTGCAGGTTAAACAAGAAGCAAGCCTGATATTCTTTTAGTTGAGGTCCTATTAAGTTTGTAGTGCACTTTGGAAGACTACCTTTCATCATGCTGTTTTCTCTCCAAGAGAATGGTGTGGCATTTCACTTGCTCCTGCTTTTACTCTTTACCAACTAGTTCAGGATCTAAAAATGTGATTTCCAACTAGGTACTGGTAGTGCAGGCCTGTAATCCTAGCTACTCCAGAGGCTGAGATCTGAAGATTGTGGTTCAAAGCCAGCCCAAGCAGGAAACTCCATGATACTCTCATCTCCAATTAACCACCAGAAAACCAGAAGTGGAGCTGTGGCTCAAGTGACAGAATGTTAGCCTTGAGCAAAAGATTCAGGGACAGCATCCAGGTCCTGAGTTCAAGCCCCATTATAGCAGTGCTTATAATAGCATTGCTCAAAGCAAAGGATCAAAAAACCTAAAATCCCCTTCAATAGAGGACTACTTCATACAATAGAATGCTTTGTTAAAAGACAATATGCAAAAGGCAACATAGTTTCCATTTTCCCCTCTGTATTTATGGTATTATCAGTGTCATGGTTAGATTTTGTGATGTCCCCCACAAACCTCCTGTTGAAGGCTTGATCCCTAGCTAGTGGTGCTATTTTGGGAAGTTTTGGCAACTTTAACAGGTAGGGCTTAGCTGGAGGAAGTAGGGCACTGGGGATGTGCCCATGGGAGCTGTGTCTGGTTATGTATACCACCCTTCTTTTCCCTGGATCCTTGCTCCCGTGATATGAACTGCTTTGCTTTATCATGCCCTCCCCACTATAATGCACTGAAACCATGGGCCCAAATAAACCCTTCCTTTTTAAAAGTTGTTCATGCCAGGTGTTTGGTCACAGTGCTAAGAAAGCTGACTAACACTATAATTGCTTACATTGACCAGATATCACTGAAGGAAACGGAGAAAATGGAAATCTGACTATCCAGAGAAACTGGGTGGTCAGAGGCAGGGATGGGAAAGGAACTGGCACAGTGATCTTTGTTGCCTGTGATATGAGTCTCAGGCCAAAACTGCCAGTCCTAGGCTTGAACTCAGGGCCTGAGCATTGTCCTTGGACTTTCTCAAGGCTAGAGCTCTACCACTTGAGCCTCAGCACCACTTCCAGCTTTTTTTTTTCTATGCATGTGGTACCAAGGAATGGAACCCCAGTCTTGGTGCACGCTAAGCAAGCACTCTACCACTAGGTCAAACTCCCGGCCAAGAAGAGATTTTTTTTTTTAATGCAGCACTATACCATGACTTACCAGTGATATCTTTCCTTGTGGCCCTTGGTTCAAACTTCATGGCATACAAATCAGACACAGTGACAGTGCAGCCCTGCTTGCTCAGTTCTTCCATGGCTACTTTCTTAAGGGATCCATTGAAGGATTTGGGTTCTTGGTGAGCATAGATGATGAGCACTTTCTTACCTATGGCAGAGGAAGAAAAGATTTCAACTAAAGAGATGTTCCTTTGGTCAAAAATCAGTATAGGGCAGGTGTGGAAGCACAGTCTCTCGGAAGGCAGAGATGGGAAGATTGTAGTCTGAGGCCAGCACTGGGCAAAAACTTGAGATTCTGCCAGAAACATAAGCTAATACATAAAAGGAATGGAGGCATGACTCAATTGGCAGACTGCTAGCATGAACAAAGCCCTAAGTTCAAACTTCATGAAAAAGAACTCAAAACAAAATTATCTGGTATGTATATATATATGTATATATATGTTTATTTGATTATTTGAAATAGGAAAGTGAAGGGGGGAAAACAAGATGATTGGGAGGGGGTAGAAGGAGGGAAATGGGGACAACACATGAGAGGGGGTATCAATGTGTGAGAACTAATGCACCTACTATCTGGTGAATGTAACTGTAATCCCTCTATACATTACAATAAAAAAAAGAAACTCCAGTCGAAAAATGAAATAAAACTACAGACGGAAAGAAAATTAAATCTTTAGATTTATTATAGCAGACATAAAGGAAATGCCAACATTTTCAATAGGAATAGTTTATCATAGTTCATACTTAGAACAAGAGGAATTTCCGATTTGGGGCTTTTTTTCTTCAGATTTTAGAATATTTGAATGGATTTGCAGGCAAAGCATCCTTAATCCAAAAATCTGAAATCAGAAATATTCTAGAATCCAAAACTTAGATTCTTATAGTTTTTGGAGTAATTTGCTGAAACAATTTTCCATTTCTGGATTAATGATGCTCAATCTGTACACATAAATATACTGGGCCAGATAATGTTTCCTCAAAGGAAAAGAACTTCACAATAATATCCTCCAAAAGCCTACTCTGCTGGGTGCCAGTGGCTCACACCTGTAATCCTAGATACTCAGGAGACCAAGATATGAAGTCAATATGAGGAGGAAAGTTCATGATTATCTCCAATTAACCACCCAAATCCAGAAGTGGAGCTAGCCTCAAGTGGTACAGCAACAGCCTTGAGCCAAAAAGTTAAGGTACAGTATCCAGGCCCTGAGAACAAGCCCCAGAACAGGCATACCTCCTCCGCACACAGAGTTTGCGTTTTTAATTTGATGGCCTCTATGAAAAGATTTAGCCTTGTTCCCTAGCAGCAAATTCAGAGCTACTAGACTTAATCTTTTACAGCAACCTTTCCTTGGCAGGCACCAGCTATAGCACCTTCTGTCTAACACATTCTACTTCCAACTGCTCCAAGACCATGGAAACCTAGAAAAAGAAAACTCTTGACCCTTATGGTCCCTACGAGATGCACTGGCTGTATCCTGAGTGCCAGCAGCTACTGATGCAGTCTTCCTCATTCAGCCTGTGAATTCTGTAAGAAGCTTGATCATTTGCCCTGATAACAACTAAAACTGAAAAGTTAAACTCTCAAATGTTTCTATCTAGAGGAGAAAACACACTTGTTAGCTGGCAGCAAACAATTTCAGAGCAGTCAGCTAAATGTAAAGGTTGAGTTCTATGACTGGTTATTCAATTACATTTTACTTTCTCAGGCTGCTGTGTTAGATGGGGGTAGAGAACCTTTACTTTTTACTGCCAAGGGCCATTTGAATATTTACAATCTTATCCATGGGCTATACAAATATATCAGTCCAAGCAGATATGCATGAATAACTGACCAGAAGCCTAAGTATCTGTCCTGTCATATACCAAATGATTTTTGAGAGCCTTTCATGGTCCATGGGCTAGACCTTACATGTCCCTATAACAGTTCTGTCTCCTAGGGCTTTCCAGGAGAATGGGTACAAAAATACACATGTATTTTTCAAGTAGAGGCTATGTTACAGCCAGGGACATTTGTCAATAATGGGTATTTCTAGATGTCACAACTGGCACGGGGGCGGGGGGTTGTTGCTACTGGCATCTAGTGGGTAAAGTTCAAGGACACTAACTGCTAAACACCCTACATCACACAAGATGAACTGCTCCTCCCTGCAATAAAAGATTATCTGGTGCCAAGATCATAAAACCCAAATCCACACTAGAATGTATAAAGTGAGGAGAATCTATATTCTATTTCTGTTATAGTTTTGTAACCTATTTTACATTGATAATATATGTTTGTATGCATATGATAAACAGACCCAAAAGCAAAGATGGGACTGAGAATGTAGCTCAGTATAAAAACACATGTAAGTCCTGGGTTCAAGTCTAGCACCTGAAAGAATGGGATTTTTGCTCAACAGCTTTGTTGTTTGTTGCTCCCCCAGTGCTGAGTCCCAAACTCAGGCCTCATACATGTGAAGCCTTGGGCCACACACCTGTTCCTTTTGTTTTAGATTTTATGACATAGGATCCTGCTAACTTTCCCTTGAGTAGCTGGGCTTCCACACATGCACCACTACTCCCATCTCAACAGCTATCTGTGGAAGAGCCACTAGATCTCAAGGATGATTCAGGGACAGGCAGTAGGACAAAGACAGTGTGGGAGTAAGATCCACTTGTGAGGAACTTCACATTCTGGAGAAGGTCAAAATGGAAATCCATATAGTGATCCATGTCATTAACCAAATTTGACTTTTATAATAATGATGCATTCAATTTGATTAAAAGTCTAGTTCCTTCATTCCTAGTCATCACCTGCCATGTTGGAAAAAGGTGGAGCCTTTCTCTGATTTGATGTGGCCGGGCTTTCAGGTATAGTCACTTTCCTCCTTGGTGATCACAGCAACCTACAGGAGAAACCCAGGAGACAGAAGCAAAGGTGAGGACATTGTACCTAGTACAGGTCTCAGCTGTTGAAGTATAAAAATACAACAAATAAGAGTTACACAAGAGGTACAAGGTGTCCTCTTGAGACCTGGGCCTTTGAGAACAAACCATGTACCATGTTACTGGAGGGGAATGTAGCTTAGGGGTAGAGTGCTTGTCTAGCAGGCATGATGCCCTGGGTTTGATTCCTCAGTACTACATAAACAGAAAAAGCCAGAAATGGCACTGTGGCTCAAGTGGTAGAACGATAGCCTTGAGCAACAGAAACTCAGGGACAGTGCCTTAGCCCTAAGTTCAAGCCCCAGGACTGGAAAATAGAAAAGAAAATGCTACTTTAGTTTTTTGGCTTTTTTCAAGAAAACCTTCTATGAAGCCAGCCACATAGAAGAGCTCTTGAGAAATGAGCCGTGGACAAGAGCAGGAGTTGTACCCCCTCAGCCTTCCTGCTGCCCCAAAGCTTCCCCTTTAGCTAATAAATGAGACTGAAAAGATGAAAGGTAGGACTGCAAGCACTACTGAGCACCTCAACTTCCCAGCCACAACTGGGAAAGAGGGGGTGGTATGGAGTATCACTACACCTTTCTGCCTCATCTGCAGGAAATAGAATTACTTCAGACCTGGTTTCTAGCCAGTCTGAAAAAAGGGCCTCTGGAAGGAGGCTAGGCCATCCTTTCCATGTCATCCTTTCTGACATGGAGACTTCCATGTCAGGTCTTGATCCAGATTCCAGCTCTTTGTCACTGCTGGAATCTGCAGCAAGTCCTTTCTCTGCTCTTTACCTAACCCTCCCATCTACAAAGTCATCAGATAGCCCAATCAACAAAGGAAGATTGTGTCTGACAGGGTCTGTCTATGGAGGCTGTCATCATATTTGCCTGGGTGTGGAACTGAGTTGTAGAGAGGAGTGCTGAAGATTGAACCCAGAGCCACATCGCAATACTAAGCACAGCACATGCTTTACCAAAGATTTGGGGAAAATATTAGTTTCTCCCTAGCCTGCCTTAGACATCATTAATGGAGTTCATTCTGGAAAACAAGGTAGCTGAAATGAACTCATTCCCAATGCTGGGAGGAGGAGAGAGCTAAGGTACTGAAGCTCAATAGTAAAGAAAAACCAAGTTCAACTCAATGTGCAAAAAATCTGAACAGATCTTTCCCCAAAGAAGAAACACAAATGACTAACAAGCGCATGAAAAGATACTCAATAAGACCAGTTATCTGGAGCCGGGAGTGTGGCCTAGTGGAAGAGTGCTTGCCTAGCATGCGTGAAGCCCTGAGTTCAGTTCCTTGGTACTGGATACACAGAAAAAGCCAGAAGTGGTGTTGTGGCTCAAATGGTAGAGAAAGCTCAAGGACAATACCCACACCCTGAGTTCAAGCCATAAGTCTGGCAAAACAAACAACAAAAAGTCATCTGGGAAAGCCAAATAAGCTATTACTTCATAGCTATTCCAGTGGCAGCTAATACCACTAAGCCAGGAAATGGAGCTGGTGGAAGAGGAAAGATTGCAACCCTAATCATTGTTCTGGGGAGAGGTGTGTAAAATGGTGCATCACTATAGAAAACAGCACAGGCAAACACTAACCATAAGGACTGGAGGAGTGACTCAAGTGGCAGAGCACTGAAGAATACATAGCAAGCCTAGACACTTCAATGAAAGCATGCGTCTGTACTAGGATGTCTCTGGACCTCACTCTGAGAACACTGGAATGAGTGTTCTTGAAGTCTGCAGTAGGTTTAAGAACCTTTCTAAAGATTTAATACACAACCACTCTCCTGCTTCAGAGGTTGAGTTCAAACCCTGGTACCACCGACAACGAAGAAAAAAATAAATAAAAAGCTAAATAATTATAAACCTAATCATTCCATTTCTTGTCATACACTCAAAAGAACTGAAAACAGGGTTTGAAAGAACCATTTGTCCTTAGAAGCATTTTTGGCAATAGTTGGGAAATGGAAGCCACCTGTGGCTGGATACTGCACCAGATACTCAAGCTTCAGAGATGAGAAAAAGTACTGAAGGGAGGTTGCAAAGAATACAGACAGGAATAAATACTAATGACAGTGGTAACAGTAAAACATGATGAACAAAAAGACACATTAGCCACTAAAACAGTGGAGTTATGCTTGCCATTTTGGACAGGAGGTCCCTGAACCAGCATGAAAAGTAAATAGAGATATGGAGCCAGCCGCAAAAACCTAGGGAAACAGAGGTCTAGGGAGATAAGAATGGATACTGGTGGCTCATATCTGTAATCCTAGCTACTCAGGTGGCTGAAATCTGAAGATCATGGTTCAAAGCCAGCCTGAATAGGAAAGTCCATGAGACTCGTACCTTCAATTGACCATCAAAATCCAGAAGTAGAACTATGGCTCAGTGGCAGTGTCAGCCTTGGAGCAGGGAGGGGAGAGGGAGAAAGAAGCCAAGGGAGAAGGCGTAGCCTTGAATTTAAACCCTTGCACTGGCAAAACAAACAAGCAAACAAAACAAAACAAAACAAAAAAACCTTAAAAGAAAAAGGGGCCGGGCTTTTGGCCTATTAACAGAGTGCTTGCCTACCATGCATGAAGACCTGGGTTTGATTCCTTGGTACCACCTACCCAGAAAAACCCAGAAGTGGTACTATGATTTAAGGGATAGAGCTCTACCCTTACGAAAGCCCAAGGACAGTGCACAGGCCCTGAGTTTAAGGCCCAGGACTGGTGAAAAAGAAAAAGTAAGAATTGAATTGGAAAATGGTATGGAAGTTTGTGAAATAGCAAGGAAGCCTATGTGGCTAGACTGTGGCTGAAAACTAAGAGCTGGTGGTGAGACATGTGGTCAGAGAAATGAGTGAAGTTGGACCAAGCATACTTCATAGTGCAGGGTGAAGCTCTTACACTAAGCCTGACAGTAATGGAGGCCTCAGAAAAAGGAGAGTGCTGTGGCCCCATTTATCTTTAGCAAGGGTCTCATCCCTCACTGAAGACTTAGGGAACACTAATCCTGAGATCCCCAGAGTGAGGGCCCAGAAATATCCTGGTGTGATCAGATACTTTCATTTGAATGTGTCTGGGCCATGCTAGACATTCTGTAGCATCCTCGGGCCTCACTTTTCCCTATTGTCTCCCTTGGTCCCATTTACACATTTATATTTGACCGACACTGGAGGTATTTACTTGTGACTCTGCATCTCACCCAATTCTCTGAGAGGTACACAACAAGAAACAGATGCTGAAGAAGTTGGGGACTTGTTCAAAATAATAGAATATCTCCAAGATAGCCTCTTTGCTCTCAAGTACATTCCATCCACAACTTTTTTTTAAATCCATGCACCTACCCAGGGCCAGAGGAAAAACGGGCCATGTGTGATTATTAAACAATATACTGCATCAAATGTGCTCTGAGTTTTAGATATATGTGCCATTTAATCTTCACCGGCCCCAGCTTCATGATGCTGTCATTCTGTTCCTCTTTCCAGAAGGTCGGGCCTCAGGCAGGGCTCGCTAACATTTCTGTCTAGACTTCAGTTGTGCAGTTACACCATTGTTTGCCTGTCCTTTTATGTCCACTTTCCTACTTCTGGACACTTAGGTCCCTCCTCTCTTGCTCCCCCTTCCATAGCCCCCCACAACTATTCACAGCACCCCTATAAGCCTGTAGGATTTACATGGGGCTCATTTCCCTTTCATTTGGTTGAGAATCTCAGAGATTAAAGGTTACAGAATCCCCCCCCCCCCAATGTCTTTGAAGGAAAACTCAGTAAAGGTAATCTGAGACTCTCCTTTACCTTCTTTGTAAATATGCAGATAATACCAGCAGCACCTTCTTCCCGGGGTTGGGTGAGGATTAAGTGACCTCGTTCATGCTGAACCCTGGCTGGGCCTAGCTTGGGACAGTGTTCAGGGAGTCTGTTTCAAGCAGCCCAATGTCGGGGAAGCCAGGAGCCAGGGCACACGGGTCCACTCTTTGGCTGGCAAGTTAAAAATCTTTCTCAATCTCTTTCACTTTACAAACCCCCAGGGGCCCACCCGGGGAGACACTCACCCTCTTACGGAGCGGCCCGCGGAGGCAGCAGCGGCCCGACGCGCACCTGCACCGCGAGGAGGAAGGAGAGATTGAGTCCTCGACCCCGAGCGGCCCGCAGCAGCGCACTTCTAGACCGCCAGTGGGCGGTACTGCGGCTGCGCTCTGGGAGACTGGGACCCCCGGCAGCCATAGCCCCGCCCATCGCCACACCTACCAGCCAGGCCCCGCCCTTGTCCAGCCTCGAGATCGGCCCCACCCTCAGCCGGGGACCAGGGTTGGCTCCGGACTGAGGGAAACCGGGAAGGAAGGTTGAGAAGTAAGGATGTCCTCCTAAATTCTTGCCACGTATCTAGGTGTGAATATGTGCGGGATCAGGAAATAATGAGCAATGAAAAAGAACGAGCTACCGACAGAGTTCTCCGCACAGCCGGTTGAGATTTTTAGGGAATTAACCCTAAGCGAAAACAGAGAGCTGTTGCCCAATAGAAAGGCCCAATTCCCAGTGCAAACAATTAAACCCGCCCCAGTGTCATCACCATTCTCTCCCCGCGCCCCCTCCACCCCACCAGCCCCGGAAGAAGGCAGAGAGACCACACAAGTGGCTTGCTGACCAAGGCGCTAAAGAACTTGGAATTGAAGAAAGCTGCTGCTCCTAAGCCTGGGGCCAGTGGGTAATGCCTGTAATCCTCGTTACTGAGGAGATTGAAACCAGTTCAAAGCCAATCCCTGGCAAGAAAAGTCTGAGATTCTGTCCACAAAGTAAGTACCAAAAAAGTAGGGCTGGAGATATGTCTCAAATGGTAGAGCACTAGCCAGAAGCAGTTGTACAAGGCCCTGAGTTCAAGCCCTCAACCAGCACAGAAGGGAGGCGGAAGAGATAAAAGAAGAAAAGAGGTGCTACTCAGCTGTCACAGAGGGACTCTTACCCCAACATGACTGACACCACACAATCAACCTCTCCCTCAGTTGTCATGGTTGAGGGCCTTAGTGACATACTGAATGGCTAGCTCAGATGCCAGTGTGGGAAGCTCATGAGACTCTACAAACAGGTGAAGGAACTAGATGCCAACTAGGCAGAAATGTGTAAAATCTTCATTGATTTTGCACAGACTAGTTTTCACACCTGCCATGCAACACAGAAAGCTAAAAGACTTCAGTGGCGCTGGAGGATGAGGGTTGCTCTTGTCAGAGCCCTTTTTATTGGCCCTTCATGCTGCTTCTTGGGGAACCCACAAATTACTTGGACCTAAATGCTTCTGTGTGATTGGAAGAACTAAAGACTAAAAACTGTGTGTGTGTGTGTGCTGGGGCTTGAACTCAGGGCCTGGATATTGTCACTTAGATTGTTTTTTCCTCAAAGTTGGTCCTTGGCTACTTGAGGCACAGTTCCAGTTCTGCTTTAGGCTGGTTAATTGAGAGAGAATTCTCATGAACTTTTCTGCTCAGGCTGGTTTCAAACCATAATCCTCAGGTCTGCCTCCTGAATAGCTAGGATTAGAGGTGTGAGTCACCAGTATCTGGATAAACTTTTAAAGACTTTTAAATTTATCCTGATCCTTGGCTTTCTTGAGTGGTATGTGACAAAAATCAAATACTCAACAAGAACTGAGGTATTATATGGGTAATTGTGGTCTATATGTGAAGACACATCTGGAGTGGGAGGAGACCTAGATGAGATATCTCTGGAGACAAGATCAGCTTGTGTACATAGACACTATATTGCTAGATTTGGTCATGGTAGTGCCCGATTGCCCTGGCAAGTCCAGAGCAAGGAGAATGGGCTTTAGAAAATGGCATTGGGACTGACAGGGAGGGTTGTGAGTGATAGGATACTGTTATTGTATTTCCTGCTGAATCATCAGATCCTTCCACCTGTCATTATGGTACCTACAAAGATCTAGAGTTTTGTTTTGACCTCAACACACAAGTGGCTCTAGTAGGGCCCCATGGAGCAGGGTCATTTACTCTTTTGAATCTGCTAACTGGAGATGGGATGATCATAAAACATCCCATGTCAACACAAGGCATTCTCAAGCCAGGAACCAATGGCTCACACTTGTAATCCTAGCTACTGAGGAGTCTGAGGATCTTGTTTGAGACCAACCTGAGAAGAAAAGTTCATGAGACTCTTATCTCCAATTGACTAGCAAAAAGCCAGAGGTGAAACTGTGGCTTAAGTAGTAGAGTGTGAGTCTTGAGTGAAAAAGCCTAGGGAAACCATAAGTTCAATCCACAGTACTAGCAAAAAAAAATTAATGACTGTATTAGCATCTTCAGAAAAAGGATGAACTTGATCTCTCACCATTGAAGTACATGATGAAGCGCTATCTAGAGATCAAGTAGGAGGAGGTGAAGGTAACTGGATGTCTCACTGGGAAACGGTATTCCAATCCAGAACCTGTCAGAAGTGTCAGGTATGTGTGTGCTGACTGGCCTGGCAAAACCTCTCCTGTACTGTTCTTGGGCAACCCATTACTTGGTCATGAAAACCACAGCACACTGGCAGATGCCATCAATGAGTTTGAGGCTGGTATGATGCTAGTTAGTAATGACTTCATAATCATTCAACAAGTTGCACTAGAAATTTAGCTAATCTGTGATAAGATGACTCACCAAGTGATCTGGAGACATCCTAGCCTACAAAGAGCTTCTTATGTCCAAGCCAGTAGAGGAGGAGCCCCAGCTCACAAGCAGAGACACAGTGCCTGTATCTCCCCCATCCTCCTTCCAGTTCCTTCTATCCATGTTTGGACTCAGCAGGATATTCCCATACTCCTGATTAAGCAGTCCTGAGAGAGATACAGCAGAACTATCTGAGCTAATCGCAGACCCTGTGCTCTGGATTTGGCCAATAAACGAGTTTAAGAACCACAGTTTCTGGGGCTTGGTGATTGTAGAGGAATATTCCCTAGCCCACAACTCCTCCCATTTCTTTAGGTTTGGAGCTCTGGTTCAGGGCTTTATTTCTGGTAAATACTCTGACTAAAAGCCAACACACACACACAAAGTGGCAACTCACTATCTTAAGGTACAGGGTTTGCCTGTACCTTGCTTGCCGATAATGTTCTTCCTGGGGGGCAGAACCCTCACATACCTAAGCTCCCCACCAAGGAACAGGAGCAATTCCTCTTGTGGGCCCAGATCTTGAGTGAAGTCTTAACTTTGGAGAACAGCAGCTGGTGTATGGAGCTACTTGTCCTGAGTGATCATACTCAAGTACAGGACAACAGCTCCTTCTTGTGGCAGAAATGAGGAAGCCAGGGCATGAGTTGCGCAAGCAGACTGGTTCATAACCTGGGATTCTAGAGTTGCCTAAGTGGAACAGTGGTTTTGACAGTGGATAGGATTATGTGCTCAAGTAGGAAATAACAGAAGTTTCTCCTAATCTTTTCCTGTCACACTTACTTCAAATAAGACATGACCATATTTGTATTCTAAATTTAAGGAGGCTATGTTATCAAAAACAGCACCAAAGGGGCCGGGAGTTTGGCCTAGTGGTAGAGTGCTTGCCTAGCATGCACGAAGACCCAGGTTCGATTCCTCGGTACCACGTACATAGAAAAAAAGCCGGAAGTGGTGCTGAGGCTCAAGTGGTAGAGTGCTAAGCCTTGAGAAAGTCCAAGGACAGTGCTCAGGCCCTGAACCCAAGCCCAGGACTGGCAAAAAAAAAAAAAAAAAAAACCCAGCACCAAAGACAAATGTCATCTCTGGGAACCTCTAGATTCCCAATTTTTTTTTTGCCTTTTATTTTTTTATTTTTTTCCATATATTTTTTATTGTAATTAATAGAAGGGTTACATGATATTTGCCAGATAGATGGTGCATTAATTCCCATACATTGATACCCTTTCACATGTCTTGGTCCCCATTTCCCTCAGATTCCCAATTTTTATTTTCAGTTTAGCTTTGAAAAAATCCCAAAAGAGGACTATGTATGCTAGGCAAGGAGGCAGGTAAGCCAGATAAGTGCTCTTCTCATCTTCCTGTATTTTATTTCCAAACAAAATATAACACCATAGGGCTTCCTTGAGGCTAATTAAGCTAACTAAGCCATCTCCTTAAAAGGCAGGTGCTTTGGGGTTTAGTTAGTCATGGGGCTTGAACTATGGGCCTGGGCACTGTCCCTAAGCTCTTCAACTCAAGGCTAGTGCTCTACAACTTGAGCCACAATGTCACTTCTGGTTTTCAGGTGGTTAATTGGAGATAAGAATCTCACAGCCTTTTTGTGCTTGGGCTGGCTTTGAGCCATGATCCTCAGATCTTAGCCCCCTGAGTAGCTAGGATTATAGGCATGAGCCATCATGCCTAGCACTTTTGGCTTTAAGTGAGATTTTATTACTTTTCTCTTCTGTCAATAGTACCTTTTTTCCTTTGGGAAACTTATTCTTCTTAATAAGATGGTGTGTGTGTCAATGGAATTCTATGCTGCTGTCAGAAAAAAACAACATCGACCCATTTGTTAGGAAATGGAAAGACTTAGAAAAAATCATATTAAGCGAAGTAAACCAGACTCAAAGGAAAAAGCTCAATGGTTTCCCTCATTCATCATAACCAGTAGAAACCTTGGGCTCTAATAGCAAAGATTTGCAATAGAGCAAAAACTTGATACATAAGGCCATATAGTATGAAGCTAATTGAATGGACCTCTAGGATATTTAAACAAAAGCCATATAATGAATGATTGCTGACCTTAAGGTGCTATATTATCTCTCATCTCTTTTGCTGTTCCTTTGTTATCTCATATTGTCACAATATCTCACTTTGTTATCTGATATATTGGATACATTTGTATTTGGTTACTTGAAATTGGACAGGGAAGGGGGGAAAACCAAGAGGGGGGTGGGGGGAGGGTAATGGGGACCAAGACATGTGGAAGGGTATCAATGTATGTGAATTAATGCACCTTCTAGCTGGCAAATATCATGTAACCCTTTTACTAATTACAATAAAAATATTAAAAAAGATGGTGTGTGTGAGAGAGAGATCTCTCTCTCTCTCTCTCTCTCTCTCTCTCTCTCTCTCTCTCTCTGTCATTTTAACCATTTGAAATGGGCATTAATTCTATTCACAATGGTTATTATATAAAACTTTTTCATCACATGTTCATCTTTTGTTCTGCTTTGTATCTTGAATGTCTAAGAGCTATGTTGAAGACCTTGGTCTGCAGAGCCTCAGTTGGAGGCAATAGAACTTGTAGGAGGTATAGGCTGGTGGAAGGAAGTTAAGTCACTGGAGGGTGTGGTCCTTTTCTCTGTCTTTGCTTACTTGCCACCATGAAGTCAACAGCCTCTGCTCTTGATTATGTGCTGTCATACTGCTCTG
The DNA here is from genome assembly GCF_031878675.1 of Megascapheus bottae. NCBI lineage: Eukaryota > Metazoa > Chordata > Mammalia > Rodentia > Geomyidae > Megascapheus > Megascapheus bottae. Next base: position 26,571,155 of record NC_143530.1, on the reverse strand, counting down.
CCTCCACACAGGCCCCAAAGCAACAAAGTCAGTCATCCCTGGACTGACAACTCTGGAACTGGGAGCCAGCAAACCTTTCCTTCTTTATCTTTTATCTCAGGTGTTTTATCACAGTGACAGAAAGCTAAACCACCATTGGAAAATAACTGATGTACCTCGAAAACATGTTTGCCAAGCTTCATCTATGTTACTATACCTGATATGTTTCTGATATATATGTTTGTAATATATATTAGGGATATTAATATATATGTATACTGATAGCTAGATATCAGCACTTCATTCTTTTCAATGGACAAATAATACAGAAATGTGACTACCACATTATGCTTTTTTTTTTATTCATCTGGATTTTTATTCTTTCTGTTTTGGTACTGGGCATCTGAGCTCTGGGCCTCAAGCTTACTAAGCCGACTTGATACCTCTGATCCATGCCATCAGCGTTGGTTATTTTTTACAATGGGGTCTCCCTTTCCCACCTGGACATGCCCCTGAGCTGCGATCTGCTGAGTGCAGGTTGTTTCTTGTCATTGCTGGGGTCAGAGTTGTGCATCACCATATCCAGCTTCCCTTCTGTAGAGACAGAGCCTTGAAGACTTCTTTCCAAAGCTGGCCTGGATTTGCAGTCCTCCTGATCTCAATCTCCTCTGTAGCTTGGGATGATAATGTATGTGTATTACTGCACGTAGCTATGGGGTGAGGAGAAGGAGTGTCACAATTTTTTTTTTTTTTGCCCAGACTAGCCTCAAGCCATCAGCCTCACATTCCCAGTCTCCCAAATAGTTAGGGTACTACATGTTAGCCACTGGGATCCAACATCTATGTTCTGGTTTTGTTTGTTGTGCCAGTACTGGGACTTGAACCCAGGGCTCAGACACTGTCCCTTAGCTTTTTCACTCAAGGCTTGCACTCTACCATTTGAGCCACACCTCCACTTCTGGCTTTTTTTGGTGCTTAACTGAGTCTCATGAACTTTCCTACCTGGGCTGGCTTGGAACTGTGATCCTCAGATATCAGTCTCCTAAGTGGCTAGGATTACAAGGGTGAGCCACCAAAACACAGCTTTGTTTTGTTTAAGACAAAGACTCTCTATGAAGCTCAGGCTAGCTGGAAACTCACAATCTTCCTGCCTTTGTCTCTTGAGTGTTGGCTTTGTTCATTTGTTGAGGGACATTTAGTTTGACTTTGGTGAATTATGCTGCAATCATTATTTCTGTAAAATGTTTGAGTTCCTTTATTCAATCTTATTAGGTATATAATTAGAAGCAGAGCTGTTGGGTCTGATGTTAACTCTTGTTATTAGTAATATTATTATTATTACTTGTCATTGCCTTTTACCTGTAGGTACCATCTGAATCATACCCCAGGCTTTTTGGTTTGCATTACTTTTTGTTCTTTTAATTGTTATTATAAAGGTGATATATAGAGGGGTGACAATAAGTCAGGTAATGAGTACATTTCCTTTTGGAGTATGTCATCACTTCCCTCGCTCTTTCATTACTTTTTAATGCCAGTAGTGCACTCAGGGCCTGAGTGCATTCCCTTATCTCTTTCAGCTAAAGACTGGCACGCTACCAAGTAAGCCACAGCTCTGCTCCTTTCATTACCTTTGACATCATAATCCTCTCATTTATATTTCTCAGAGTAGCTATGATGAAAGGCACAGGGCATCATGCTCAATTTTTTTGCTTGAAACTGTCTTGTGAACTTTATGCCCAGGCTTTTCTTAAACCACGATCCTTTCAATCGCTGTTTCCTGAGTAGCTAGAAGTCTGAATAGCTTTTCAAAGAGCACATAGTGACTACACCATTTTACATTGTGCACCAGCAAATTTCTTCACATCCTCCCCAAAATGTGTTAGGCTGTGTTCCCCACATTCTCCTCCCTCCCCCCCCAACCTTTTCCAGTGCTGGGAATTAAACCTTGGACATGCTAGGCAAGTACTCTCCCACTGATCTTCAATGCCTGCTCCATTACATTTCTTTCTTTTTAGCTGTCCTACTACGTGAGAAATGGTATATCAGTGTGAGTGTAAGCATATACATGCACGTGCATGTGTATGTGTGCTATGTATTGACTCCAGGGCTTCGTGCCTGTGAGTGTTACCATTGAGGCACACCTCAGCAGCTCACTGTGTTTCTTAATTTATATTTCCTTGAAAACTAATGGATTGAGTATCTTTCCTTGGGCTTCTTGGCTACATGCCCACCTTCTTTAGAGAAATGCTTTCACATTCATTACGCATTATTGAACTGGGTTGGTTGACTACTTGTTCAGCTGCAGGAGTTTTTGTGCATTCTGATCTCAGCCTCACAACTAGTAAGATTACAGATGTGAGCTACCAGTGCCTGACTTCTTTGAGTATATTGAATGCATGGGTTTTTTTTTAACTCCTTGGTGAATCTGAGCTCTGCTGGGGACAATTTCTATCCATTTATTTCAATATATCATATATTCATATTTCTTTATAACACTTGCAGGTGATAGTATTATTAACTATTGTGTTGGTATTCTTCAGAGAGTGAGGTAAAGTATTAACACCTCTAGTATGGGGTGGGAGCAGCTAGAGCCATCTGGAGAATAGATTGAACTTTTCCCTGCCAGTCACGAAGTTGTATAGATACATCAATCTTCAAGTAAGTCTAGTTTTTCTCTGGTTGGACCTACTTACATGGATATAAAATTTCCTTAATCCTTGGTAGTTAATATATATCATGAATCTACCTTGTAATATAATGAAATCAGTGAATAATATTCAGGCAAAATGGTTATTTATCAGCCAGACTTCTATTAAGTCTGTAAAAGATTTCCAGGTTGGGGCTGGGAGCATGGCCTAGAGGTAGAGTGCCTGCTTACCATGCACAAAGCCTGGCTTTGATTCCTTGGTACCACATACACAGAAAAAGCTGGAAGTGGTGCTGTGGGTCAAGCAGTAGAGCACTAGCCTTGAGAAATTCCAAGGACAGAAATCCCAAGCCCTGAGTTCAAGCCCCAGGATGGCAAAAACAAAAATAAAAAAAAAGTTTTTCCAGTTGTGTTTCTAAATGATTTTCATGCCCAAATGATTTTTAACAATTGTTTTCTATGCAATTCACAGCCTTTCTTTGCGGTAGCTATTCTCCCTGTGTGCTTAATAGTTACTATTGCAGGCTTCTATAGCCTTACTTGTGTGTAGAAAATGTTTTCGTATCATATGACAGGACTTGTGAGACTGAAGAACATGGTGATTGTAAAGCAAATATGTGCAAGGATGTCGATTCTATACCTGAGAAACACACTTTCTTCCAGAGAGTTCAGGTCCCTGACGTGAGGTGGAAGAAAGATCTCAAATACCTAATAAAATATTTGGAGATCAGAAAGTGGACTGGACAAACTACCCAGTCTCAGTGTGCCTTGATGTGCATTCTATGGGTTTATGGGTGTTAGCTTGGCAAAGCCAAGGGTCCTGGGCAGTGATCTGAATGGCATAGGGTAGGTGAGCAGGTCAGAAGTGATATGTTTACATGTGAGTGGGTGACACAAAAGCTTCTTTATGATAACCTGTCCTGCTGTTCATGGGACTCCAGTTCCTGGACCTCAGGGCTGAGCTGCTTAGGCACAGTGGAATCTGGAATCCCTGAGTGCTGGCTTCTCCCCTGAAAGCTACCTTTCAGTGGAAACAAACACAAAACATATGCAGTGACAGACATAAAGAGGGCACTGGGGACTTACCTTTACAATCCTAGCTACTTAGGAAGCTGAGCTCTGAGAATCAAAATTCTAAACTAATCTGGGCAGAAAAGTCCATGAGAAGTTGGGCATGGTGGCTCACACCTGTAATCCTAGCTACTCAGGAGGCTGAGATCTGAGGATCATGGTTCAAAGCCAGCCTGGGCACTAAAGACCATGAGACTCTTATCTCCAGTTAACCACTAGAAAACGGGAAGTAGCACTGTGGCTCAAGGGCATTAGTTTTGAGCTGAAGAGCTCAGGGACAACACCCAGGCCCTGGGGTAGGGTGGTAGCCTTGAGCTGAAGAGTTCAGAGAGCACTCAGGCCCAGAGTCCAAGCCCCATGACTGACAAAAAACAAAAAGGTAAAGTCAAGTCCATGGCACTCCTATGCCATGGGGTTGGAAGCTTGCCTTGGCTGGTAGAGCATCCAGGTATCAAGTTCAAGTCCCCATCTTAGACCAGAGAGAGAGGTGGGGCAGGGGGAGACTTTATGCCCAAAGTTGGATGTGGGGATGAAGTGATAGAATAATTGATTTTAAAAGCTATAAGAGTATGAGGCCCTGAATTTAAACCCTAGTGCCAGGCACACATAAAACAAACCGAACAAACATAATGTGAAAAAAAAAAAAACCACATAGCCAGGTGTCAGTGGCTCACGCCTATATTAGCTACTCCAGAGGCTGAGATCTGAAGATGATGGTTCAAAGCCAGCCTGGGGACAAAAGACTATAGACTCTTATCTCCAATTAACCATCTGAAAACTGGAAGTGGCACTGTGGCTCAATGGTAGAGCACTAGTCTTGAGCCGAAGAGCTTAGGGACAACACCCAGGCCCAGAGTTCAAGCCCCACAACCAACCAAAAAAATAAACATAAACATGAATCTTAATATAAATACACATACATAAACAGATAAAAAGCTCAGTGCTTCTTCATGGCTGCCTCAGCATCCCCAGCTTGGTCCCCGGGCCTCAGTCCCAGGAATAGCCAGGTGCATTCCTGGGTCATAGCTACTTCCCTCCGCCTGCTTTCCAGCCAGCTCTCTACAGCTCCCCAGTAGCTGTATCCTCCCCTCCTGGGGCTGAGAATCCTGCAGGAGGTGCTGCAGGACTGCGCACAGGCCCACAGTCAATGCCAGAAGCACCATGGAAACATCATAGAAGTGAGCTCTAGAGGCCCCAGCCCCTGGCTAGGGAGGTCTGACTTCCAGGGGACTAGGCTGATGTCAACCAGCTTCATTCACCTTTCCTCAAGCCAGATCATTGTTTTTCTTTTTTTATGAGTATATGGTGAAGGCCTGCAGAGATCCCCTTTAAATCCAGGCATCTTCCACTAAGAGTTTTTCCAAGGTCTTTGACTGCAAGAAGAATTTCTGGACAAATCACAAGCAAAAAGCATTCTGTGTAAGCCTGGCACTCAGAGGAAGACTCGCTGAGCTGACCTAATGCCAATCAGGGGTATTTATGGCAACAAGACAGAGTAGGGGTTTTGCTCAACATTCCTTGAAATAAGGACTTTCTTTATTAAGTTAACCAGATTTGGTATCCCTGGCACAATGAACCATGTGAAAACACTGTAACAACAAGGATAACAACATGGGTTCAGAATAAATTCTCTTAGATCTCTTAGACATAGCTTTAAACAAGAGGTGGATTTCAATGGATGCTTCTTTCAAGGCAGATGTCCTTTTCTTTTCCGTGTGTGTGTATGTGCCAGGATGAACTCAAGACCTTGAGTTTTTGCTCAGCATTTTCACTCAGGCTGGCAGTCTACCACTTGAGCCACATCTCCACTTTCAACATTTTGTTAGCTAATTGGAGATAATATCTTGCGGATTTGTCTGCCCAGCCAGGCTTTGACTCGCAATCCTCCGATTGCAGCCTTATGAGTAACTAGGATTACAGTTGTGAGTCACGGCCACTTGGCCACTTGAACCTTCCAAACATGTGTTCAGTGTCCTTGAGGTGGCCTTTCCCCAAATGCGTCTATCATTTCCTTTATGGTCTTAAACTGAGCATGCTCAGGAATGGGCTCACCCTAAAGGGCTTTCCTGCATGACTACGCATGGTTCTGAGTAAACTACTCATGCTTTCTTTGTTGGAGAAGAACATTGCTTTGGAGATAACCCTGTGTTCTCTTTCCCTGTTATGGCTAATACATATTTCTCCACCCCTTTATGGCTTGGCCATGCTTGTTTCAGATTTATACTCACCACCATGTGAGTTTACTGCATTCAATTACATCAGTGTTTAGTCTAAGCTGCCCTTAATACACGGCAAAGTAATGGTGAACTACTAATTTCCTCAAACATAGGTGTAATTGTAGGTTTTCCAGTATCCTACATTGGAATGCATTCCTCCTGTGTGTGGCCTGGGCAGCTCATTGACATTCTTCAGTGCTCAATTCAAATGTTAGGATCCCTGTAACACCTTTCTGCATGCTGCCTTCCCCCCACCGCACCCCCAGACAGACTTACTTTGTCCTCAACACCATGATACTGACACAATTAGCAAACATGTGATCCATGCTGCTGTGGTGCTGAGTACAAAGGGCAAAAAAAAAGTAGAAGTAACAATGTCTTCTCTCTTCCTATCTGTAGACCCTAGAATAGGTCCTGGTCTATAGTGAATGCTCGATAAAAGTCTGTAGAATGACCTTGGGTCAAGTTGGTGACAGAAGGGCAAAAAAAATAAAAGTTTATAATACTCCTAAAAAAGTCTATAGAATGAATAAAACAATTATTCATCCCCTACCCAAGGACTGGTTTTACTTCCCCAATGATAAAAGTTGATATAATAAAATCATTAAAGTCAATATCAAGTTTCCCAAGACCAAAAGAACTTTGCCCATTGGGTTATCTGAATAACTTACAAGATAAGGACTCCCCACACCCTTGAAGATCTCATAGTGAGTTGAAGTGCTGCAGTCCTGGAAAACAAACATCTAGTGAGTAATGAGAGGATTTTTGTGGACAGGGGAATCAAAGAGGAGGCCGTAATAAGTGACTGGACTCGCTCCTTACCATATATCCCTTCTACCTATACCCCACTTACTTTGTGCTTTGGGCTCAGCAAATAGACCCCTTCCTTGTAAGGGGCTCTCTTCTTCAGGGTAGATTGATGCTATCCAATTGAAATTCATGCTGAAAGTCAAATTCCAGTGTGAGGTATTAAGAGGTGAGACTAATGCCAGTTACTGGACTCTCACACCTGTAATCCTAGCAACTCAGGAAGTTGCGATCTGCAATTCGAGATTCGCAATCAGCCTGGGGAAGAAAAGTCCATAAAGCTCTTCTCTCCAAATAATCGGCAAAAAGCCACCAGTAGGACAGTAGCTCCAGTGGTAGAATATTACCCTTGAGAAAAAAAGAGAGGAAAACACAAAGCTAATGAACAGTACCCTATGTTTAAACTCCAGTACCAGCACTGAAAAGATAAATAAAAGGGAGGACCAGATGTGACCTTTAAAAAGTAACTAGATCATGAGAGTTCTGTCATAAATGGATTAACAGACTGATGGACAAATCCATAGTGGGTTCTCTCAGTTGTAAGTCTGATAGAAATATCAGTTCAACTGTTTCTTTTAGGTACCCTCTCAACATGTGTTCCTTGTCAGACCTCTACAGAGCGCCCACCAAGCAAAGAACTTCACCAGATGCAGACCACTGGCCTTGGACTTCTCAGCCTCCACTACTGTGAGGTAAATAAGCATCTATATTTAAAAAATATCTGGTGGGCCAGATGCTGGTGGTTCATGCCTGCAAGCCTAGCTATTCAGGAAAATGAGATCTGAGGATCATGGTGTTCCGGCCAGAAAAATCCCTGTGAGACTCTTCTCTCCAATTAAGCACTTTGAGCCACAGCTCCACTTCCAGTCTCTAAGTGAGAAGAGTACTAGCCTTGAGCACAAGTGCTCAGGGACAGCGCTCAGGTACTGAGTTGAAGCCCCATAACAGAAATATAAATAAAAACAAATACCTGCTGGCAGTTATGTGCATTAAGACAAGTAGGGATAAATGAAAGCAATGAAAATAAAGCTGGGTACCAGTGGCTCACACCTGATAAACGATTCAGGAAGCTGAGATCGAAGGATTGAGGTTTGAAACCAGCCCAGGCAAAAAGTTTGGGAGATACTTAGCTCCAATTAACCAGCAAAAAGCTGAAAGTACTACAAATATGGCTCAAGTAGTAGAATGCCAGACTTGAGTGTAAAGGTCAAATGAGAATTCAAAGTCTTGAATTCAGGCCCAACTACTGGCACACATACATGGAGTGGGGGTGGGGGTGGAAGGAGAGAGAGGGAGCAAGAGAAAAGAGAGATGAGGGGGAGGAGGGGAGAAGATAATCCTTTTTGACTACCATTCACCAAAGAAGAATAATCACCAGAAATACCTTGTGTCCCTTTCTGCTTTTACTCTATAATACTTAAGCTGGCATTTTGGAATTAAACCTCTTACCCATGGCTTGAAAGCCAAATAAGTGTAAAGGAGAAGGTTGCCTTTGAACAGGGTGGCACCTTTCTGGAACTCCAGTGGGCAACTGGCTCTCAGGCAAGTTCCAATTTCAGCTTGTCTCCCAGCCCATTCCCCGACCCCCAGTGCTAGAATGGCAGGGTCTGGAGGAGCACCGCTCACAAGCTGGCTAAAATTAGCCTTCAAATCCTGGGGCCCTATTCTTTTTTTTGCAAAAGCATCTGACTTTTTATTGATTATGAAGCATTGAAGGCACTTAGTAGGTTAAAAATGGCTTGCTCTGTTCCACACAGGGCCATCCAGGGTGATATTACTGTGATGTGCATCTGCTGTCCAGACCTTTAAAAACACACTTAAGGGAACCTGGCTATTGCTGACCTCTGAGGGAACATGGTGGGGAACCCATCTGCAGGTGTCTCACATTGCTACTCATAGGTTTTAAAAACAAAACAAGCGGGGCCTAGTGGTAGAGTGCTTGCCTAGCATGCGCGAAGACCAGGGTTCCATTCCTTGGTGCCACATACATAGAAAAAAAGCTGGAAGTGGTGCTGAGGCTCAAGTGGTGGAGCTCTAGTCTTGAGAAAGCCCAGGAATAGCAAAAAGACAAAAGAAAACAAAACAAGCCTCCCAGGTGGTGTTGACACTTGTTCTTGAGAGGATATCCCCATTTTAGGATGTTTGGATACCCTCCTCCTGCTGCTAGATAGTTTCCTTTGAGGGAAGAGTGTTTTTTTGCCTCGGTATTAGTTCAATTTTGATCGGTCAAACTTCTCCACTTCGAACATGTCTGGTTTATCACTCATCTTCAGTAAGAGGCTGGAGGCCTGGTGACTCCTGCTAGGACCTTGGCTGAAGAAGGCTCGCTGGCACCGGGAAGGTTGGGTCCTAGGGCCCTATTCTTAATAGGTCCCACACCCACTTAAAAAATAGTTTCGAGAATTTCACTGTTGTGGCCAGGAAGCCTCCTCTGACCTGGTCTCGAACTTAGCATTTGAGGATATCCTGCACTTCCAAATGTAATTTGCCCTAGCTTCCTTCCTCAGAACCAGGCTGCTCAGTTCCAGTCCTGGTCTCAACTCATTTGGCTTCCTATTTGCATTTTGAAATGGGGCACCCAGTGATCCCAGAGCAGATAAGATTTGCATCTCTTGTTGTGGAAAAAGCATAGGAAATGGCTCCTGAACCAGGCCTATTCTGCCCATTGCATGGTCTGATATCTTCTTTCTTTTAATTCTTTTTGTCAGTTGTAGGGCTTGAACTCTGGGCTGGTGCTGTCCCTGAGCTCTTCAGCTCAAGGCTAGTGCTCTGCCATTTTGAGCCACAGTGCCACTCCCAGTGATTAATTGGAGATAAGGGTCTCAGGGACTTTCCTGCGCCAACTGGCTTTGAACTGTGATCCTCAGATCTCAGCCTCCTGAGTAGCTAGTGGCCATGAGCCACTGGAACCTGGTGACAACCAGTTTTGAACTGGCAATGTGGCTGAGTGTAGATGGTAGGCCCAAGTCATAAAGTTGGCAGCCTCAGGATAGGAAATATGCAAAACACAGAAGCAAAAAGAACAATCCAAATTTTGGACGTACAACTCGGCAAACGGGTGACATTTTTAGTTTGCTAGTTAGGTTGATAGTATTCTTTATTGTCCCTGTGAAAAATATCTGAAACAGTTAAAACAGGGAAATATTTGATACACAGTTCTGGAGGTTTTCCATTCATGATCAGCTGGCTCCATTGCTTCTAGGCCTGTGACAAGGAAAGAACATCCTAGAGGAATGACATGGCCAAGAAAAGCTGCTCACCTCATGGTAACCAGGAGGCAGAGAGAAGTAACAGGAAGGGCCAGTGCAACAATGCACCCTTCAAGTCAGGTGCCCATGGTTCACATTTGTAATCCTAGCTAGTCAGGAGGCTGAGATCTGAAGATTAGTCCAAAGCCAACCCCAAGAAAGTCTGTAAGATTTTTCTTTTTATCACCAATTAACCTCTAAAAATCTGCAAGTAGAGCTGTGACTCAAGTTGTATATCAAAAGATATACTCTAAGGAACTCTGAAGCTGAGCTGTGAACCTGGGCAAGGTTTGAGAGGTTGGAACACTGCCATGACAATACATGGGATGCTGAGAACTGGCTATGGAAGGATTAAAACAAACAGTTCTGGAGAAGGTTTAGATGCTGAATGCTATACCATTCCTTAGTGCTGGAAGGGCTGAGAGGTAGACCTTGAAGCTAGATAAAGTAGTAGAATACATGTTTGAATTATGCCTAGGATGCAGTCTTCACTTTCAAAATAATAAGGGGGCCAGTTATTTTCACAAACTCTGTTTTGTCTCTGATTGCAAGAACAGTATAGATGCTTTGTTTTTGCACATACCTGTGGTAACCTTCCCTGTACACAATAAGTAAACTTGCTTACAGGAACGAGGGGTTCACAGCCAGTGAGCCTCTGGTCCCTTGGTCCTTGCTGTCACTCCCAGCCCACATGATTGCTGTTTTCATTGAAGTAATTAATTTTAATGAACTAAAAGGTTGTTTTTGAGGGCTGGGAGCATAACATACTGTTACAGTGCTTGCCTAGAATGCACAAAGCCCTGAGTTTGATTCCTTGAGCCACAACACCACTTCTGCCTTTTTCTGTGTATGTGGTGGTACCAAGTGGTTGAGTGCTAGCTTTGAGAAAGCCCAAAGACACTGTTCAGGCCCTGAGTTCCAGCTCAATGAACTAGGTTAGAAGAAAAGCCCTAATTAATGGTAGTTGTAAAAATGTGTAGAACAGTGATTGGCTGTGATGGAAATCAGACCTTTAAACTTCAAATGTTTGAACAAACACCTACAGGATAATAACCTGGTGACTTGGGGACAGAGCCCATGTTCTCAAGACAAATTAACTACCCTAGTGACCACATGCACAAGTCTAACAGCCATCACACAAGAGATGCTATATTAGGTAGGCTGTAGTGCTCATGCCTGTAATCCTAGCTGCTCAAGAGGCTGAGGTCTAAGGATCGTGGTTCAGAGCCAGGTAGGCAGAAAAGGTTGTGAGACTCTTCAATTAACAAGTAAAAAAATTGTGGAGGTGTGGCTCAAGTGATAGTGCTTTACATTCTCCCTTGGCTTTTTTTCAGTGCAAATCTGGTACTCTTAAGTTCAAGCCCCAGCCTCAGTCACATCACACACACATACATACACACACACACACACACACACACACACACACACACACACACACACATGCTATATAAACTTTGTCTCATATGCACCAAAGAGGATAATCTCAGATACTAGCCATCCATCTTCAGACATGACTTATAAATTAACACATTTTCTTTCCCTATCACTGTGCCTTGAGGCATTGGTTCTCTCCCAGCAGCAAAACTGAACCTTTTACAGTTACAATATGGTGCCCACTTCACTTCAGGCAGGTCTTGTTAAACTGGTTTTCAGTTTGACTGGCAGGAAGTAAAGCAACAACATATTTTGTCCATATTCATGAGCTTGTGACAGATTCTCTACTGCTTGTAAGTTTGTGTCCTTTCGTAGTGACCCATAACACAAATTGGCAGCAGCCATTCCAGTGTCTCACTTAAGCCTCTTTTTTTTTTTTTTAGAATAACTGTTAGATTGCTTGATGCAAGGAACAAGAAATTAATGTGACATTGCTAATGGATTATTGTCACGCGCATTTGCGTAACTTTTTTGTTTATAGGAAACATTCAATGTTTATTGTCTTGAAGGAAAAATCACATAGGGACAGGAAGGGTGGGAAGATTCTAGCTCTGGATCAATCTTATGTTCGTACTACAGATGTGTGGTATGTGTACATGTAATCAAGTTGAGTTAACCAAGTAACAGGTCTAATCATAGGTGGTTTAATCTCTTCGGAAGTTTCCACTTCTCTCTAGTTTACTATTGAGACATTTAGTCTTGCCTGGGTCTACACACTGCTTTTTAAAAAATAAGAAGTTGTACAAAGGTGTTGCCATTCAACAAATCTTAGTTTATGGAATCAATGAGTCTTGGTCAATGTCTCCTGTGTTTTTAAGAAGTATTACTAAACCAATGCAAATCCACCTCTATTACTGTTATCAAAGTCAAAATGCTCTTCAAGTGTTACAAATCAGTCACCTTATACTGATAGTGTTACTTATCACACTGAAATATTCAGTGCCTTTCTTTTCTACGATACCAGGAAAAGGCAGTCATGTAATTTCTTAGTTGTTGTTCTTGAATCTAGCCATGGGTGATTGTGGTATTATGCTCTAATGTCAAATCTGTGTTCAGTGAACTGGATGTGGGTGGCAACATTTTTTAAAATATATATTTCGAACTATTATTCCAACATTTGAAAGTGGGTTATTTTCTTTTAATGCAGGGACTAGGTGCGTAGCTCATCATTAGACCTGTGTTGGGGCTGGAAGTGTGTATTAGTGTTTGCCTAGCATGCATGAAACCCTGGGTTCAATTCCTGGGTACCACATACACAGAAAAAGCTGGAAGTGGTGCTGTGGCTCAAGTGGTAGAGCGCTAGCCTTGAGCAAAAAGTGTCCAAGGATAGTGCCCAGGCCCTGAGTTCAAGTCCCAGGATTGGCAAAAAAAATCTTTTGTGGAACAAGGTGTTTCTGTTGATATCGTTATGTTTGGAGTAGATTTTTAAAGCATTAGATACTAATATGTTGCAAAGTACCATGAGCCAACAGCTGTCTGTGCCCCAAATGGACTGGAGCAGCCTTGCTTTTTGCTATTGATCACCTTTTGACAGTGACATTTCTCTGTTTCTTGCCACTGGTGTCTGAGACCTGGTCTGGGGAGATGCTGTAGGTGAAGTCCTAGACTCTGAAAGTGAGGGGTAAAACACTAAGATACAGATAAGTAAGGCTCAGAAGAAATTGATTCATCTTGTTTACCCCTCCTTACTGCTTCTCACTCATATGGAGTCATGTCAATCTAGCAACTCGTACTCTTTAGATAATTCTTCTGGGTGGCTGAGATAGGAGAACCCCACCCCAAACTCAACTCATCTTCAGGACTTCCTTTGTCAGATACACCTTTTATTCTCTTTCTACTCATTCAGTTTTCCATTTTTATCATGTCCAAGATGAAAAGAGGTATAGGTTGATTTTCTATATCTCTTAATCATATGATTGAACATTCATGAGGAAGTATATAGGGGAAGAGATGGTTTGGTTTTTAATTTTCTTTGCTTTTTGTTTTCATTCCTGAGTCTGGCCTTTGAGATTTGGTTAAAAAAAAAAAAGAGCACTTTTTTTGTCTTCTTGTTTGTCTATCCTTCTTCATTTGTACTAAATTACTCTGATCTCTTTTCATTTTAAAAGGGGCTTATAGGGTCAGAAAACTTTCTTTTATGACTGCTTCATGCTGACAGTGGACTATGGGCCCTACCCGGAAAAGAGGAACCAAAAAGTCACTTCCCCATCTAATTTAGAAGGTGACTCAGGGCATTCAGCTGGCAGAAAATTCAGCTGACAAGTTGCCATGAGTAGGGCCAGAAGACAATCTGGATTGGACGATATCAAGATATTCTTTCAACTAAAGAGAAATAAAAAAGATACAGTTTCTAAGGCTTAACTCACATCCTCTCCAACATTCTTTTAGCCTTCTGTTTTGTCTTTGGTTTTTCCATTTTGGAAAACTTTTTAAGACAAAGCTTACCTTTTCAAGGTACTTTGTCATTCAAAACATTTTCTGTTTCCTTTATTTTGTTCCCCAAATATGTATCTTCATGATCTCTATTTCTTTTCTGCTTGAGAAAGAGCTCTTACACAGAGCAGAACAGAAAAAGTACAGCTCATATAAGTTGAAGAAGTAATCTTATGAACATTTTAAACCTGAACAAAATATTTTACAATAAAATAGAATTCTCTTAGTGTTATTTTAATGAAGATCAAGAAAAAATCTCAACTTTCTGGCATAACAATTCACCAATTTTTATTGTCTTTAAGTAGTTATACAAAGGAGTTGCCATTCAACAAAGCAGTTTATGAGTGCAGGGTTCCTTGGTCAACGTCTCCTCTTTCAACATTCTCACACCTCCCTTCCCTTGCTTTTCTTTATTTTTTTTAGGATATGTATTCACTTCCTTCCTGACTTTCTTTTTTGCCATTTAACAAAAGTCATTTAACAAGAAGTTGGAGTTAGGAATTTAGGAAAAACAAAGTATCTTTTAGAAGCCAGGCACCAGTGACTCATACCTGTAATCCTAGCTACTCAGGTTGCTGAAATCTCTGAGGGTTGCAGGCTAAAACCAGCTCAGGCAAGAAAGCCTGTGAGACTCTTACCTTCAATCACAGAAGGAAAAAAAAAAAGGTAAAAGTGATGCTATGGCTCCAGTGGTAGAGTGGTAGCCTTAAGCAAAAAGTAGCTCAGAGACAGTTCCCAGGCCCAGAATGTGAGCCTTAGGACAGCCCAGTTTCCCCCCGCAAGGATAATAGTCTATCACTTGAGTCACAGCTCCACTTCAGGCTTTTTTAGTGGTTATTTGTAGATAAGAGTCTCATATCTCATGGATTTGTCTGCCAGGATGGCTTTGAACCACATCCTCAGATCTCTGCCTCTCAGGCACTGATGAATCATACCTATAATCCTAGCTACTAACAGGAATGTAGTAAATTTTTGATCTCTGTGTTTAGTTACTGTATAGCTCTATTTAGAGATCTAGGAAAATCAGTTAAAGCAGAAAATTGGGTTCTGTGACCTATTAAAATATGAGTAATTTTGAAATTTCTTTTGGAAGAGTGTGAATATGGTCAAAATAAGTTGTTTCTAACTATAAAAATAGAATAAGGACACTTGCTTAAATTGTCTTGAAGAGGTAAGGGACATGATGGGGGAGGTCAGATTAATTGGAATCTGCTATAAATGTGTAGAGGGCCAGGAGTATAACCTAGAGGTAGAATGTTTGTCTGCCACAGCACCACTTCTAGCTTTTTCTGTGTATCGAACCCAGGGCTTTATACATGCTAGTCAGAGTGTTAGCCTTGAGCAAAAGTGCTCAAGGACAGTGCCTGGGCCCTGAGTTTAAGCCCTAGGATTGGCAAAAAAGAAAGAAAAAAAAGGTAGAAATGTAAAACTGAAATCTTGTATAACTGTATAATGTAAGCTAATAAAATGCTAAACATTCTATTTTATTTTTTTTTATTTTTTATGGCTTTTGTTTTTTTTAATTTTATTTTTTTTATTGTAATTAGTAAAAGGGTTACATGATATTTGCCAGATAGAAGGAATGCTAAAAATTTTAATCTTTCATCCATGTCAAGAGATGGATGGAAGTTGGGAGCCAGCGGCTCATGCCTTTAATCCTAGCTACTCAGGAGGCTGAGATCTGAGGATGACAGTTCAAAGCCAGCCTGGGCACGAAAGTCTGGGAGACAATCTTATCTCCAATTAACCACCAGAATATCGAAAGTGGCACTGTGGCTCAAGTGATAGAGTGCTAGCCTTAAGCTGAAATGCTCAGGGACAGTGCCTAGGTCCAGAGTTCAAGCCCCAGGACCAACAAAAAAAAAAAGATACCTGGAGTCCCTTATAGGATGTTGGAAGTTAGCCATTTGAGGCTCAAATAGCGGAAAGTCTTGGCCATAAATCTTCAGGGAACACCATTTTGGAAAGTTCCTAGCCATAATCATAGCCAATATTCAACTCTTTTTTTTAAAAAAAGCAATGTTTGGGTATGCCCTTCTGCTTATTACTGAATTCTCTTAATATATTCTTGTTCTTTCATTAAATCTCAGTAAGTTTGCCTTTTGAGGTTTTCCACAACTAATTCTTTAAATGATGTCAAATAAGCCACAAAAACAAAAGATAGGACACTAGTTGGCTAATAAAGGACATACTTCCTGGAAGGGGGTCACATTGTCCAAAGAGGTATGTACTCTTTACCTGATTTATATAACTATAACCCCTCTGTACATCACCTTTACAATAAAGTTTTTAAAAACTTTTTTTTAAAAAAAGACATTTCTATTAAATCTGAGCTTGTATATTTTACAAGGTCTTTGTTAGCCATTCTAGAAACAAGCTAGGGTTCTCATCCTTTCCCTGAGTGATATCCCTTAAGTTGTCATAATTAATGGCCTTGTTTATTGATTGCTTTGTTGAATATTAAGCAATTAATTGTATAATTCCTTAATCCAACATTGTCCTTCCCAATTTGATAATTCCAGTTTGATTCACTACCAGGAATGGTGACATTTCCCATTGGTATAGTTTCATACTAACACAAACATCAGTGTCAGTTTGAGCATATTTTCAGAATGTTGTGCCTCTCCTGTTAGGCCTGCAACTGACAGAGAACAAAAATCTAAGTCCTTCCAGATCAAGTCAAAAGTGGTAATTATAATGTTAAATTCATTTAAGAATTTCCCTTTGTCGAACTCAAGAAACTAATCCCCCTCAAACCCAACAAACCAAATGGGCAAGGGAATTAAAGAGAGACTTATCAAAAGAAGAGGTTAAAATGGCAGAAAAGCATATGAGAAAATGCTCATCATCCATGGTCATAAAGGAAATGTAAATAAAAACAACCCTAAGATACCACCTTACCCCAATTAGAATGGCCAAGATTTTGAACTCAGATAATGACAGATGTTGGTGGGGTTGTGGAGAAAAAGGAACCCTACTGCATTGCTGGTGGAAATGTAAACAAGTTCAGCCACTCTGGAAAGTAGTTTGGAGGTTTCTTAAAGAACTGAAAATTGACCTTCCCTACAATCCCGCCATACCACTCCTGGGCATCTACCCTGAACATCATAACCAAGAATATGATAAGGATACCTGCTCAGCTATGTTCATCTCTGTACTATTCATAATAGCCAAGCAATGGAAACAACCCAGATGCCCTACTGCAGATGAATGGATACAAAAAATGTTACACACACACACTGGAATTCTACATAGCCAGCAGACAAGATAAAATATGGCATTTGTTGGGAAGTAGATGAAGCTAGAGTGAATCATGTTGAGTGAGACAAGTCAAGACCAAAGGAACAAAAGGTGCATGGTATCCTTAATATGTGGCAATTAGATCCAAACAGTACAAGAGAGATGACTCACTATTTATGTATCCAATGTAATGGACATAGTATTGGAAATACAAACATAACTACAAATTTATGACTCTATAGACATAATGTTACATAGATTAATATGTATCTATGACATACAAACCCTCAGCTTAATTTTAATTATGTTCTAAAATCTAAGTGCCAGTGATTGTATAGAGATTCCCTTCTTGAATACTTGTTTGTAAAATATGTCATTTGAAATATAATGTAAAAATCAATGTTAATACATTTTTAATAAAGAAAAAACACAAAATTTCCCTGTGTCCTTAAAGTATTTTAGTTTTTTAAAACAATGAAACATCTCCATCATTGGAAAAAATGCTGTGTACAGAGTATTGTAGACAATTTTCCTAGCCTTTAACAACATATGTCTAGTTAGAGGGTTAAAGTTCAGGGTTGCTTTTGTTTTCCAGAGTCTGGGCTGTGTACTTGAGTGGATACCTTGGCTACTAACATCAAGCAAGAGGTTATTATGTCATTCTTGGCACATAAAAGTTGCCTCCTCTGGACATAAGACAGAACAGATTGTCCACGGACCATAGTCTACACCTGCCTGGATACGACTCATTTCCTCTCCTGATTTCAAAAGTCCATGATGGAAAAACAGCCTATCTTCAAAGCAAGATTTAATGGGGAAAACTGTTAGTAAAGAGAATTCAAGTGAAATGAAGAGGTTAACATTAAGTAAGACAAATTTAGGAAGACTGGACAAACAAGAAGCTCTATACAACTTCTCTATTTTCAATCTTGGGACCATATTTGAATTACTTAGAAGGCTGAGGAAATCAACTGGTGCCACAGAATGTCTAGACCACAGATTTGTTTTCTTACTCTCCTCCGTCTGGAAGAGGAGAAATCAAGCTTTGTCATGGCTAACAGATTTAGTGAAATGAGGATTTAGTGACAAAATCCCAAAGCTAAGTGCTTATATATATTTACACAGTATATATAACATATATATCTATATATATATTTGCCAGTCCTGGGGCTTGAACTCAGGGCCTGAGCACTGTCCTTGGGCTTTCTCAAGGCTAGAGCTCTACCACTTGAGCCACAGCACCATTTCCAGCTTTTTCTGTGTGTGTTACTGAGGAATTGAACCCAGGCCTTCGTGCATGCTAGCGAGCACTCTACCATTAGGCCAAACTCCCGGCCTAGTTTTTTTTTTTTTTTTTAATATATTTTGTAAGATGCAACTCCTGCCTCAAATTTGCCACTTTCTATCATCATAGATGAGAACTTCTTTTAGGTTCTGAATTTCCATGAAAAACCTCAGGTCCTTGAGATCCACTCACAAAAAGTACGTCAGGCTGTCTCACAGAAAAGGAGAGTTGTGGGCCAGGAGTTTGGCCTAGTGGTAGAGTGCTTTGCCTAGGATGCACGAAGACCTGGGGTTCGATTCCTCGGTACCACGTACATAGAAAAAAAAGCCAGACGTGGTGCTGAGGCTCAAGTGGTAGAGCTCTAGCCTTGAGAAAGTCCAAGGACAGTGCTCAGGCCCTGAGCTCAAGCCCAGGACTGGCAAAAAAAAAAAGTTTAGTAAAAGTTTAGTAATGATTTATTTCAAGTAGAGAGAAATAGAAAAAGAAACATTTCCTACTCTCCATGAAGAGGAGTCCCTCTGCAGGAATGACTAAAACATGTTCTGGTCTGTTGAGGTCTCTGCCTTTTTTTTCTCCTTTCATCTTCCTGATCTTTCCTAACAATAATATTCTCTCATTCACTAAAATAAAACAAAGGTTTATTCTTTAATTATTTCATTGAACAATCTTAAAATCAACATATTTAGTATCTTTTGAATAGGTTAGCCTCTTAACTATTTAGAGCTTCTTTTCAGAAATATATATTATGCAGGAAATATGTGTATGTAGTTATATATATATCCCCAAGTTCATGTCAATGACCTTGAGTACTCAAGAATTGAGTCATCACTCTTGTACTGTTTGAATGTAATATCCACATAACAAGGGGACCATTATCTCACTCAACATGATTTGCTCTAGTTTCATCCACTTCCCAGCAAATGCCATTATTTTATCTTGTCTGTTGGCTATGTAGAATTTAATTGTATAAATATATCACATTTTTTTGTATCCATTCATCTGCAGTAGGGCATCTGGGTTGTTTCCACCATTTGGCTAGTGCAGAGATGAACATAGCTGTGCAGGTGTCCTTATCATATCCTGGGCTATGATGCTCAGGGTAGATGCCCAGGAATGGTATAGTGAGATCGTAGAGAAGGTCTATTTTTAGTTTCTTGAGGAACCTCAAAACTGCCTTCCAGAGTGTTTATACTAGTTTACATTCCCACCAGCAGTGCAGAAGGGTTCCTCTTTTTCCATAACCCCACCAGCATTTGTCCTTGCCTGAGTTCAGAATATTGGCCATTCTGATTTGGATAAGGTGGTATCTTAGAGTTGTTTTTATTTGCATTTCCTTTATGAGCATTTTTCTCATATGTGTCCTTGCCATTTTAACCTCTTCTTTTTTTGAAAGTTTCTTATTTTATTTTTTTCATATATTTTTTATTGTAATAGAAGGGTTACATGATATTTGCCAGATAGATGGTGCATTAATTCCCATACATTGATACCCTTTCACATGTCTTGATCCCCATTTCTCTCCCCCCCCTCCCCTCATAACCTCTTCTTTTGCTAGGTCTCTCTTTAGTTAACTTGCCCATTTAGTGAATGATACTTTTTAAAGCCAAGTAAACAAAATATTAGTAAGGATCTTTGAAATAGGTATTAGGCACCCTTGCAATGGGTCTGCAGTGAAGATAGAGCTTGGACTTGATGTGAATGAACAAAGGGGGATTTATAGCTGAGGAGCAGTGTGAGGGACGATTGATGGAAAATGACCAAGAAGAAACATTAGGGCTAAGGGATTTCTGGTGAAATCCAGAATTAGGTCTCTAGATAATCGTTGAAGTCAAGTCAAGGTGACTAAACATCATCTGGGGATAGTGAGAAATAAGGAACTTAATCAAATGATGAGAGTGATAAGATATTGAGGATGGGGATTTCTGGCTAAACTGACTTAGCAGGAGTCTTGTTAAAATTGGATTTGGTAGCTCAGCATGTGATTCATGCCTGTAATCCAGTACTGGAGAGTCAAAAGCAGGAGGTTTGTGAGTTTGAAGCCAGCTGGGGATACATAGTGAGGCCCTGTCTAAAAACAAATAATTATTAACAAATGAAAGCCCTCATTTATCCAAAAAGATTACAAGTTGGGATACAGTAAAGCAACTTGTACAACTATGTTCATTGTTGTACTGTTCACCACAGCCATGTTGTTAGGGAATGAGCCAAGATTCCCTCCCATGGATCAACAATGAATTCTATTGTATGTATGTATATATGTACGTATGTGGATGTATGTATGTATATGTATGTGTATCATATTGTATGTATGTGAATTTTACTCATCTATCAGGAAGAATAATATTACAATTTTTACACAATCATCTCTTTCTTTGCAAATAATGTAAGTCAGGCTCAGAAAGACAAAGGACACATGTTTAGACATAATTTATAAGTATATGTAAACATATACAAGGTTATATGCCCATGTATATAAATGTATTAACTGAAGTATGGTATATATAGGGGAAGTATGGTATAAATAGGGGAGAATTTAAATGGCGTTACGCCTTTGAACAAGTTGTTTATACTCTGAAAGCTGAAGACCAGAATGCTGGCATTTCAGGTGTGTGGGTGAAAGGAGTAAGGTCTGGAGGCCAATAGAGGAATGGAGAGGGGAAGAAGGCGAATGCAGTCCCTGTATTCAATGCATATATGTACACGAAAAGGGAACTGGGTAGATTGACGGGATGGATGGGGTTGGGAAAGGAGGGGAGAATGATGATAGCAATGACGTTGATCATTATACTCATGTTGAATTGTACAGCTACTTAAAGATAGTAAAAAGAAAGCCCCTGAGTTTCCAAGTTAGTACGCAGCTGGGCCTGGACCAAGATTCAGAGATTTGACTAACATTTGTCTACGCACTATATCTTTGTCAAAGACAAAATAATACAATCTCTAGTGAGGGGAATTTGACAGCAAGTAACAATAGATATGTATAGTTATCTTTTGACCTGGAAATCCCGTTAGAATTCTAGGAACTTATTAATATTTCATGAATTCAAATAATTCACACTAAGTTCTGGTTACTGCAGTGTGGTCTATGAGCCAGCCCGGTGACTCACAGGGCTTCTTATGTGAGGGACCTTTATTTTGACACCATCTCTGGATGATTTTTATGTGCATTACAGTGTAAGGTATTATCCATGGCAACGTTATTTGTAAGATAGAAATCAATCTAAATGGAGGCTTTGAGTTTGGCCTAGTGGTAGAGTGCTTGCCTAGCATGCACAAAGACCTGGGTTAGAATCTTCAGTGCCATATACATAGAAAAAGCTGGAAGTGGTGCTGTGGTTCAAGTGGTAGAGTCCTTGAGAAAGCCCAAGGACAGTGCTCCGGCCCAGAGTTCAAGAGCTAGGACTGGCAGAAAAGAAAAAAAAAGTCAATCTAAATGGTACACAAAGGAATACTGTATAGCCAAGATAAAGAACACTGAAGATAGCCATGTGTGGTGGCACACGCCTGTAATCCTAGCTACTCAGGAGGCTGAGATCTGAGGATCAAGGTTCAATGCCAGCCCAGGCACTAAAGATCATGAAACTCTTATCGTCAATTAACCACTAGAAAACCAGAAGTGGTGCTGTGGCTCAAAGGGTAGGGCAATAGCATTGAGCTGAAGAGCTCAGGGACAGTGCCCAAGGCCCAGAGTTCAAGTCCTATGACTGACAAAAAACAAAAAAAGAATATTGAAGATATCTGTGTACTAAATCAGAGGGACATAAAAAAACATGAAATGAAAAAAGTTGTAGAACTATGGATAAATACTAGATGGCTATTTTGGCAAGAAAGGCAGAATTAGAATTGTACATTTATACTTACAGACATAATATTAAATACACTGATTAATTTTGCAAAGGAAGAATTATTTTCCTGAAGCAAGTTTTGTTTATTTGTTCGCAAAGGGAGAAAAAGTTTGCAGCTAATAAAATGGGAGTGGAAAGGGCAGAAGAGGATAATGGTCTCACTACCTCCCAAATTAAAACTGAGGTGGAAGCTGGTTTGCCCTGTCTTCTAGAGGAGTCAGGGATAGTGTTAAGTGCTGCATAATGCTTGATTAATCCCACAAGTCTTCAGGAAAGTCCATGAGACTCCAATTAATCACACACACACACACACAAACCTAGAAGCATAGCTGTAGTAGAGCATGAGCCTTGTTCAGAAAAAGTTAAGGGACCCAGTCACTGAATTCAAGCCTCAGCATGAGTAGTGGGGAGAGAGATGGGCTCTTCTGCCCTAAAGAAACATCTGTCCAGGCAAGTTGCTCAGGAAATTGAGATATAATGATATGGGTTCAAAGCAGCTCAGGCAGGAAAGTACATGAGCATCTATCTCTAACCACCAAAAATCCACAAGTGGAGCTGTGGCACAAGTGGTAGAGTGCTAGCCTTGAGCAAAAAAAGCTTGGGAGCAATATCCAGGCCCTGTGTTCAAGCCATGGGTCAGGTACCCAGAGAGAGGGAAACAGAGGGGGTGGGGAGCTCAGATCTCCCCTGAGCAGTTAGGGTTACACAGGCAAGAGCCATTGACACCAATTTATTAAGGCTCATCTTTAGAAGGTATTTATTCTTTACTGAGGTCTCCTTTTTGTTTAAGGATGAATTATACAGGATATTTTTCTTTAAATATTTACTCAGGGTTTGCCCACGTGCAGCAAATCATTAAGGTTAAAAGTGTGATTAGCTGCTTCTGCATAATGAGGAGCGGTGAGAATTTTCAAGTTACTTAGCAGTAGCTTGCTTATGACAGCTTATTCTTAGCCTCGGGCTCTTTGTTTACCTTGGAATTCTCTTTCTATGTTCTCATGTTGTAACCTGCCTCAGTTACTGAGAGGCCTTGTCCATGAGCGAGGGTTAAGCAGGCAGAAAGCGGTCTGAAGTTTCCAAAATTGAGCTTACTTTTCAGCCTGGCAAGCATTCTGCCCCAATCCAGAACCGGCTACTCAGGACCGCTGCCCCACGGCAGCTGGCCTTCACATTCTCCTCTGTGGAACCCCATCGCTACCTTGGGGCCTCACCCTTACAAACTGTACTTGGGGGTCTTGCAACACTGGCTGTGATCACCCCAACTTCGCCATTTCCTTTTCTTTTCCATGCTGGACCTAGAATCCAGGGCCTTCTGCTGGGTGGTTGACCATCTCCCTTCAGGACCGGTATTGAAGTTCCCCTGTCTCTCTCCTCCCTTTCCTTCTCTCCATTGCTGTGGAGGGTAGGGTACTGCGGGCACATTCGTGCCCACCGAGGGCAAGTAAACAAGCTGGTGGGGCAGCGCCCCGACCTCTCTGTCCCCACAGTGGAAATCCAGGCCTGTGTGGGTTCCGCCGCCTCGAGTTTTCAGAGCCTGAAGTTGAAGAAGACAAGTAGATCGGGTGGTCAAAGGGCAGCGGCACACCTGCGCTCACCTGGCAGCTCCAGAGCTGCTCTCGCAGCCCGTCCGGCCCCTCTGGCCAAACCTCGGACTCCGCCCGCCCCCCTCCCCATCCCCGCGCGCTCCGCCCCGCCCCGGCCCGCCCCCAGCCCGGCCCGGCCCGGCCCGCTCGGCCCCGTCTGTATTTGAGGCCCACGGCGCTCCCGTCGCTTCCACTCCACGATCTCTGGCTCACACCCGGCTCCGAGACTCCAGGGTAGGTGTGTGGGGAGCCTTCCGCCCCGGCTCGCGGGCGGGGGCGGGGGGGGAGCGGTTGCGGCTCCAACTGCGGGGACTCCGGGAGGAGCAGGGCGTGGGGGGGGGGGGGGGGGACGGCGTCCCGGCTCCGGTTCCCTCCCGAGGACCAGCGTGCAGGGGACGGAGATGGACGGACGCGGGGTGAGTGGTGGGCCGGCCGCTGACGCCCGATGGACGCCCGGGGGTTGGGCGACCCGCGTGGGATGGGGGCGACGCGGACCCGGGTGGGGTGCTGCATCAGGACTCGCGGCCACAGGTGACCACGGGCCCCCTGCCCCGTCCCCAGGCACCCCGGCACCCCGGCACCCCGGCCTCCTCCTCCTCCCCGCCCCCGATCTCCTTCCCCACCTCCTCGCCAGGCCCCAGCCTTCCTGGTTCCTGGTCACCACTTGGGGGACACTCCCGGAGGGTGTGGGCCGGTGGCCCGGAGGGTAGGGTGGCCTGCCTGGCTTCCTCACGCGCTTTTTCTCGCCACGGACGTGAGGCTCCGTGTGGCCCCGCGTGTTCCAAACTTTTACCTAAAATGTATCACATCCAGAGCCTCGGGCCCTGCCAAGATGATCTTGTAGCTGGGTTTTTTTTTTTCTTTAATAAATTCGATTTATTTTTGTTTTCACGGCAGGCAAAATGTTCCAAATAGGCTAAAAGGAAAGTTTTAAATATGCTCACGGCCAAGGGGAAAGTTTTAATTATGTTTCAGTTTGTGTGCTAGCTGACGGTTGGCATCGAGTTGGCTCCTTTCTTCTTTCCCTGAATTGTTTGAAGGCCTCGTACCTTCTCGAGCTCTGCCCCTCTTTCCTTTTCCTTCTTTAGTGCCCAGGTTTGAGAAGCAGAAGTTGATGTTCACCTGGTGCAGGAGATGTGAGCGGCAGTCTGTGCTTTTTTGCTTGGGTGAGAGGCAGTTAGGCTGGTAATCCCAGTGTGCCTGGAGGCTGCCAGCTTTCTTCTTGGCATGGCTTAGTATTGCTGTGTGGGCTCTGAATTATTCAGCAAGCTTTGGGTCAAGATGCTGGGGGCGGGCACGCGGCTAGGGTTCACTCACTGGCACTGCTGGTGTTGTCTGTGTCTGGAGTGTGTCCCCATGCTTCATGACTGCCTCTGAGTCATTGTATCCATTAGGAAACATTGAGAAAATGTGGACTTTAGGTTATACTTGGCTCCATAAACCAAGTCCACCTGGCTCTCCACGCATACTTGCATTTACAGCTCCAGTAGGTCACAATGCATGCAAATCAACAGCAGATAGAAAATATTGAGGGGAAGCCAGGTGTGATGATCATGTACCAACCTAAAAATCTTAGCCAAGGCAGGACCATTCAGAGCATATGGAGCTATGAAACGCTGTCTCAAAGTAAGAGGAAAGGAAATATTGGGAAGGAATTGTATCTGTACATATACAGACCTTTCTCCAGGGTCATTATTCCTCAAACAGTATGGTAGATAACAACTATTTAAGAAGTATTTACATTGTATTGGGTAAGTCATCTAGAGGTAATTTAAAGTACTCAGGAGGGTGTACAGAGGTTATATTAAATACTGTATTATTTCATATAACAGAACTGAACATGTGAGGATGCAAGTGTCAATTACTGCCCCTCATATTCAAGAACA
The DNA here is from genome assembly GCF_031878675.1 of Megascapheus bottae. NCBI lineage: Eukaryota > Metazoa > Chordata > Mammalia > Rodentia > Geomyidae > Megascapheus > Megascapheus bottae. The sequence goes on along the minus strand of NC_143530.1, from coordinate 26,545,481 downwards.
ACTGTGTTTGAAAATATATAAGACTAATTCCAATTGAAGTTCTTTGATTACATCTCAGTGAATTATGGTCATCACAGACCAGTAACAGCAGAATGAAATTAGAGCACACAAAGTTATTATTCTCTTTCTTAAAGCTGACAGCAAGAGCATGCAAATGGTCATGGAGGACCACATTGCTTATGTCTCCTAGTTCAGTGGACCTACGGTTGGGAATGTGGCTTAATGGTAGAGTGCTTGCCTAGCATGCATGAAGCCCTGGGTTCGATTCCTCAGTACCACATAAACAAAGTGGAAGTGACACTGTAGCTCAAGGGGGTAGAGTGCTAGACTTGAGCTAAAGAAGCTCAGGGACAGTGCACATCCGGAGTTCAAGACCCAGGACTGGCAAATAATAATGTTTAATTCCTCTGTTTACATATTAAACAACACACACACACACACACACACACACACACACACACACACTATGCAGAGAAAGATAAGGACCAAGTTTGAGCCCAAGTTCCCAGTAACCGATGATTAAGTGGTTACATTTTACAGGTACTTTTTTAAACTCAGAAGTCAAGGAACACCACTAAAAAGTGACACTACAGGGCATGGTGGTAAAACAGATTTACTTAGTGGGAATCCTAGGTACTTGTGAGGCAGAGATAAAGAGGATCAGGATTTTAGGCCAGCCAGCAAAACATATATGACTCTATATCAAACAATAAAAGGTTGGCCTGGTAGCATGAACCTGCTCATACTCTAGCCACGTGGGAATTATGGTCACATGGGCATAAATATGAGACCCTATACTAAGAATAATGAAAGCAATAAACAATAGGAGAGTAGCTTAGGTGGTAGAGCATCTGCCTTGCAAGCAGAAGGCTCTGAGTTCAAAACCCAGTATTTCCAAAGAAAAAAGCATAATGATTCCTTAAAAATTAATACAGTTTTTTTTTTTGCCAGTCCTGGGCTTCAGCTCAGGGCCTGAGCACTGTCCTTGGACTTTCTCAAGGCTAGAGCTCTACCACTTGAGCCTCAGCACCACTTCTGGCTTTTTTCTATGTATGTGGTACCGAGGAATCGAACCTGGGTCTTCATGCATGCTAGGCAAGCACTTTAACCACTAGGCCAAATTCCCGGCCCCAAATTAATACAGTTTTATCATTAAATAAATCAGGTAGTTACTGATAATGGGGCGGGAAAAATAACACCTTAAGGTAAGACTGGTTTTAAAATGTTTATTCTTTAATAAGACCGTACTGTCCAACTTTTAAAAGTTAATTGAAGTGAAAGGTAGGAGACATTGCAAGGGAACAATGGCTCCAGCAAGGCTCCAGAACAAATGTCTAGTTTCTGTGTGCATGGTTGTTTTCAAAAGGAATATCCTGTTAATAGCAGCGAATCATTTTGGAAGAATGAATTTTACATAGATGTGTGTGGTATTATGAAGTGTCCTTTCCAACTTATTTGCTATAGCTATAGAAGTGGGGGCTTAGAAAGCCATGGCATTGAGTGAGCAGAGTGAGCTGTGACATCACATCTGTTACAGGCACATTCACTGAATGGAAGAAACTAGTCCTTGGACTAGAAAAATTCAACATGGACATCCAAGGCCTTGTTGTCATAACACGAGCTGTTTGAGATCAGTAGATCAGGATAAAGTATAATCCGTGTAAAGAGAGTCTCACTAGCAAGTTAGGATCAAGATGAAAGACAAACATTAGCTAATTGAAATAATGTTGTTTATAACTTCCCCAATCCATTAACAAAGTAAGCTTTAAAATGGCACAAAAGCCGGGCTTGGTGGTTCATGTTTAGAATCCTAACTACTCAGGAAGCTGAGATCTGAGGATCAAGGTTCAAAACCAGCCTGGGAACAAAAGGACCTGAGACTCTTACCTCCAATTAACCTGTAGAAAATGGGAAGTGGAGCTTGGCTCAAGGGTAGGGTGGTAGCCGTGAGCTGAAGAGCACAGGAACAGTGCCCAGGCTGAGTTCAAGCCCCATGGCCGCTCCCCCCCCCCAAAAAAGGGCACAAAATAATTCAGTGATGTTTGCAGTCCATTTAGGATTTCTTTTAAAAAGCAGTTTGCTTATTGCAAGTTACCAGTGCATCAAATACTATAGTTCTACAAAATATCCTAAAATACCAAAAAATTTCAGACTCAGAATTAGGTTAGGTAATAGAACTCTGGATTTCCGTGTATCTAAGTTAAATAGTCCAATTAGTACTTCACTTCATGAAAGACACTGTGCTACAAGAATCTGAAATTTAGTCTTTCACCCAGATCTTATAAATTCTAGTGAAGGTGGGACTGAAGTCAGAGGTCCAGTAGGCAGATGTGTTAGGCTACATAATGAGTGAATGGGTGGTCCCAATCCAATCCAAGTCTCACTTTGTTATTATTATTTTTTTTTGCCAGTCCTGGGCTTCATCTCAGGGCATGAGCATTGTCCTTGGGCTTTCTCAAAGTCAGAGCTCTACCACTTGAGCCACAGTACCACTTCTGGCTTTTTTCTATGTATTTGGCACTGAGGAATCCAACCTGGGTCTTAGTGCATGCTAGGCAAGCACTTTACCACTAGGCCAAACTCCTGGACCTCACTTTCTTATTTTTGCAAGGAAGGGATGCCCACTTAAGATAAATTCAACCCTAGCAGCCATTAAAATAAGCCTGGTTATTAAGTAACATTGGCATTGATGCCTTTTGGATTTCAAAATTCCCCTTTTGTCCCATTTCCTCCAGTGTGTGTTTGATTTTCAAAGAATGCAAAATGCAAAACCTGAGGCACAACCTTTCCATTCTCAATTGAAACCTTTTGTTCTAGAGAGCTTAGCTTTTCTTGAAAAAGAATTTTTTGTTGTTTTTGTTGGTGATCCCTTTTACAAGACTACATGTCATTGCCTTTAGGGACTACTTGAATTATCTAGAGTAATTTTCCCATCTCCTTAAACACAGCCAGAGTCCTTTTTGCCATAAGAGGGACATTCTACAGGTCCCAGGACATCTTCAGGGCTATTGTGGAACTTATCATGGCTGTAACTGAAAGTGATGCTTTTTATTGTTAAAGTCCTAAAAGTTAGGTTCTTCTTTCAGTTTCCTGAGGATTCTGATGTTCATTTATTTTTCTTTCAGTACTGAGTTTTGAACTCAGGGCCTAATGCTAGCAAGGGCTCTATCTCAGGGCCATACCAGCTGCCCCCTATTCATTCTTGCTTCCCCTTTTCCTTGTTATATGGATTCCCAGTTAGAATGGCCATCATCAAGAACATAAAGAACAAATGTTGGTCAGAGTGTTGGGGGAAAAAGGAACTCTATCACACTGTTGTTGGGAAAGTAAATTAGTGCCACTATGGAAAGGCAGTATGGAGATTCCTTTAAAAACTAAACACAGAACTACCCTGCTGAACATTTATCCAAAAAATAACAAACATAGATACATCAGTGCCTTTGTATCCTGATTTATTACTGTATTATTTACTATAGTTAAATTCTATGAAGCATGATGTCATTTGCATGGATGGATTCGGGCAAAATTTATTTACATTGAAATTAATCAGGATCAGAGACGCAAATGGTGCACATTTTCACTCATATGGAAGTTAGGTCTAAACTGTAAACATACAGGAAAATATAGGGTCATATGTATGTAAATATGTGTGTGTTTGCATGATCAAACTGACAAAAGCATTCTATATGCAGGGGTGGTCTTCAATGATATAACCTCTTTGAACAATTCAAAGTTTAACAGAATGAATATCAGGAAGCCAAGATATGTCTTGCTGACAAGAGTAGGGAGGGGAGATACATGAGTGGAGAGAGGAATGGTTTTATTGTAAATATTACTATTTTCCTTTAATTTTGAAATGCATGAAATAGTGTTGAGGTCCCAAAACAGAACCAAAGCTTCATGGTATCAATGAAAAGGAAAACCAGGGACATGACAGCTTGTGTTTATGTGATATTGATTTTTATTTTACTTATTTTTGCTAGTAAAGAAATACTTTGCTTTTTAAGAAGAAGATGTGATATTAAAGAGCTATCCTTGATTATTATCTTATACTAGAGTCAATTTCTTCCAAGTTCTCTGTTTTTCTTGTGTTCTGATTTTAAATCCATCATTGCAGACTCATCATCATGGATCCTGTGCTGGAAGCAAATGGCACCTTTGCCTTAAACCTTTTGAAAGTGCTATGTGAAGACAGCTCAAAAAATATATTTTTCTCACCTATCAGTATCTCTTCAACCCTGCCCATGGTGCTTCTGGGAGCAAAGGGAGATACCGCAGACCAGATAGCCCAGGTAACAAGTGACGTTTTGCAACAAAGCCAATGCTACTGATTGTCATTCACTGGTCCTCTACATTTCTGATCATCAGAAGGATCATTCTTGTTGGAAAACTAACCGGTGTGTTACAGGGGTGAGCAGTGACATTCTGCCCCTGCTGAGCACCTGGTACAAACAGCCCTGTCTGTTAGAGGTGATGGGTTGGTGCTTTTCACTTGGGGCATGGCACATCAAAGGCAGGGCCATCCATGACCCGCTCCCCCACCCCGGTCTTCCCATTAGTGTACCATTAGAAACCCTAAGCCTCTCCTTTCCCAAGACTCCACAGTCTCTTATCATGGGGTCAGTCTTAGCTTGGGAGTCTAGGAGCAGAACTGAATCTCTTCAGATGAAGCTCCTTAGTTATAGTTCTTTTTTTTTTTTCTTTTGCTAGTTGTGGGGCTTTAACTCAGGGCCTGAGCACTGTCCTTGGGCTTTTCTCAAGGGTAGCACTCTGCCACTCGAGCCACTTCCAGCTTTTTCTATCTATGTGTTCCGAGGAATTGAACCCAGGTCTTCATGCATGCTAAGCAAGCACTCTACCACTAGGCTAAACTCCCGGCCCAGTTACAGTTCTTTTAATGCAGGGATCTGTAAAGTGGACCAGTAAACAAAAGGTAAGAAGAGCGAGGGATGGCTGCAGGGCACACTCTTTTCAGAAAGTGATGTATTAATCTGCGAGGGCTCTGTAACAAACAGATACTTATTTTCTCATAGTTCGAGAGGCTAAAGTCCAAAAATCAAGTGGTTGGCACCCAAATCTGGTTTTCCATTGGTAAAAAGGAGTAGTCTGTGTTGGAGGGATTGAGGGTTTAGCGGGCAGCCATACTTAGAGTCAGAATACAGTGCTTGTGAAGGGCCTGGGTTTGTAGAGGGCCTTTCTGCCCCAGGGGTGCTGACAAGAGTATAAGGAATGACACAGGAGGAAGAGCCTCAAGATACTGCTTCTTTTGAGCAGCAGTAAAGATCTGCACATTTCTTAGGCTGTGTTTAGTGTTCGCTCATTTTCTGGAGTCAGGGCTTATTGAAGTTGTGTGTTTTTATTCTGTTTCTGATTTTAGGTGCTTTCTTTCAATAAATGTGGCACTGTTGGAGATGGGGCTGTCCACCAGAACTTCCAGTCACTTCTCACTGAAGTGAACAAGACTGGCACGCAGTACTTGCTTAGAATAGCCAACAGGCTCTTTGGAGAAAAGTCATACACGTTCCTCTCTGTAAGTCCTGTTTGCTGCTTTTCACAAAGCACAGTGGTGGGGAGGGTGGAAGGAATTAGTACCAGGAGTGCTGGTTGAGAATTCACTAAAGTGTGCTTCTTATATTTGTTTACATGCTTCCATGTTATTTTCATTTTAAAAACTCAGAAAACTATTTAGGTCATATGTTTCCATGTATGTTCTTTTTATTTTTTTTGTATTTTTTAAAATTGGTCATGGGACTTGAACTCTGGGCCTGAGCTCTTTAGCTCAAGGCTACACTTTACCACTTGAACCCCAGCACCACTTCTGGTTTTCTGGTGGTTAATTGGAGATAAGAGTCTCATGACTTTTCTGCCCGGGCTTGGCTTTGAACTGCAATCCTCAGATCTCAGCCTCCTGAGTAGCTAGAATTACAGGCATGAACCAATGGCTCCAGGCTCCCATGTATATTCTTTTTTTTTTTTTTTTTTTTTTTGCTAGTCCTGGGGCTTGAACTCAGGTTCTGAGCACTGTCCTTTTTCCTCAAGGCTAGTGCTCTGCCACTTGAGCCACAACACCACTCCTGGCTTTTCTACATATGTGGTACTGAGGAATCGAACCTGGGTCTTTTTTTTTTGAAACTGGGTCTTTGTGCATGATAGGCAAGCACTGTACCACTAGCCCAAACTCCCAGCCTATATTCTTCTTCTTCTTTTTTTTTTTTTGGTGGGTTGTGGGGCTTGAACTCAGCCTGGGTACTGTCCCTGAGCTCTTCAGCTCAAGGCTACCACCCTACCCTTGAGCCAAACCCCTCTTCCCATTTTCTAGAGGTTAATTGGGGTTAAGAGTCTCATTCTTTTGTGCCGGGGCTGGCTTTGAACCTTGATCCTCAGATCTCAGCCTCCTGAGATTACAGGCTTGAACCACCACGCCTGGCTCCAACCTATATGGTCAAAGCACTGAAAGCAAATAAAATTAATAGACCAAGAACTTTCATTAATCTCTCATCCCATTTCTCTCGGGATAAGAGCTTTAATAGATGTATATCTTCATGCACATGTAGAAGTTTTATTTTGTGAGGATTTTCTCTGCATAAAGCTACTAAGCCATGCATATTGTTTAGTCATTGGTTTCTTTAATTATTTACACAATCAATACACGTGTATCTACCTTACTAGTTCTTCAGTATTATCATTGTGTGTGTGAGTATGTGTGTGATGTATATGTATACCAGTACTGGAGCTTGAACTTAGGGGCCACACATTCATTTGGTTTATTTGCTCAAGGATGGCACTCTACTACTTGAGCTATATTTTAATTTTAGATTCTTACTGGATAATTGGAATTAAGAGTCTCATAGACTTTTTTTTTTGCCTATGCTGGCTTTGAGCCTTGACCCTCAGAACCCAGCCTCCTGAGTAGCTAGAATTATAGGTATGAGCCAGGGTAATACTATATGCTCTTAATTTCTGGTTATTTATGACATCAAAGAATTTGTCTTATTTAGCATATACAAGCTAAGTATCCATAAAATCTAAAAATAAATAACACGAAAAATTTCAATATCTGAAAAATTCCAAAATAAAAACTCGCCCTGATCCTGTGCATTTTGAATAAGGTATATTCAGTATATATTTTTTCTTAGTGTTCTTTGAATATTTTTCTATTGGGCTTCATACCTTCTTATGAGTTTTGTTTTGTTTTGTTTTTGCCAGTCCAGGGGCCTGAACTTGGCTTCTGTCCCCAGGCCTCTTTTTGGCTCTAGCACTTGAGGGCAGAGTACCACAATGCATTTCTGGCTTTTGTTGTCATTGTTTTTTGTTTATGTGGTACTGAGGAATTGAGCCCAGGGTTTCATGCGTGCTAGGGAAGCATTCTACCACTACGCCACATTCCCAGCCCCGCTTGAGCCTTTTTTAAAGTTCAAGCCTAGTGCTCTTCCACTTTTAGCTACAGTATCACTTCTGTTTTTTTTTAGGGGTTCATTGGAAAAAAGAGTCTCACAGACTTTCATGCCTGGGCTGGTTTTGAACCTTGATCCTCAGATCTCAACCTTCTGAGTAGTTAGGGTTACAGGTTTAAGCCACTGGTGTCTGGTGGGGTTTTTTTTGTTTGTTTGCTTGCTTTTGTTTTCTAATCCTGAGACTTGAACTCAGGGCCTGAGCACTGTCCTTGCATTTTTCTCAAGGCTAGAGCTGTACCACTTGAGCCACAGCACCACTTGCAGCTTTTTCTATGTATGTAGTGCCAAGGAATCGAACCTGGGTCTTTGTGGATGCTAGGCAAGCACTCTACCACCAAGCCAAACTCTCTGCCCCTGCCTAGTGTTGTTTTTTTTTTTTTTAATGTGTTTGGGATATCAATCTTTTTTTCTATTATCATCATTTTCAAATCCATTTTAGACTTTACATTTGTTAAGTGATATAACATGAATGTAGTCAAGTATGAGGTTAAGTATTGGCAAGGTCTGTACACTAGTGGGGTTTTTTTTGTTTTGTTTTGTTTCAATGTTTTCCTAGCTGGGCATCAGTGGTTCACATCTGTAATACTAGCTACTCAGGAGGCTGAGATCTGAGGATCACAGTTCGAAGCTAGCGTAGGCAGGAAGGTGCCTGAGAGTCTTATAAGCAGTAATCTACCAAAAAATACTGAAGTAGAGCCCTGGCTCAAGTGGTAGAGTGCTAATATTCAGCAAAAAACAGCCCAAGCATTGAGCTCAGGCCCTAAATTCAAGCAGTAGGTCCTGCCCAAAGGGGGTGGGGGGGAGGAGTTTTCTTTTTCTTTCTTTTTGCTTTATGTATTTAATATTATTTTTTTAAGTTTCAGCTTTCAAGATTATTGCCATATGTGCCTGTACCGGGGCTTGAAATGAATCTTTCATGGGATAGCTCAGCTTTTCCCTCTTGGCTGGCATTCTACCCTTTGCACCTTGATTCCAGTTCTGGCTTTCTCTTGGTTAACTGGAAATAAGAGTGACTTGAATTTGTCTGCCCATGCAGACTTTGAATGACAATCCTCTGATCTCAGTTTCCTTAATAGCTCGGATTGGAAGTGTGAGCTACCTGTGCCCATCTGTCTTTTTAAAGCCTTTTGTGGAAAGAAAAGCAGAATTTCCAAAAACCCGAAGGATTTATTATTTTTTAACTATGTTGAGGGAAATATTGATCTTATTAAGTTAGAAAGAGTTGTCAATGATTTCTCTGTGATTTACTGTTTCAAGAATCCAAATTCCACCCACAATATATAGTTGTATCAATTCTGATAGTATAACTAATCTTTATTTATAAAATGGTACCTTACATAGCAGACATTTGTTTCCTGGTATTTTGTAAAACCATCTAAAAGTGTAGTGAGTTATCTGTGCACAACAAGTTTGTTTCCAGACTATTTTCTTAGATTGAGAGATTAAAAACATTTTTTCCTGGTGAATATGATGTAACCCTTCTATTAATTACAATAAAAATATATGAAAAAAACCAAAACCATTTTCCCCCAAAACACAGGCCAGGTGTCAGTGGCTTATACTTGTAATCCTAGCTACTCAGGAGGCTGAGATCTGAGGATTGTGATTCAGAGCCAGCCTGGGCACTAAAAGTCTGTGAGACTCTTATTTCCAATTAACCACCAGAAAACTGGAAGTGGCTCCATGGCTCAAGTGGTAGAGGCTAGACTTGAGCTGAAGGGCTCAGTAACAGTGCCCAGTCCCAGAGTTCAAGCCCCAGGACTGAACAAAAAAAATAAAATAAAATGAAATAAAAAAATAAAAGCATCTCCCTAGCCACATGATTGTGTCCCATGTGCTGTGCTCACATGTGACCTGAGTTTGGGTGGTGTGGATTTATCATGCTTTTACCACCACAGGAAGACCTGGTAGAAGGTGGGGTGCAGAAATGCTCATTTCCCCAGATCCTGTTGAGTCTGTTGCTGAAGTGTAGGGGGTGCAGAGTTCTTGCAGGATTAACCCTTACTTCACCCCTGAGGTGGTTTATCAGAGTGATACCTCGAATGACTGCATGACTCCTCCACAGTTGCTTCTTGGAGCCTCCATTACTTTCTTAAGATCTAGTAGTCTGTGAAGTTTTATTGATACCGAGACAACAATCTTTGTTAGTAAACTAAGATTAAATAGTTAAAGCCTGGCATAGTGATACATGCCTATATTCCCAGCATTTAAGAGACTAAGGCAGGAGGATTGAAGAGTTCAAGGCTAGCCTAGGCCATAAAGAAAGATCTTTTTTTAAAAAGGAGAGGACTGGAACACAGCTCCATGCTGGAACACCTGCCTAGCACATACGTGCAAGGACTTGCAGCACTCCAACAAACCATCTCAAAACATGAAGCAGTTGTTTAGGTTTGTTCCTCATATATTTTATTTGTAAATTACATCTGTAAATGATTGAATTCTTGATTTCTCACTTTGGTATGGAAGTGTTAATTTGGTATGTTAGTGTTAATTTTCAGTCTCACAATTGTTCTGTGTTAGTCTTTTAAAGATTCCTGCTACAAATACTACCAAGCGGAGATAGAGGAGCTTGACTTTGTCAGTGCTGCAGAAGAGTCCTGCAAACACATAAACAGCTGGGTAGCCAAAAAGACAGAAGGTGAAAAATGTATCATTTTGTTTTGGGGGGCAGTGGGAATTGCAGCTAGGTCTTAGAGCAACCAGACAGGGGCCATGAGTGTGGCTCAGAGATCAAGCATGTGGCCTGTGCTCTATTTTTTTTTTTGGTCAATAGTGGGACTTGAACTCTAGGCTTGGGTGCTATACCTGAGCTCTTCAGCTCAAGGCTGCCACCCTACCCCTTGAGCCACAGCACCACTCCTTTTCTGTTTTTAAAGTTATTTCTTTTTTGCTTTGATTCTCTTCTTCTTCTTTTTTTTTTTTTTGCCAGTCTTGGGCTTGGGCTCAGGGCCTTAGCACTGTCCTTGGACTTTCTCAAGGCTAGAGCTCTACCACTTGAGCCTCAGCACCACTTCCGGCTTTTTTCTATGTATGTGGTACCGAGGAATTGAACCCGGGTATTTGTGCATGCTAGGCAAGCACTCTACCACTAGGCCAAATTCCCGGCTCCCCTCCCCCCACCGCCCCCTCCTTTTTTTTAAAGGACAATATATCATTCCTATTTGAGTGATGGTAAAAACCCATCATCCCTGTCTTGAACTTGAACTCAGGGCCTGGCACTCACTGGTCCTTAGCTGTTTTGCTCAAGGCTAGCATTTTACCCCTGTGAGCCACAGCTCCACTTCTAGCTTCTGGTGGTTATTTGGAAATAAGAGTCTCACAGATTTTTCTGCCTGGGCTGGCTTTGAACTGTGATCCTCAGATTTTAGCCTTCTGAGTAGCTAGGATTATAGGCATGAGCCATCAGTGCCAGCTCACCCCTTTTCTTCCCATGTAAGAGATGGCTCCTCTGTGCCATCTTTCGCAGACTTTCAGGTAACAAGCTCTTTAATTCTTCCTTTCAGATAAAATTACAGAGTTGCTGTCACCAGCTTCAGTGACTTCAGACACTAGACTGGTTCTCGTGAATGCCGTTTACTTCAAAGGAAACTGGAAGCGTTCATTTGACAAAAAGCGGACCCATGAGAGGCCATTTAAAGTCAGCAAGGTGAATGTTATATCCAGGAGTCTCCTGGACATAGTTCCAGTGCTTATATTGCTTTCTGACATGTCCAAGTGGGCTGCCTCCTTAGCCTGTGCTCCAACCTCTTCTTGGCAGTGCAGTAGCTGGGACTGCCCACCAAGCCTTGGGGCCTTTCTCCTTTTGTATGTTTCCATGAGTGGCTGCACACTTTAGGTCAGTCTCCACTACTTTCTCTGGCCTTGCAGTTGTCCAGGTGTCTGTCCACAAAGCGAATCTGAACAGATAGTTATCAGGCTTACTTTAGATCTTTCTAGGTTCCTCAAAGCTTTTGAGATTTTAAACTTCAAATATAATGAACAAGATTCTTTGTGAGCCCAGAACCTGCCCAGTTCCATACATTTCCTGAGTCCTGACACACTGCTTTCTGCTGTAAGCTCCATCTAAGTTTGGGTCCTCCTTCCAGCTGTCACCACACCCCTGCTGTTTCCCAGAAGACATCACAGTGGCTGGATGTCGTTTCTCAACCCACAGAACACTGCTCAAAACAGATGGCTGTCTTCTGTGTGCTTGGCATTGCTGCCTGTAAATATTGAACTAATGGATGATCATCTTCAGTCTTGTTTTGATAATAGGGGCAATATAAATACAGATCTTTATTTACAAATAAGCAAATAAAGGGACGTGTACACAGGCTAGTCTGAGTTTAACCATCTTCTGTTTGGAAAATATTATTTGCTGAGGGCCTGGTGTCTTTCTCTGACTAAATCCACTTAACTCTTTATTTTTTTGTCTTTATAGTTTTTTGGGGTTGTTTTCCCACAGGGATACAAATGCAATAAAATTACAGTATATTCTGAATCTTTGACTCTAACTTAGATCTCTCAAACCAACTTAAATCTGAACCCTCAGTCTCTAGAAAGGCATTTTATTTCAATCTTCATTCTGAAATGAACTGTTCTATTTTTTCCTGAAAAACCCTTTTCTCTTCATGAAATTGATGTTTAGCAAGATATAAGTTAAGACTTATTTAACTGGGAGCAATAGAAACTCCAGATAGTGTACTATAGTTGAACTCAGAAAAGTATGGAGGCGTGTGCAGCCTCAGACTGACTTAGCCCCAAGTGATGCTCTATAAAAGCAGGTTGGAGTAATTGAGGCAGAAAGTGTGTGGGACACAGAGCTAGAAATTACTTTCTTGCCAATTATGGAGAAAGCATGTCCAATGTTGGTCAAAGACAGGATTAAAGAGCCAAGGACAGGAGCTCTTCTGCTTCAGGCAGGTGAGGCAAGTTAGAGAAAGCCGAGACAGAGCAGTAACAACATAATACCTTGGTTTGTCCTAGTTGATACAGAATGAAGGGCTATCCCAGAGACCCGGAGTTTATAAGTCACATGACATTCAGTAACTAAACACAAACTTCTGGAGTTAAACCAGAGAGGATCAGGAGCCACGGAGGATTGTAAGATAGGATATGGTCACTGTCCTCTGATTTTTCTCGCTGTGTAGCTGACACATATTGGTGACAAATGCAGTTCTTCTTTAATTCTGCAACTCATTGGTTTATTTTGTCAATAGGCTGTTGAGTACATGCCTGTTCTGTACCACGTGTTGGCTAGCTAAACATGCCTATTCTTGTAAAGCTGACCTTTTCCAGAGGGGGAGAGATGGTAAGCATGTCTAAGAGAATGAGAGTTATTAGGTGGTGCTAAGTGCTTTAGAGCCATACGAATGATGGGCAAGGGGTTGTGTTGGGAGGTGCAGTTTCCCAGAGGAGCTGTTGAGGACTCTTTTACTGTGAAGGTGATATTTGGGCTGAGAAGAGGGGAAAGGATTAGAGATGGGAAGAACGTGATACTCTATGCAGTGACACTCTATGAAATCACAAGAAGCCTTGAGACAGTAGCAGACCTGTAAAGGCAGAATGGTGGGAGGTAAAATGAAGACTGGAAAACAAACTCTTGTTGCTAAGCTAGGTAGTTTTTAATTACTACCTCACTTGGGTATCACTGGCTCATGCCTCTAACCCTAGCTTACCATTGAAACAGATAAACCCCAAACAGATAAACCCAAGAGACCCTTATCTCCAATTAACCAGCAAAAAGCTGGAAATAGAGATGTTGCTTCGATGATAGAGAGCCAGCCTTAAGTAAAAAAGCCAAGCAAGAACATGGGGCCATAGGTTCAAGCTTTAGTACCAGAATAGACAGATAAATAAGAAAGTGTCAATATAATTTGCTAATGAGTCAGATTATTGTAAGATATGAGTTAAGCCATGGCTTTTGACCTCTGGAAAGATGGCATCACCATCCACTGGTTGGGTGAAAGTGTAGTCAGGACAAGACTTAGAAAATAAAGAGCCCACTGTTCTTTGTGCAGGTTTCTTTTATGCTCAAGCATAATAGTCAAAGAGGCAGTAAACTATATGGTCTAGAGTCCAGGGGAGAGATTCAGGTTAGAAATGTGGAGTTTGGAATTATGCTGAAAGTTATGAGACCTAATTGAAATTACCAGAGAACAGAAGTGTTGAGTAGGGGCTCCAGGCTCCCTAAGTGGTGGTTGTGTTAATCAGCGTTCTATCACTATGACAAATACTGGAATAATCAGTTTTATAAGGGAAAAGATTGATTTGGGTTCAGTTTTAGAATTCCAGTCCCTGATAAGGCATAGTCATTGCTTTTAGGCTGTTGGAGATATTAGATGGTAGTGGTGGGAGCATATGGTAGAATGAAACACTTTACCTCCTGGCTAGGAAGCAAAAGAAGCCAGCATTCTATAATCCCAAGTGACCTAAATGTCTCTCATTAGGCCCTGCCTCATAGAAGTTCCATTACCTACCAATAGCAGCACTCTGAAGACAAAGCCTTTTGAGAGACATTGGGGCCTTGACCACTAAACCATAGCAGAGATTGAAGAAAGTCTGATGGGGACTTCCAGAAGCATAATCAAGAAAGGGCTTAAGAGGCCCCACTCTGACTCCCTTTCAAATTAGTTCAGCATGTCAATTGTGTCTTGTTTTAATTTGCTTGTCCCTTTTCTTTGCAGAATGAGCAGAAACCTGTGCAAATGATGTGTATGAAGGCTACTTTTAAGTGCACCTATATAGGAGAAATTTTCACCAGAATTCTGGTGCTTCCCTATGAGAGCGAGGAGCTAAGTATGATCATCATGCTTCCAGACGAACACATCGATTTGAAAACGGTAATGGGTGCCAAACCTTTAACAGTGCCACGATGGCATTTCAGTGTCTTCTGTAGCAGCCCTTGCCTCGCCAGGTCCCAGTTGGCTCATTTCCGTTTTTTCTCTGTTTATTTGTGATGCTTGGAATGGGTCTGGAGCATGCTAGCCAAGCACTAAACCACTCAACAACGCTCTGCTCTCTCCGGGCTCCTGTGTGCACCCACCCCTGTTTCTCACATGTGACCCTCAAAAATCTTTTAACCATCTTCTAGGTGGAACAGGAAATCACTTACGAGAAGTTTGTAGAGTGGACGACGCTGGACAAGATGGACGAAGAGGAGATGGAGGTTTCCATCCCTCGGTTTAAACTGGAGGAGAATTACGACATGAAGGATGTCCTGAGCGGGATGGGCATGCCCGATGCCTTTGACCAGGGCAAGGCAGACTTTTCTGGGATGTCTTCCAACAGAGATCTGTATCTGTCCAAAGTGGTGCACAAGTCCTTTGTGGAGGTGAACGAGGAGGGCACCGAGGCCGCGGCCGCCACCGCCGCCATCATGATGATGCGCATGATGACCCCTCGTTTCTGTGCCAACCGGCCTTTCCTCTTCTTCATTCAGCATGGCAAGACCAATGCCATTCTGTTCTGCGGCCGGTTCGCCTCTCCGTGAGGAAAGGGCTGTCCCTCTCGGTAGACCTCCACCTTTCATCCACTCCTGTGTGCCTAGAACCCAAGGGCCCTTCTTAATGTCATATGACTAGAAAGAAATAAAGGGTCTTCTGGTGGGATCTCAGCCTCGGAACTGTGGGTCTGTGTGTCTAGGATCTGAAACCAGCCCTCTCCGGGACTCCAGTCATGACCCTCCCACCTAGGTCGAATGAACTGATAGGACTGGCACCCAGCATTGGTTAGGTCCTTTTTTTTTGTATTTACAGGGATAACTTCTGTTCACAAACTGTGTACAGTGATTTCAAGTAACTATAATCTTCCTGCATGGTGATGGTGGGTGCTCTATACCTGGAATATTCAGATTAAATATTTCTAGCCTACTTTTGAACAAAATACCCCTGACATTTAGAGGACTCGGTTTAAAGAAGGTCAAAGTCATATCATCACAGGACAGTTAGGCTAATTTAATTTAATTTTAGGTGTAGCGACAAATTATTTTACAACAGTGCACACATAACTGCATCCTGGGTATTTATTTATTGGCTAGTCCTATGACTTGAACTCAGTGTCTGGGCACTGTCCTTGAGCACTTTTGCTTAAGGCTAGCACTCTGCCATTTGAGCCACAGCACCACTTCTGGCTTTTTCTGTGTATGTGGTACCAAGGAATCAAACCACAGGCTTTGTTTATGCTAAGGAAAATACTCTACCATTAGGCCACACTGCCTCCTGACCCGGCTATCCTGGGTTAATTTTTAACCTTTTATCCCCCCTGGTACTGAGGCTTGGACTCAGGGCTCCATATTCAGTTTTTTTCTGCTCACGGGTGGCACTCTACCATTTGAGCTACACTTGTACTTCTGGGTTTTTTTGTTGTTGTTTTTGTCCATCCTGGGGCTTGGACTCAGGGCTGGGCACTGTCCTTGGGCTTTTGTCAAGACTAGCACTCTACTACTTCCGCCTTTTTCTGTGTATGTGGTACTGAGGAATCTAATACAGGGCTTCATGCATGCTAGGCAAGCACTCTACCACTAGGCCACGCTCCCAGCTTACTTTTGGCTTTTTTTTTTTTTGAGTCAGACATAGGGCTTGAATTCAGGACTTGGCAGGTCTCTGAGCTCTTTTGCTCAGGGTTAGCCCTCTAACCACTTTGAGCTACAGCTCCATTTCTGTTCTGGTAGTTAATTGGAGATAAGAGTCTCATGGACTTCCCTACTTATGCTGGCTTTGAGCCAGAACCAATCCTCAGATCTCAGCCTCCTGAGTAGCTAGGATTACAGGCATGAGCCATGGGCTGTTGGCTATTTCTGGCTTTTTGGTGATTAGTTGGAGATGTCTCGAAATCTGTCCATCCAGGCTGGCTTCAAATCTGGATTCTCATACGTTACTCTTCTGAGTAGCTGGAATTACAGGCATGAGCCACTGGCATTCCACATAAAGTCTTATCTTTTGCTTAATATTTCCACATATACTCTACTTTTTGAAAATGAGAAACTCAAAATAAGTCCTTTAATCAAATGACTTTAATCAAATTATGACTTGTTAGATTATGGTTTTTGGATAGCATTTTTAATAACATGTACTGTATATAACTATTAGAACCAGTGGCATAGCAAGGAATGAGAAGAGCAACAAAAAAGTAGATACATTCTGTCTTATATACATAGATGTTAAATGAGAACCAATTCCCCAGATGAATCACTGGGTCAAAAACAAAGTACTGGGTGCTGGTGGCACGTGCCTGTAATCCTAGCTACTCAGGAGGCTGATTTCTGAGGATAGTTGTTTGAAACCAACCTGGCGAGACTTTTGTCTCGAATTAATCACCAGAAAACCAGAAGTGGAGTTGTGATTCAACCAGAAGTGGTAGAGAAAAACGAAATAAAACACATCAAGGATTATGCCCAAGCCCTGAGTTCAGGCCTCATGACCAACAAAAACAACAAAGAAACAAAAAACTAGAGACCAGAAAGAATGCAAGAAACAATAAACAGTCATCTATATCTTAAGACCTTTTGACTGTAAGGCCATTTAGACACATATTTATTCTTGGGTAATACTATCAAAACAAGATAACTTGACCATACGTTTAAGTGACCTATTTACACACCCACACCAACCATGGGGGATATAAATATATACATTGGTATAATTGTATTGAATTTAATCAGCTCATGATCAAAATGATCCATATAATTTCAAGTTGAAATAGCAATTTAGCTTCCACAAAACATCACAGATCACAAGGAAACCCTATGGAGACACTCAACCTGGCTGCCTGTGGAGGAGAAAGAAAACTCTATTCCCTACAAGGCTGTCAACAATCAGACCCTGCTTCTTTGTGGGATTTCTTTCTTCTTCCTTTGATTGGGAGGAGGGTTGGCACTGCTGGCACATCCTCAAGCCTAGGCTTCACACATTCCCAAGCACATGCTCTTCCACTGAATTACATCCCCAGCCCCAGATTCTCACCAATTCTTACCAACGCGTGTTCATTATCTAAGCCTTTGTGCTAGGTGTCCCTACACCCTCTCAGATTTCTCCTGTGTACCTCCCAAATGGGCTAGCCAACTGGGCTACAATTTTCCAATTCCCTAGCACTATGTCCAGCCTCCACACATTGCTGGCATGCCCTGAGCTCCTGTGTTCATCTGGTTCCTTCTACTTCCTTTGGGACATGGAACAGTGGGAGACTTTGGAGCTGGTGATATTTGGGTTTGGAGTTACATCTTGGTTCTTTGAACTCTCATCCAAGCACTAACCAGCATGGCTTAGATTCTGAGATTGGAATATACTGGGCACATTCCAGGTGATAGGGTGATGGACAATAGGTTCTTTGAGTTCTGCACAAGTGCCAGAGCCATCAAGCATGTGCTCTCTGCAGGGGTGCCTTTACTGCAAAACCAAAATAACAACAACAAAAAAAACCCACAACTGAACAGGCAAGAAAACAGCAATTCTTGGTAACCAAAAGAGTTAAGTCATCAGTGCCTCTTGAAAAGCAGAGGTGTGGTTATTTGGTTATTACCTGCCACTGAAGGGCTTTCAAAAGGAGGTGGGATGCCAGGATATCAATGGCTCATAGCTGTAATCCTAGCTACTCAGGAGGTTGAGATCTGAGAATGACAGGTAAAAGCCAGCCGGAAAGTCTGTGAGATTCTTATCTCTGATTAACCTGGAAATGGAACTGTGATTCAACCGGAAAAACACTAGCCTCAAGCTAAAAGAGCTTAAGGACAGTGATCAGGCCCTGGTTCAAGCCCTAGAACCAGCATAAAATAAAATAGAAAAGGAGGTCATTATAAATGTATTTTTTCTATTTACAAAAGCAAGCATTTCCTATGTACCGATCTTTCCTGTATAAGTGACTGTTTGCAAACTAGCAAAAAATTTTTTTGATTATCCTCACAAGAAAAAGTATCTTTACCTACATATGATACAAAAAGATAAACTAGACAACAAAATTTAAAACCACGTGCTTTGTTGAGAGTGTAGAATGAATTTTTTGAAAATACCCCTTAAAAAAAAATCTTCCACCATTAGATGATTTTACTTCTAATTATATTTGAACTCCATAACACACTTCAGAGATATAATTTTATTACCTTCAAAACGTTCCCAAAGCCCAAAAGGTTTTGCATGCATCAGACCATGAAAATAAGATTATAAATAATTGATATTCTATACTCTGAAGCATGAATGAATATTACACAAAGACCTGTGTGTTGGGGCCAAGTGTTTGGCCAAATGGTAGAGTGCTTGCCTACCATACATGAAGATTTAGGTTTGATTTCTCAGTACCACATACATAGTAAAAGACCAGAAGTGGTGCTTTGGCTCAAGTGGTAGAGTGCTAGCCTTGAGAAAGCCTAAGAACAGTGCTTAGGCCCTGAGTTCAAGGCCCAGGACTGGTGAAAAAAAAAAAGACCTGTGTGTTGAAAGCTTGATTGCTAGGATGTCATTATTGTATTTAAAAAGTAGAGTCTAATGGTAGGTTTTTAAGTCATTTGGGGAATTGTGACCTTTTAGTCCTTTCCTTTCTCTCATTTCTGACTGTGAGGTATTAAGACCTGATCATCCCTGAGAAGTCACCCCCAAAACTGCTACTGGAGGTCTTCAGAGGGGAGAAGGTCTCTGCTTGACCGGAGATTTCAAAGTCGGTTTGTTTATCACCTCTCATTATGACAGATATTTGAGCATCCCTTCAAGCAAAGCCATTCTAGAGGTAAATATTTCCTATGCAAACATTTTTTTGTGCCCAGCTGTTCCTTCCTCTGGGAGCTGTCGTCTTTATGCATCCCTCCCAGGGGTTCATGGTCCATTCTAAGTAGAAATTTATGTAGGAGCACAGAAGCTAAAAACCTGCTATTTCCTGCGCATTAACCAACACCAGTTCCCAGCCAGGCAATCCTACTTCTCCAGCACAGGTATATCCTCTGCACAGGGCAGTTAACTGTGACAGTGGCCTATCAACACATTCTTCATCTCATTTCCTCTACCTATCGGGCATCAATGTCATTTTCCCACAGGAAACCCCTCTGGCCCTTCCTGCAAGTTAGAGCTGTTAGAGCTGTGGTCTCCCTTAGGTTTAGAGCTCTATATCAGGACTTAAATATCTAATTTAATTTTTTTACCTCAACACATAAGACAAGTCCTGCATAAACTCTCCGAGTAACCTCATGTAAGCGGTGTGTATGGGAGGAGGTATGGAGCAATGGCTCTTAGGCCTCCTTGGCTCCCAGGAATTGTACGATATCATGTACACAGAACCAGACTTGTTCCCACATTCACCCTGTCACTAATCCAGTGAAGACAATGAAGTAATTATCTTCATTCACCTGTGAAAGGAAAAGTAAACCAAAGCTTCCACACTGCAGTGACTTTATGATACTGAAAGCCTAACTGTTTTGTATGGTACTAAAAGGAATGCCTTTTTAGATTGATGTATCTGGGAAGTTCATGTTGTTTAAAGTCTAGTTATCTTCAAGACTTTAGAGGGGGAGCCAGAATACCACGAAGGGGAAAGAGTCACTCTTGTTTTCATGTATCCATCTGATCTTCAGTTTGAACTGGCCCTGCTGGAGGCACACACTTTGTGGATGCGCGCGCGCGTGCGTGTGTGTGTGTGTGTGTGTGTGTGTGTGTGTGTAAATGTATATGAGAGAAATGCAATGATAGGGGTAAGAAAAAAAGCAAGAGAAGCTACATGTAGGTGGCAGAAGGGATAAAAAGCAATCACAATGTAGAGATGAATGAACTATTACAGTTTATTCCTTTACCTATTCAGACTGTTACCCTAGACTTAAATGTGTGTGTATGTGTGTGTGTGCGCATGCGTGTGCGTGCGCACATGTGCACTTGCATGCATCTATGTGTGGGAGCATGACTATAGGGAATCCTGTAACTGGGGTTCTAGGCTAGAGGCCTAACTCCATGGTTTCCAATTAGCACATCTAGCCACTCATCCCAATATGGTAAAGCATAGAGAATGGAGATTTGTTCCACAGCACTGACACATCATGGAAAAGAGGCAAAGTAAGCATTTCAGTACATCTTTGGGTTATAGACATGGACATTAGGTTAAAATGAGGAAGAATTGGGACAGAGGGTAAAATGTTTCTATAAACCAACAGTTATGGTCAAAGTGTGGACACAGCGTAGCCTGGTTGATCGTCATCTTGGGATTGTAAGGACAAGAGAGTTTGTGTTGCCTGGAGAGGAGCCTCAACTTCCATCCCGAGAGGTTTATCCACCGGTGTTGTCCTTCCTGGATTCCAAGGCAGCTGTAGGAGAGAATGGCTTATAGCAAAGAAAGATGGAAAACAGAGAGAGGGAGGTCAAACTATTATGCGGCTTCCTGTGGGCCCAAGGAAGGAGTCAATACTTTTAGCAAAAGCAGTTTGTAAGTACCTGCTATAATGGAATTATGGAGAAACAGGAACTCTGCTCACAAATCAACTTTTTCAGGTCAGAGAGTTGAGGAATCACAGAGACAGGATAGGAATACGAAGAGAAAGAAGCTAGTAAAAGGAAAGAATATTAATGTAGTTTTGGGAAATAAAATGGGGGATTTCCAGTGGCTATCTCTTTTCACTCCTTTTATGGTCTGGTATTTCTGATCATAGCAGCTGACATGCTTTTTTAGCCTTGGAATTGGATAAATATTTCTTAGTTCTAGAAAAATAGATCTTAAATGACCAACATGTCTACAGCAAGCTGAATAGAATCTGACCCCAAAGTGAAAGTGGCAAAGAGAGCAGGGACAATATAAAGACAGGTACAAAATGAAGTTAGTCCTTACTCATCCATTGGATATATGTGCAGGCACAAGTAAAAGTCATTTGATATCACAACTCATACAGAAGAGGTGCAACTAAGCCATTTTAAAGTTCTGTTAAATTTATACTTAAAATGGAAAGGAAGTCCATTCACTGGTGGCTCACAGCTATAATCCTAGCTACTCAGGAGGCAGGGAATGGAAGATCAAGGTTCAAAGCCAGCCTGGGCAGACAAATCTGATTCTTGGTGTGTGAGTAGGGGGGGAGGGACTATAGCTTAGTGCATAGGTACTGTTCCTGGGTTTTTTCTCAAGTCTAGTTCTTTACCAGTTGAACCACAGCTCTACTTCTATTTTTTTTGGTTAATTGGAGATAAGTCTCCTGTCTTGAGTGGCTAGAATTACCACTATGAACCACTGGCACTCTACATCAAGAGACTCTTACCTCCAATTAACCAGCAAAAAACTGGACGTGGAGGTATGGCTCAAGTGGTAGAGTCAGCCTCAAAGGAAAAAGTTAAGGGTGAGCTTGAGGCCTTGAGTTCAAAGGCCATAATGTACACACAGAGGAAACATAGTCATGTACTTTCCATAAAATGGGTTATTTGTAGAGTATGATTATCCATAAGATAATTTCTGTCTTCTGGAGTTAGAATTTAATATGTGGCTGCTCCACAGTGAGTACATATTACCTTATAAACACATGTAGTGACAGCACTTTTGCAAAGCAGTCCTTAAACTTTCTGTGCCTTAGGTTCCTGGGGGATATGTGTCCCAGAAAATGTGACAATATGTACATTTTTCCAGAAATATTAGAGGGGTGGAGACAGTCTCCCCAAATGAACCCACAGATCCCAGTTGGAAACCTCCTTGGGCTGTTTCTCCCATCTCACTGGAAGAAGGCTTTTGACTGGAGATGGATGAGAGTCGACATCATTCTGCTGTAGACCCAATATTTAAGTAATAGTTCAGTGTAAGGGACTTCTGTGAAGTTGCTAAGCTAGTGGTTCTCATTTGGGGGTGTGACTGTGTCCTCTCAGAAAACATTTGGCAGTGTGGGAAGTTATTTTTGGTTGCCCTAATCACATGGGGTATGTCTTGAATTTAGTGGATGGAGGTGAGGACGCAAGCCAATTTCCAAGAAATTTGTCTGGTATCAAATGTTCATAGGATTTATCTCTAATTTTGATGTACAATTATCTTTCTGCATTTGTGAGTTTCTCCAACTGGAGTTCTGCCAACTGTGGATTAAAATATATCCAGTCCTGGGGCTTGAACTCTGGGCCTAAGTGCTGTCCCTAAGCTCTTCAGCTCAAGGCTAGAGCTCTACCACTTGAGCTACCACTCCACTTCTGGCGTTTTCTGTGTATTTGGTACCTAGGAATCGACCCCAGGGCTTCGTGAATGCTAGGAAAGCACTCTTCCACTTGGTCACACTCCAAGCCTAAAAATATTCTTAAAAATGATAGCCAGGTACTGGTAGCATATACCTGTAATTCTAGCTATTTAGGAGTCTGAGATCTGAGGGTTGTTGTTCAAAGCCAGCCCGGCAGGAAAGTTCATGAGACTCTTATCTTCAATAAACTACTCAGGAAAAACTGGAAGTAGTGCTATGGCTCAAGTGGTAAAGCACCAGCCTTGAGTTCAGCTACAGCACTCATGCTCAGAATTCAGGCCTCAGGACCTGCAAAAAAAGGAAAAGAATTATACCTATATTGAATATAGACTTTTGTTTGCATTATTTCTTAAACAATATAGGATAGCAAATATTTACATACCATTTATGTCACATTAGGCATTGTAAGTCATCTAAACATGATTTAAAGTATAAAAGAAAATGTGTATAGCTTACGTGAAAATACTATTGTTATTTTGTGCAAGGTACTTGAACATCATGGACTGTGGTATCCATAGGGGTCTCACTCCAAGGATACTGAAGGGTAATTTAACTACCTCTGCTGCTACTATCATAACCACTACTACCATCACCTCACCTCTATTCTCTGATGATGGCTGTGAGAAATCTTTCCCCTACCAAGATATAGATGGATGATGGACTACAATCAGGCCCTTTCTATTTGACTCCTACACACATTCCAATGCTCATTCCCTGCCTCTATGTCCTCTATAAACCACTCCCATCTCTCTCTCTCTCTCTCTCTCTCTCTCTCTCTCTCTCTCTCTCTCTCTCTCTCTCTCTCTCTCTCTCTCTCTCTCTCTCTCTCACACACACACACACACACACAGATTCTGCTTAGGTTGCCTTGATACTAAAGGGATAATTCTATAGAATAGCAAGGCACAGTAAGAACACAGTTTTATAAGAAAATACAAAGCAAAAGCAACACAAGCATTTACAGAAAAATAAATTTGTTTAATAAGTAGGTATTTTATTAGAGTCATTTCCCATGGCTTTGTGAATACTTTAAAGAGAGATCAAAATTCATGGGCTGAGAGTTTGGCCTAGTGGTAGAGTGCTTGCTCAGCATGCAGGAAGACCCAGGTTTGATTCCTTGGTACCACATATAGAGAAAAAGCTTGAAGTGGTGCTGTGGCTCAAGTGGTAGAGCTCTAGCTTTGAGAAAACCCAAGGGTAGTGTTCAGGCCCTGAGTTCAAGCACCAGGACTGGCAATAAAAAAAATCAAAATTCTAAAGACAAATGACTAAAATAGCCATGGTTAGATTTTTTTTTAAAGTTCCTCAATTGACAAAAAAAAGTCTAGTTTTTTTCCCCCGTGGCATACAGCATTTTACAATAATAATTAAGATTGTCATATTATGTTGGGAATCATCAAGGTGTCCTTTTCATCTTTTCAAAGATACACTTTTGGTGGAAAGAATAAAAAAAAGTGTCGGGCACTGGTGGCTCATACATGTAATCCTAGCTACTTGAGGAGGGCAAAAAAAAAAAAAAGAATGAAAATAATACACCTCATCAATAATGTTACTCCAAGCAAAAAATCATTTAATTTTGCCTTTTAAGAATAGATGAAAAAAATTTCATCTGTTGGTGTGTTTAGGCATGTTTCCTTAGAGATGGTAGTCATAATACAATTAGGAACACATGAATATAAGCCTGAAAAGGGCTCCACTACTCACAATTGCAGTTTGGAGGACACCAGATAAGGAAAGTAATTTCATTTAGAAGGCTTCCACACTCAAGAATGTTAGTATATATATTTACATATGTATATATATATATGTATATTGGCAGTCCTGGGGCTTGAACTTATGGCCTGGCCCTGTCCTTGGACACTCTTTTGCTCAGGGCTAGTGCCCTGCCACTTGATCTACAGCACCATTTCCAGCTTTTTCTGAGTATGTGGTTCTGAGGAAGTAAACCCAGGGCTTCGTGCTAGGCAAGCACTATACCACTAGGCTATGCTCCCAGCCCCACAGAATATTTAAAGTATATTGAAAACAAAAAGGAATCAGAGGGGCCAAAACTTCTGGCCTAGTGGTAGAGAGAAGCACGTAAGTGGTGCTGTGTCTCAAGTGGTAGAGCTCTCGCCTTGAGGAAAACCCAGTGACAGTGCTCAGGCCCTGAGTTCAAGCCCCAGGAATAGAAACAAACAAACAAAAAGAAAGGAACCAGAAACAATTAGTATCACAATAATAAAGAAATCCTTTGTAAATTACTTTAGCTTTTACTTTTGACCCAGAAGGATAATATTTGTACAGCATTTACAAAAATTAAATCTTTAGACTACTTCTCAGTTTATGGGCTAGATAGAGTTCATGACCCCAAATAAAATTATTTTCTGATGTAAGAGCTCATCTCCTATATACAGCAAAAGTTAGTTAGAAAAGATAGATGCCAGGATTGGAATAATAGGGATTTTATCCTCATCTGAATGATACTGATTAGTATAGCAAAAATGACACATGTTTTCTTGATCACTTTATATACTGAAGGTTCAGATGCAATACATATTATATAAAAGACAGCATGTATTAACCTAATATACTTTAACTGTAAATTTTTGTGAAATATTTACATCATGTTCTGACACGCAGAGCTACACTTTTTAAATCATAACTATATAGGACATTCAATTTAGTAGAAGAAAAGTAGATTTTTGCTTCACTGCGGTTATAAAAGGGTCATTCAAAAGACTGATAGCTGGGCATTGGTATCTCATACCAATAATCCTAGCTACTCAGGAAGCTGAGATCTGAGGGTCATAGTTCAAAAGCAGCCCAGGCAGAAAAGTCTATGAGATTCTTATGGCCAAGTAACTAGCAAAAATTTGGAACTAGAGATGTAGCTTATGTGATAGAGCACCAGCTCTGAAGTAAAATGCAAAGTTGGGAGCGCGAGGCTCTGAGTTCCAGCCTCGATAACTGGCACACGCACAGAAAAGATTAACTGGAAAGTAGACACCACTAATCAACTTCACTCCTTTTCCTTGTGTCACTATGAGAATTTAGGCAATCCCTGAATGTTGGGAAAATGATAGAAAAGTGTTTTATGTTTGAAATACGGCAGAGAAAGGAGATTGTATGACATCTGCATACCAGAGACTGGGACATTCACACTATGTTCAGCCATCTTGAGAATACAAATATGAACATTAAATTTGAATATAGGAAGGATTAGGAGTAAGTGTGCATAATTTAAGAGTCCTGGATACATATATGGCCTGGTAGGTTGGTATCTCAGTTTTTGTTTTCTAGGGAAAGTTGTTATCACTGTCATCACAGAGGGGAGCAATCTGGTTTTCAAGATATAATTTCTCTGGCTCCCGGGTACAGCCTGATTGTTATAGGTAATTATCTTCACTTTGGGCTCATCTATCCTGCAAGGCCTTGCTGTTCCTTAAGGGTAGTTTTAGTCCCTTGTTATAAAGATATTATCCATCACCTGTCTTTCCTGGACTATGATGATTGCAAAGTAACTGTGGAGAGAATAGTTTAGAACACTGACATACAAAATGGAAGTAAAGATGTCAGGCTTATCTCCTGCTTTACTTAATTTGTGACAGCAAAGAGTTTAAATACAAGCACACTTTCAATAGATTGAAAGTGATGTTCTCTAGTGAGTTGTCATTAATCTGTGGGGTTTGAATACTTACTGAGATTGAACTGAGTTTTAGACTCCAGACCCAAAGTCCAGGAGCACCACATTAGGTCCAGCCATCGGCCCCCACATGCCAAATAAATAGAAGACAGAAAAGGAGACTTATTACAAGTCAGCCATGGGAAGACCACACTTTAGTACATCTCCAGCCATCTTCAGGGGTACAGGCCTTGGCTTTGGGTTAAACAGGAAAAATGGGGGACAGATACTGAGAAAAGTATGCATAGTTAAAACTGTCCCAGCTCAGTAATGTGTGGTCTGGTTGACTATTAGTTAAATCCTTGGAGAAGGTCTAGAGTAATTGCTATTTCTTCTATTTGAGGGGTGGTTCTTTTATTTGAAGATGGTTTTGCCTTTTGCTACAAAATAGGGATTTGGCATTGTCTACCTGAGCAGCAGTTACAAGACGCTTATTGGTGAATGGCCTTTCTGGAACCCCAGGTGGGTCAGGATCATGGCCTAGTGGTAGAGTGCTTGCCTAGCATGCATGAAGACCCAGGTTTGATTCCTTGGTACCACATACATAGAAAAAGTTGGAAGTGGTGCTGTGGCTTATGTGGTAGAGCTCTAGCTTTGAGAAAGTCCAAGGACAGTGCTCAGGCCCTGAGTTCAAGCCTGGGACAGGCAAAAAAAAAAAAAAAAGAGGAACTCCAGGTGATTGCAAAATGATGGCAGCAGGAAATGGTTTAGATTGGAATGCACACATGCAAAACCAGACATAATGAGTATCTTTTAGTTAACTGATGGGTCCAGCAAAATTGGCTTTAAAGTTGTCTCTTACAAGATTACCTGTGAGGAATTTTTATCTCTAGGCCCAGGCTACAGGGCTGAGTCAGAAAGCTTAGTTATAAAAATTTCTCTAAAACTTGGTGATCTCATCTTCCATTTTAAGTTCCTTTTGCATGTTCCTCATGCTATTACTCACGGCTAACTGCTCTCTAGCATTAATACATAATCAACTATCTCTAATTCAGTTAAGACTCATCGTTATTAGGAGCAAAAAGCCTTAAAAATCAATAGAAACTCAAGTGAGTCAATTGAAATGTAATTTTCATTGTAGAATATTAAGAAATGAGACACGGCAAGACCTTTAATTGGAGATTAGGATCTTTTCCCCTGAATTAATTATGATAATCCATTATTTTATATATTTCCTTGATACTAGGTCTGATAGGAATCCAGTTTTTGTTAGGTTGCTCTCTGGTTCCCTGACTCACACTGCTTGAAGCTTTTTGCCTCTTTGGAACTCTGCTAGGAAAAAGTCATTAGAAGTGATCCCTCAACCTGAGAGCAGACTCATGATTCAAAATAAACCTTTTATTTAAAACTGACCAAGTTTGTGGTATCGTGTTACTAGAAAAAAAAACCCACTAAGATATGCTATTTAGTGTAAATGGAGCAGAAGCATCTACATGGTTCAAATGACAGACTATCACTAACTAGTATTGAAACATGTTGCTCCCAGAAGCAAATGAAATCCAAATGAAGGGCATTTAGTCTGTGGAACTGCTTTCTCCTGAGAGAGGTCTGCAGTTGTCTACATTCATCAGGTAGTGGGTATATTACTTCCTGAACCTTGATACCCCTTTTCATGTTTTTGTCCCCTTTCCTTCCCTATTTCAAATAAACAAAAAGTGTATATACAGTATACGAGTATACAAATTCAGATACAGTAAACCAATCCTTTCTTATCTCTCATTCTTTTTTTCTTTTTTTTTTTTTTTTTTTTTTTTTTTTGCCAGTTCTTATCTCTCATTCTAACCAAGTTACTAGGCTTGGTTAGAATGAGAGACATAAAAGCAGTAGAAGTTACCTTAACAAGTAGAGGTGGCTGGAAGAGATGGCTCAAGTGCATGTCTTGGAAAGACCTAGACATTCATTTCCCTGTCACAGAGATGGTAGAATCACCGGACATGTTACAGGGAGGACTCAGGGATGGGGAAACCAAAATTCACAATCAATATTTTAAAAGGTTGGTGCTCAGATGGTGAGCCAATGGATAAAAGGTGAAGCAAGGTAACAGTGATAATCACAAGACAACATGTTAGAAAGGAACTTTACAACTTGTAGGTGGGGAAGGGGGAGGAAAAGTGGGAGAAAACCGTGTGTGGGGGGGTAACTGTGGTGAAGAAATGGACTCATTACCTATGTATATAACTGTAACCCCTCTGTACATCACGCTGACCATATAATCAAATTTTTAAAAACTGGGTTTGTTCTACAACTCAATGACAGCAACAACAATACAAAAACCAACCACTAACACCCCAACTAAAAAGTAGGTAAGGTTGGGTGAAAAGGCTCAGGCTTGTTACTAGAAGGCAGAAATTAAGAAGATTGAAGTTTGAGGCCTGCCCAGAAAAAGAGTTAACCAAGACCTCATCTGAACAAATAAGTCAAACATAGTGGTACACAATGTGATCTCAGCTAGGGGGGAGGCATAAGTAGGAAGTCCAAGGCCAGCCCCCACCAAAAATATGAGACCACCTAAAATACAAAGTGAGAAAGTACTTGAGAGCATGGTTCATTCCACTGATAGAGAACTTGCCTAGTAAGCATAGGGACCCTGAGTTCAAATCCCAGCACTGCCTAAACAATTAAAATAAAACCATCTCAGTTTTAGCACAACATCTTTAGTGTTCAAGATCATCACTTGCCAGGGAAATATTGCACAAAAACTTCAGTAAGTTACTACTACACCCACTAGAATACCTAAAATAAGCCAGGTAGACCACAGTGGAAAAACAGAAATTCTCATACATTGCTAATGGGAATGCCCACATATGAAGTAGCTGTGTGAAATAATTTAGTGCTTCACCAAAACTCTAAATATAGTTATCCTGTGACCCAGAAATTCCATTCTTGGGTCTATATCTGTGATAATGCCTGTTCCTAAATTGGTATGTGAATATTCATAACAGTATTATTCACAAGACAAGTGGCAAAAAGCCCAAATTCCTATCAACTGATGGAATAAAAAAAACTGAAACACTGCTTACAAAGTCATTCAATATTGTTACAAATAGTCTCTAGCCAAAAATAAAAAAGACTAATAAATGCTACCTTGAACCATCACATTAGGTGAATATAAAAAGATAGTCACCAAAGACCACATATTGTAAAATTCCAATTACATGGCATGTTCTCAGTGGACACATACAGACAGACAGAATGTGAATTAGTGGTTCCCATGTGTTGTGAGGAGGGAGAGGAAATGGAGAATAATAGCTCATAAATATCCCCCTTTCATCTAATAGATCTCTCTCTCTCTCTCTCTCTCTCTCTCTCTCTCTCTCTCTCTCTCTCTCTCTCTCTCTCTCTCTCACACACACACACACACACACACACACACACGCACCCCCAAGGCTTGAACATAGGATCTTGACACTGCCCCTTAGCTTTCTTCAACCACTAAGAGCCATCGCTCCACTTCTGGCTTTTTGGTGGTTCATTTTTAGATTTGAGTCTCACAGATTCCCTACCTGCCTGGATTTGAACCACCATCCCCAGCCTCCTGGACAACTAGGACTTCAGATGTGAGCCCAGCTCTTCCTCTCTTCTTAAAGCCAAGTCAATTTGCTGTATTTTCACACTCGCACCTAAAGTACTTCCACAGCCCCACCTACAGCTCCTCCTCCTTTCCCCCTCCCCTCCCCCTGGCACATGCCTCTCAAGAAGGCCTGTTTTCTGATATGAGATTTAAGGAGGCTCTCACTCCACTCTCAGGCCCTGCAGATGTCCCCTAGGCCCCTGTGGGAAGACATCAAGTCCTGGTCCAGCAGCTGTTTAGGTCGCCTACCAGGCCAGCAGCGGGTCGCCTGGGTCCAGCAGGAAGCCTGAGAAGCAGCTGGGCAGGGCTGTCCAGGACTCTGCTCCACTGACCCCCCCCTCCCCCGCCCAGGGCTCAGGGCCACCAGCCAAGCTCGGCCCCTTCCGGTGGCCCGGCTAATCCCTGGTGGGGGGGGGCGAGGGCGGGGCTGAGGAATAAAAGATTCTGTGGCCAGAACCTGAGCCTGGAGCTGCCGCCCGCCGCAGCTGCTGGCTGGATTGACACCTCTCCGCCTTCCATCACTGTGACTGGAGACTGCGTGGCTGGTGAGGGCGCTTTGGCGCTGGGCCCACATGTGGAGGGAACCCGCCCTGACAGGCTTTAAGATTTTTTTGTGTGTGTGCCACCAGAAGGTGGCCCCGGGGACTTGGAGAAGTAGCTCAGCGCAGGAAAAATAAAAGGGAGAACCCTGGAAGACTGAGCCACCTCACCAAAGTAGCTTCTCTGGGGCTCCTACCCGGTCCAGGCCCGGCAGGCTTATACCTGGGGTGGCCCTTGAGTCTGCTGGGTGATCTGACACCACCCAGGGACGCTGCCCCTCCTCGGTGGCCCCTCACTGTTTCCTCCAAGGTCTCACCTCCTAGCCCATTTGATCCCTTTCTCTCTCTCCTTAGGGACCTACATACATTGCAAATGCTCTCTCTTACTCTGTCTCTGCCCATCACCCCTCTCCATTTCAATTCCCAGCACTGTTTACCACCCAAGTATTTTCAATAATGCAACTTCTGTTGATAGACTCTCTCCTATTCTCTTCTCCCGCAGATGATCCTCCATTTTCCTTTCTGTTTTTCCTCTTCATCCCTGACCCTGTCCCCAGAGGAAAGGAGTTGGTCCTTATGGGCACAGATTGGAGATCCCTATCCCAGATGTGTGGGGGGGGAGGGGGTGCACATGTGTTCACTTACACACATGCTTGTCTATCTACCCGTGCAGATAAATCATTTCTGTGGATTTTCCTGAGGTTCTCAAACTGGTTTATCCTGCTGTGACCACCATAGTTGATAGCCCATTACTTTCACTGGGCTTGTTTGGGAAACCATGGATTTTTTTTGGATTCAATATAAAATATATAAACATTGAGAGGACTATGTTTCTTTCTTCTTTGCCTTCAGATCTGCATCATGAATGCTATTTCTGAAGCAAATGGCACCTTCGCCTTCCACCTTTTGAAGATACTCTGTCAGGACCACCCTTCTGACAACCTGTTTTATTCTCCTGTGAGCATCTCTTCTGCTCTGGCCATGGTTCTCCTCGGGGCAGGAGGAAATACCGCAGTCCAGATGGCCCAGGTAAGCAGTGTGATGCCCGGGAGGCCTGATCTCCAGGGTTCTATCATTACCTGCTTCCTCTTCTCCAGAGCAGCAGAGGAAATAGGTTGGGTGGGTGCATGTCATTTCCCAGAGGTAGGTGGAGGTGAGTGGTATGGGGAAGAAAAGCAGGTGTCTCTTCTAATCACATCTATTGGTGGGGGGAGGGCAGTTTCTCCAGTTATAAAGGTCTGAAAATATTGTCTAGTACTCTGCTTAGAAAATGATGCTGCAATTATTTGAAACGTAAGTTATTAACATCTTGTCTCCTTTAAGAGTAAAAGATTTTGTAGATGGAATTATTCACTGGTGAGAAAGGTTAATCTCTGCTTCTAGCTGCTTCTGAACTAATTGTCTTGCTTATTACTCAAGGAGGAGGTAAACAGACAAAGGAGGAGGAAAGACTGGTGCTTTAGTAAACATTCCGTGAATTTCTGGAGGTGATTAAGAATTAGTCTCTCGGGGGAGGGAAATGGGGACCAAGACATGAGAAAGGGTACCAATGTATGTGAAGTAATGCACCTTCCATCTGGTGAATGTAATGTAACCCTTCTATTAATTACAATAAAAAATATATGGGAAAAAAAGAAAGAAAAGACGTCAAAAAAAAAAAGAAGAATTAGTCTTTCTTGGGTTTACATGATGGGCTAAGCCTGGTACCAGACAAAAGCCTAGAAGCTTGTGTTGAGGTTGTCAGATTTGCTTTCCTACACACATTCAGGGTGAAACTTAATCACTGTGGACTGCTAAATACCCCTGAAGAACTGTCTGTTCTCATGGAGTTGATTTGTAGCTCTTTGTCTAATCGAGTGAGGCATATGCAGAAAGGTTTAATCCTTTCTGCTTCATCTTTATGCCTTTACTTGTATTTTAGGCTCAATAGGGAGCTTTCTACAAGGATCACTGTTGGTTACTTAATCAGTGTGAGGTTTGTCTCTGTGTTCTACTGGATCAAAACCAGGTGCTCAATGTGTTAAATACATATTTCTTTTTACAAGTGGCAGGGAAACTTTCATGGTTACAGACATTTTTCAAAGTAACATTTCTTTTTCTTTCATGTTATTAGTGCTAAAAGACCAGTGCCAAAAAATGTTTAAAGTAAAAGTAGAAGAAAAAAACTCCACCTGAGATAAATCCCAAAGATATGTTTGTTTGTTTGTTTATTGGTGTACTGGGACTTGAACTCAAGGACTGAGGTGTTTTTTTTTTTTTTTCTTGGATTTTCTTCTCAAAGCTAGCACTCTACTATTTCAGCCATGCTCCCCTTCCAGATTTTTTTTTTTGAGGTGGAGTGTTAATTGGAAATAAGAGTCTTATAGTTTCCTATGGGAGCTTTGTACCGGGATCCTTGGATCTCAGCCTCCTAAGTAGCTAAGATTTTAGTCATAGACCACCAGCATCTTCACTGTTTCTTTACATTTCTCACATGGGGATTTTTTTAATATGGGGCTTTAAAAAAATTTATACTTATCTAACTGCTTCATAAAAACAAGAAATATATAGATTAACGAGATGCCATATGGTATTTTAATATATACATACATTATGGGATGTTCAAATCAGAGTACACATATCCATGGAACATGTATCTATCTTTCCTTGTAGGTTTTTAAAGTATATATACTTTACAATATTGTAGCAGAATTCCCTATTCCTGTCTTCCTTACATAATAACCACAAATCAGCCTTTTCCTGTGTTCATATGCTTGACTTGTATTTAGCAATTCATCATCTACAGTTCTCTGAAAATAGTATGGTTTTTTTTTCTTCATTTTAAACTTTCTTTTGGGGTATTTCTAATTTTCCTTCATTTGCTGGATGTTTGCTATTTTGTGGATATGTGTGTTTTATATATACATGTTTTTAGTTCAATTAGGAAGGAAATTGTGTGTCAATTTGTTTTTTGTGTAAAGAGCACTATTGATAACGTTTTATGATTTTTTTTTCCTTCCCAGACACTTTCTTTAAACACAGAGAAAGATATCCATCGTGGCTTTCAGTCATTTCTCTCAGAAGTGAATAAGCCAGGCAAACACTATGTACTTAGAATAGCCAATAGGCTCTTCGGAGAGAAGACTTGTGAATTCCTTCAAGTAAGTTGAGTCAATGGCACATAAAAGTTGTACTCAAGGTACCTGGTGATGTAGTATCCAGGAGAGAGACCCTAAAGAACTTGAGACACTTATGGTTAACTTTCTTCCCTCAAAAGTCCATGGTTCTGTATCAAAGTTAACTACTCTAATTATTCAAACCCAATAATAGCACTTAAAACTAATGATTGTGTGTGTGTGTGCACGCGCTAGTACTGGGATTGGAACTCAGGCCTTGGCTTTTTCAGCTTACAATTGACTCTCTACCACTTGAGCCACACCTCCACCACTTTATTTTGCAATTTAATTAGAGATAAGAGCCTCATGGCCTTTCAGGCTGGCTTGTAACTGTGATCCTTAGAACTCAGCCTCCTGAGTAACTAGTATCACAGGCATGAGCCACCAGCTCCTGACCTATGGTATTTTAGCTAATAAACTAAGATATATTCTCTTTAAAACATATGTATATTCATTTCTTTACAGAAAAAAAGGATGCAGAATTGAAAATGTTTGGAATAGTGTCAACATATTTATTTTTCATTGTAGTCTCATGAACATAATTCTTTCTAGACATTTAAGACATCCTGTCTTCAATTCTACCTTGCTGAACTGGAGCAGCTGTCCTTTGCCAAAGCTTCAGAGAAGGCCAGGAAACATATAAACACTTGGGTCTCAAAACAGACCGAAGGTCAGAATTTCAAGTTCTTTCTTTTGAATCTGCTTCTGTCTCCTCTCTTCCATCTTTCCTCTTCTCCCTCTTCCTCCCCTCCTTCTCAATACTTCCTCATTCCTCACTTCTCCTATTATCTTCTTTTCCCCTTTATTTTTTCCCCATCCTTCTGCTTAATAGTGGTCTGATGCTTGAGCCATTCAGACATCTCTGGATGATTAAGAGCTTTCCCAGTATGGCTAACAAACAAGAGAATAAAGAATGAATAAATAATCAATGATCACTTCCCTCCCCACCCTCTTGAAATATTTACCACCTGTCCCCTGTCGAGGCAGTGAATTAATAGGGATGTTCCTTAGTTCATTAATAAGAAACTACTTGAGAGCTAGATGTCTTGTTGGTGTTGAGTTATGCAGAAGTCTTTTATTGTCCCTCAAGTGTCATTTACCATGAATGTCACTTGTAGGTGTCTTTTTTTTTTTAATTTTGTGCATTCAAGCTTGACAAATTTTTATACATTCAAACTCAATACATTTGCAAATAAGATGTTTGGATATGCCAAGCCATCCTATCATAGTTTATTCATCATGTAGGTACACAAAAAGCAACTGAATATATTCTCTGTTTTTCTTCACAGGTAAAATTCAAGACATGTTGCCAAGTAACTCAATTAATGAGCAGACCAAGCTGGTTCTTGTGAATGCCATCTATTTCAAAGGAAAGTGGGATGAAAAGTTTGAGGAAATGTTCACAAAAGAAATGCCTTTTAAAATAAACCAGGTAAAAAGGAGCTTTATGAAAACAAACCAAAAAATCATGCTATACTGATGAAGAAATTGAGTAGGAAAATTTGACATTTATAAGCATAGGACTGGTGTGCAACTTGGTGGTAGAAGTGTTATATGTCATTTATGGCGTGATTTCTAGTACCTCAAAAAAAAGTAAAAATGACTAGTTAAAAACCACTTGAAACTGAATGGATTTTAAAAATAGAGGAACAAGGAATATTAGATGCCTGTAAATGCTTTGCATTCTGTTACTATTACTACTGCTTGAGAAATTTCTCTTAAATCAACTGTTGCAACATCTTTCTGAAAACTGAAGATTTTCCTCAAATCTAAGGAACTTATTTATTTATTTATTCTGGGTCATGGGGCTTGAACTCAGCCTGGATGCTGTCCCTAAGCCCTTCAGCTCAAGGCTACCACCCTACCCTTGAGGCAAGCCCCACTTCCCCTGTTCTAGAGGTTAATTGGAGATAAAAGTCTCAGGTCCTTTTGTGCCTGGGCTGGCTTTGAACCTAGATCCTCAGATCTCAGCCTCCTGAGTAGCTAGGATTACAAGTATGGGCTACCATGTCTGGCTGAATCTAAGAAGTTTAGAAAGCAATACTTAGTGTTTAAGGTAAATATATATATATATATGTATACATATACATATATATATCAGATATACTACAGAGCAGGGTAGAAGGAAGGAATGTGAAAACATATTTCCTTAGCCAAATATTTTTTAAACTTAAGTTCATTTGATTTATTATTAACTTATTATTAACTCACTATAACTAATAAAACTAAGTGAGAAAGAGTTTAGCATTGATATTGAGGTATAATTTCAATTAAAATATAAATTAGGATGATTTTCCAGATCTCCCTATCTCCCCCCAAAGAACCAAATAATATAATGTAATTATGATGCCTATCTATAGTCTATTACAGAAAACACTCTTTGAACTGTGGCTTGTGTCTCAGTAATTTGTTCTGTTCATTTCCCTCAGAAGGAGCAAAGGCCAGTTCAGATGATGTATCAGGAGGCTGAGTATAACCTCACCTATGTGAAGGAGGTGCAGGCACAGGTGCTGGAGCTGCCCTATGAGGGCAAGGAGCTGAGCATGCTGGTCCTTCTCCCGGATGATGGCGTGGATCTCAGCACGGTGAGGCAGGAGGAACTGCAGCTCCTCCCTCTGAATTGCTTCTTTTCGCTAGACTGGAGCTCAAGCACAGCGACTACCTCGCATTTGCCTTTTTGAATAGATGATTGTAGACTCAGCTTCAGAGTGCCATGTACAGCCATGTGCCTCTGGGATCACAATTGTTTTAAAGACTGGCTTTTAAAATAACTGTGTGTGGGAACTTACCGAATGGTACAACCCATCTCAGCCTCAGTTTTCTCACTGCTAGAATGAGGCGAATGATGCTATCTGTTAGGTTGAGTTTTTGTTTGTTTGTATAGGGTGTGTGTGTGTGTGTGTAGGCACACACTGGTACTGGGGTTTGAGCTCAGGGCCTTGCACTCTTGCTTAGCTTTTTCACTCTATCACATGAGCCATACTTGTTTCTGCCTTTTTGTTTTTTTTAATTAGAAATAAGAGTCTCATGGAATTTTCTGTCTAGGCTGGCTTTGAACCTCAATCCTTAGAGGATGCTAAGGATGGAAGTGCTCAGATGAGGCAGTCAGGTCTGAGTGTGAGTCTTACTTTGGTTTTTCAGGTGGAAAATAATCTCACTTTTGAAAAGTTCATATCCTGGACCAAGCCAGACCACATGAAGTGCGTTGAAGTTGAGGTTTCCCTACCACGTTTTAAACTGGAGGAGAATTATGACATGGAGCTTGTGCTTCAGCGTTTGGGAATGGTGGATGCCTTTCAACAGGGCAAGGCTGACCTCTCAGTATTGTCAACAGACACAGGCCTATGTCTGTCCAAGTTCATGCACAAGAGTTTTGTGGAGGTGAATGAAGAAGGTACAGAGGCTGCAGCGGCAT
Source organism: Megascapheus bottae (assembly GCF_031878675.1). Lineage (NCBI taxonomy): Eukaryota > Metazoa > Chordata > Mammalia > Rodentia > Geomyidae > Megascapheus > Megascapheus bottae. Next base: position 26,508,541 of record NC_143530.1, on the reverse strand, counting down.
CAGCTGCAGTAATTGTTGAATGCTGCCTTCAAGAGTCTGAACACAGGTTCTGTGCCGACCACCCCTTCCTTTTCTTCATCAGACACAACAGGACCAACAGCCTTTTGTTCTGTGGCAGGTTCACCTCTCCTTAAGGGGTATACTTACTACACAGTACTGGGTGAAAGCCAAGTACTGAAATGAAGGAAGATCCCTCATCTTCTGAACCCTCTGGCACTTTCATGCCATGATGTATCACACCCATCTCTCTCCATACCTACCACTTCTTTGTGCCTCTGTAGCAAGATCATGAGACATCAGATAAGCATGGGTCCCTGCTGGGTTTATATAGTGCAAAACCTAGAGCAGTCTGCAAAGTTTTCCTAGGTAGACATAAATGAACTTCCTCTTCCTGTATTCCAAGTTAGAACTCTCTGGAACTTCAGTTTTTGTCATACACTTGCCATAACCTGTCTGAACTACAATAGATGCTACTTGATATTATTACTACTATTGCAGTTTCCTAAGACTGGGCTTCTAAGAAACACACACAAGCCAACTACAGGTGGCTCACATCTGTGATCATCGCTACTCAGAAGACTGAGATCTAAATATCATGAGCTTCTTATCTCCAGTTAGCAAAAAGCCGGAATGGAGATGTGGCTCAATTTGGTAGAATGATAGTCATGAGTGAAAGAGCCAACAAAGAGCGTGAAGCCTCATTACTGACACAAAGAAATAGTACAACAACAAAACGCCCACACTTTAGTATACTTTTTAACTTCTTGTTTGATATTTGCCAGTTACCAGGGTCATGTGCCAAACCCAGTAGTAGACATTGGGGACAGAACTCAATCATGGCCCTTTGACTGTGGGTCTTTAGTATTTTGCTCAATTTATCTAGTTTTTATTTATTTTATTTTTAAATTTATTTTTGCCAGTTGCGGGGCTTAAATTCAGTGCCTGTGTGCTGTCCTTGAGCTCTTTTTGTTCAAGGCTAGTGCTCTACTACTTTGAGCCACAGCTCCACTTTCAGTTTTGAGTGGTTAATTGGAGATAAGAGTGTCCTGGGGACTCTTCCCTGGCTGGCTTCAAACTCAATCCTCACATCTCAGCCTCCTGAGTAGTTAGGATTAGAGGTGTGAGCCACCACTGCCATGGCCTTATCTAACAAAAAGTTTGGACTATTTATTTGATATCTTTGAACTTATTATGTGAGCTATAGAATCACACTTTTCTTTACAATTTCTGCATTTCTCCATTTCTAACAGTTACATTCCATTCAGTCTTTAAAATTCATTTCAAATGTCATCTTCCAAGGAACTTCCCTTCTTGCTAACAAAATGTACACTTTTGAATTCACATCATAACAATGCATCATAATGGCATTTCCCTTCATCTTCTTCATTCTCAGATTGTTCTCCAACTAGATCTAAGAGCATTGAGGATTGGGGCTTTACTCCACGAGTCTGAATGCCACATTTGCTATCAGCAAATATATGTAGATCATTACTTTTTGTCAGTTAATAAAAATTTTTATTCTTATATTAATTCAACAGGAACACATTAAAGTTTTAAAAAGAGAATTGACTTTTAGATATCTAGTTTTTTTCATTTCTAAATAATATTCTTGAATCAAATTCAGAGTTGTTGTAAAACACAAGTATTTGTACTTTGCCATAACACTTCACACCTTGCCTAAGTTCAGTTGCGCTTAACAGTCTACAGATGATCACCGCGGGTTTCTTTCTCGTATGAATTTCTTCTTTACCATATTTGGTAAGATTTAAATGAAACTTTACTCACATAAATAAAAGACAGTGACCCCGCTTGAATGACCTGGAATCAATATTAATCAAAATTTCTTGCTGTTAAATTACATTCATAGGAGTAATTACAGGAGTCCTGAAAGTCCTCTAAAATAATAATGATTGCTGGGTGATGTTGGCTTCTGCCTTCTCTAGCTTTTCAGGAAGCTGAGTTCAAAGCCAGCCCAGTTAAGAAAGTCCACCAGATCCTTACCTCCAATTAACTACCAAAAAAAACCACTAGAAGTGGAGTTGTCATTCAAGTAGTAGAGCATTAGCCTTGAGCATAAAAGCTCAGGGATATTGCCCAGGCCTTGAGTCCAAGTCCCAAGACCAGCATACAAAACAAAGAAACAGAAACTTATAATGAAAATTTTACCTATTATTGCTATGTGCTATCCTAGTAGCACATTTGTAGGTATGTGTGTATGGGCATACGTGCCAGTATGGGGACATGAACTCAGGCTTACTCCTGGCTTTTCTGCTCAAGGCTCCTACTTTTCCTACTTGAGATATACCTCCACTTCCGATTCTTTGCTGGTTAATTGGAAATACGAATCTCAGGGACTTTTCAGCCCTGCTGGCTTCCAAAAATGATCTTCAGAACTCAGCCTGCTAAATAAGAAGCTAGGATTACAAGGGTGAGCCACCAGTACTCAACTTTCTCTCTTTTTTTTTAACATTTTTTAATTCTTTTTTAAAATAATTTTTAATGTGATTAATAGAAGGGTTACATTATATTCACCAGATAGAAGGTGCAGAACTTCACAAACATTGATACCCTTTCTCATGACATGGTCCCCATTTCCCTTCCCCCTCCCCCCGCTTATCTTGATTTCCCCCCTTCCCTATCCAATTTCAAATAACCAATTAAGCACATATAAAATATATCATATAATAAGGTGAAATAGTGTAACAATATGAGATAACCAAAGGATGTCAAAAGAGATGAGAGATAACATAGTACATTAAGAACAGTCATTCATTATATGGCTTTTGTTTCCTTATCCTGGAGGTCCTTACATTTAGTGTCATACTATTTGGCCTAATGTCTCTATTGTAAATCTCTGCTAGGAGAGCCCAAGGTTTCTACTGATTATGACAAATGAAGGAGACTATTGGGCCTATGTTCCTTTGAGTCTGGCTTATTTCACTTAATACGATTTTTTCTAAGTCTTTTCATTTCCTTACAAATGGGGCGATGTCATTCTTTCTGACAGCAGCATAGAATTCCATTGTGTATAAATACCACATCTTGTTGATCCACTCATCAACTGAGGGACGTCTGGGTTGGCTCCATATCTTTGCTATGGTGAATAATGCTGCAATGAACATCGTTGTGCTAGTGGATTTAGTATGCCCTAGATTCTGGATGGTTGGGTAAATGCCAAGTAGTGGAATTGCTGGGTCATAGGGGAGCTCTATGTTTAGTCTTTTGAGGAACTGCCATACTGCTTTCCATAGTGGTTGAATGAGTTTGCACTCCCACCAACAGTGTGTACTCAGCTTTCTAAAAGCTTTTATATGAAAAAGCACAACGTTTTAAAGCATCTTACACAAATATTATTCCCCAGTCTATGTTACAAATGAAGAAACCAAAGCAGAGGTTACCTAAGATGAACGTCATGAAAGACAGCAGCTGACAGAGCCAGAGAATGCTGAAAGGACATTTGCTCTGGCCAACGGCCTTTGTATTTGCTATACTATGCTTCCCATTGTAATCTGCTAGGATTTATTAGGGTTCCCAAAATGGAAGGTTTACTTATATGGATTGCATTCACATTTCTACTTTCTCTTCTAAATTCCACAGTGCTGAATGTTAGAAGGCCCTTGTGTCTTTCGTTTACATTTGAAATTCACTGAGCATACTGGATGACCAGTCAGCTCCTGAATCAGCCTCTGCTTGAGATTGTTAACCATGTAAGTCAAGTATCTTCTGTGGGGGTTTGTCCAGTGGCTTTCCTAAGCTGGAAAGGGAAAGAGAAACCACATTTTTTTCTGATTAGTAACAGGATGGGAGGGGAAAAATCTTCCTTTCAATTGTGTCTAAAACCAAAGAAGTACAAAACAAATACTATCAACTGGGATATGGCTCATGCATAAAGCATTTGACTGCAGAAATTCTCTGAAGGTGGGGGATGCTTCTTCAAAGGTTTAAAAGTGAGAGCTGAAAGTGACTGAGTTCACACACACTGCAACCCAGCGCTCTGATCAGGAGAGAATGACTACAACGTAGAAAATCTGGCTGCTACTATTAGATCTCTAAAGGCTTGGGGCCACTTAAGAAGCTGTGGCTGGCCAGGTCACAATGACCTGTGCTAGAGGCAGTTATGACAAGTGGTATGGAAAGAGGAATGTGGATTATTTCATTCTACTTGTGTGAATTTGGAAAGGGAATGGCTCAGACTTTTGAATCCCTCACAGAACAGATTCCAGAAAGTAGCTTTTGAAGCTGGGCATTGGTGACTTGTGGCCATAATCCTAGCTTCTCAGGTGGCTGAAAGCTGAGGCTCAAAGTTCAAACCATCCTAGGCAGAAATATTCATGAGACTCTTATCTTCAATGAATCAGCAGAAAGCTGGAAGTAGCGATGTGGCTCAAGTGATAGAGAGCTAGCCAGATTGAAAAAGCCAGAGAGAGTGGGACTCTAGTTCAAGTTCCAGTACTGGTGTTTTTGTGAGCATTATTGGCAAAGGGCATTTTCCTGAGACAGTTATTATAGGCTACTGTTGAAGTGGGTTGGGAACCCATTAAAGTCACAAACTCTGACTGATGTCTGAGTTTATTATGCTGACTGACAGGGGGTTAATTCAACTTGGGAGTGAGCAGTCCCGAATTCTAAAAGGGGGGTGGAAGGGAGGGGTTTTAAAGGCAAAAACCGTACATAGCCACATGCAACTGGTCAATAATTTTACACCACTTAATTATTCCAGTTCCAGACTGCCAGTGGCTGATGGCAACCACACAAGTGAACCTATCATTGTAAAAGTCAAAATTGGCATGTGCATGCAAGCAAGCAAGCAAGACATGGAAGTGGAAGCAGAACTAAGTGCTTGTTTTTGCAAGCTGACCACATAACCCTGGCTTGACCTTCATTTCCAGTACTGTTTGCCTGGAGATTTTTCTGATAAGCTTACTGTATGCCTGACGATTCTCTGATAAGTTTGATAAGGTTTTTTGTAACTGTTGTCTTTGAACTGATTTATGCTGACAATTCCCATGGAAAAGGAATAGGCAGGACTCAGTCATTAACAGGCGAGGACTGCTTGATGAGGAAGAGTGAGGGGTTTAGAGGCTATGCCAGGGACTGGATTTTGGGGTGAGCGTATATAGGGCTTAACATGAAGCAGAAATAAAACATGGTCTATGGCTTCTTTGGGGCCAAGGCTGGTGTTCTTGGCAAGGCCCAGAGTGGAATGCTGGGGTATGGGGCTATTGTCTCTTGGGGGCCAAGGTCAGAATGACCTACTTGGGGATGAGCATGGGAACATGGGAGCATGTACCAGGTACTTTGCTTGACCCTGGGGAACAAGGCTGGACTCAATCCTTCAGTGTTCTCTAACTCTGCCTTCTCCTAGGTGCTTGTAGACTGTGTGTCTGAGTTAGGAAGGAAGCTGTGTTTTAAGAGATCTGAACAAGAAAGTAGAAGTGAATGTGAAAGCTATTATTAGGTCAAGGGGGGGGGGGTTCAGTTGGCCCAAGATGGACTGTTTACAACCAGGCTTAAATATATTGCCCTGCGAGAGTCAGGCAATCTACACTGATGGCCTGCCTGGTATCTGAATACTCCTAGCAAAGCAAGGTGGGAGTCAGTCCTTCCCTCAGTCTCCTCTCTGTAATTGTGAATGAGTCCCTATAGCCAGAGCTTTCAGGAGAGGTGAATGAAGGGAGAGTGAGGGTAGTGGAGGGGGCCTGGGACAAGGCTCATTTTGGTTTTGCTGGAAGGTGAAGAAAGACCAACTGAATCTAGGGATCCAATGTGTACTTCGGATTGGAAAACCTAGGCAGTTGCCTGAGAAAGGATATCTCAGTTCTCTTTTCTTAAAGATATTGACTCCTTGATTCTTATTTATTTAAAACTCAGACTGCCAGACTGAATCTTAGAATTCCACAACAATTCTATCTATCCCTGGATCCTTCCACCACAGAAGCCTTCTCTGAGATAGGTGGCACCTTGACCACCTAGTTTTAAAGAAGCTGTTAGAGCCAGGCACCAGTGGCCAATGCCTATAATCCCAGTTACTCAGGAGGCTGAGAGCTGAGGATCATGGTTTGAAGCCAGCCTAGGCAGGCAAATCCTAGAGAGACCATCATCTGAATTTAAACAGCAAAAAGTCAGAAGTGGAGGTGTGATTCAAACGGTAGCATATCCATCTTAAGAAAAAAAGCTAAGCAAAAGAGACAGGCCCTGATTTCAAGCCCCAATATTGGCATGAGCACACACATAGATATACACACTCAGAGAGAAAGAGAAGCTGTCTGAGGCAAACCCTTCCAGAAGGGTTTTCCCCCCTGTCCTGAGTATTTCTTCTGCCCTAGTTGTATTCTGCCCTGAAACACATGGTGTAGGCTTCTCCTCATTTGAATAACAGCCCTGCTTCTCCTTCCCTTCTCATGACCTCTCTCTATGTGGAATTATAAAAAGCCAGAGCTGGAATAGATACCAAAAACCCGCTAGCCCAGCATTTCTTAGCTTTGGTAGTGTTGGAAAATTCCTTTGAATTCTATCCAAGTGGCTATTTTCCTCTCCTCCCCCACCCCAGTATGTTCTTTTGTGGTATTTGAATTTTTTCATTTAATTGTGCATGTAGTCATAGCAATCAATGTAATTAAATCAATACAAATAAATAATCACATACATATCAATGTTGGCACCTATATCTTCTTGGCTTTCTGGATATAGGTGTAAGGGTAGATGGGACAATTTTCAAATCTAGCCAATTATTCAAACAAACAAATGTTGCCTACTTACTACTGTGAATTCTACTTTAATCATTTTGATTTGGTGTCCTAAAGACTCATTTTTTAAAACCTCTCCAGGTTTTTAAAAAGTGGTTTTAATATACAGTCAGTGTTAAAAAGCATGAATCTAGTTTGTTGGTTCTCAAAGTGTGGTTTCTGAGCAGCATTGGGATTACCTAGGAACTTGTTACAAATGTAAATTCTTGAACCTCACACCAGAGTTACTTCTGAGGCTGGGATGAGACCCTCGGTGGTCTGAAAACCAATGATCTGGCTTGCCTCCTCAGATTACAGGTGGTGATGAGCCTCAGGCTCAGGGGTGGATAAGAAATCATGCCATTTCTAACTCTACCTAAGAAGTAACATATTAGAATTGCTCTTCCACTGTTGTTGATCACAAAACTCAAGATCTATGAACCATCTACTTTTGGAACTGGGCAGAATATAAGGTTGTGATCTTTGGGAGAAGAAGAATCTACAATATGGTTTTACATTCTGCCTCAATAAACTTTCCAATCCATGGCACAAGAAAAAAGGAACTCAAATAGAAAAAAGCAACCTTCCTGGGAAAAACCAACAAGAGATCTGGAGAGACTCTAGCTGAAGCAAACTAACATTTACAGGTCATAGGGCAAACAATATAGAGAACATCACAGAAAAGTAGTCACAACATATGCATGGGGTTTTCTGTGTTCTTGGACTGAACATTAAGACTTATAAGCACAGTATGAGATTTTGTGAGACATGGCAGAGAACCAAAAGGGCCAAGCAAAATGAACTGAGATTCCAGATTGTAATGTGCTACACAGTGTTTGATTTCTGCCCAGAATTAAGAAAACGTTGCTGAACAGCTTCAGTATTAGTGAGTAAAGAAGCCAAGTCTTTAGAACTAGCCTAATATAGCCCTTGAATAAAGGCTGATTAACAAGAGCCAATTTCAAAATTAAACAGCTACTGTACACAAAAAAAAAGTCAACATGATTTAAAGGACAACAATGCAATCAACAATATCTATCCATAGAAAAAGTTGCTAAACATAGAAAACCTTAAGGAAAAGCTGGGTGTGGTGGCTCATGCCTATAATCCTAGTTACTTAGGAGGCTAAGATCTGAGGATCATGGTTCAAAGGCAGTCCGGGCACTAAAGTCTGTGAGACTCTTATCTCCAACTAAACACCAGAAAGCCAGAAGTGGTGCTGTGGCTCAAGGGGTAGGGCAGTAGCCTTGAGCTGAAGAGCTCAGGGACAGTGCCCAGGCCCAGACTGACTAAGAAAAAAAAAAAGAAAACTTTCAGGAAATATTAGTATGTCACTCAATATTTAGTTGTTAGAAACTTAACAGGGAAGTGGGACCTTTAAGAGATTAGGTCATGAGGGCTCTACCTTCAGAAGTGGATTAACACTATTAATTGGTTATCACAAGAATGTTTCCCCGATGAGTGGATAATTTTTTCTCCTTCCCCTCTTGCTCTCTCTCATGCATGTTCTCACCATGAGATCCTTTTATCATGTTATGACACAGTAAGAAGTCCCTCACTAGTTGTGGGCATCTTGATCTTGAACTTCTCAGCCTCAAAAGCTATGAGAGATGAATCTATTGTTTCCATAACTTATTAAATCTTTGGTAGTATGTAACATAAAACAGAATAGTCTAGTAAATAGGAAATTGGCTCAGTCAGTACTTTTTACCCTTAAATCATTCATATTCATCTCTTATTTTTTTAAAAAAGGTAAGTTTAACACAACCATAATACTATCCAAATAGATCTTCAACAAAATAAACAATTATTCCATAATACCCAGTGGCACATTCAGATTTTCCTGTGATCTGGAAATGTGCATGTATATCATACATATGTTTAATTATTATTATTCTTTGTGGTCTGGTACTTGGGCTTTAAATCAGGTCTGAATATATTTCTAGGCACCAGGAGTGTAGCCTAGTGGTAGAATGCTTGCCTAGCATGCACAAAGCCTTGCGTTTGTTTCCCTGGTGCCACATACACAGAAAAGCCAGAAGTGGAGCTGTGGCTCAAGTGGTAGAGTGTTAGCCTTGAGAAAGCTCAAGGACAATGCCTAGTCCCTGAATTCAAGCACCAGGAATGGCAAAATAAATAAATAAATAAATAGGAATATGTTTCTATTGTTATGAGTATTTACTGTTCCATTGGTAGCTGGTATATAATTCACCCATCAGTGATCTAAAAATAGATATGTTATTTATAATATTGGATAAAATAAATATACATAGTTAAATAGATAAAATATACAAATAAAATAGTTACTTATGATATATCTTATCATTATAAACATCACTAGGACAATTTGATAAAAGAAAAATTGTGGACTCATAATTTGTGTGTGTGTGGATCATGGGGCTTAATTTCGGTCTGGGTGCTGTCCCTGAGCTCCTCAGCTCAAGGCTACCACCCTACCCTTGAGCCAAGCCCCACTTCCCATTTTCTAAAGGTTAATTAGAGGTAAGAGTCTCAGGTTCTTTTGTGCCTGGGCTGGCTTTGAACTTTGATCCTCAGATCTCAGCCTCCTGAGTATCTAGGATTATAGGCATGAACCACCGTGCCTGGCTGGACTCATTTATTTTTTAATTTAGTATTCCCTTTAGGTAGTTTTACAAGGAGGTGCCACCTAACAAAGCATATTTTTCTTTAAAATGTTTATAATATGAATTTTTTGTACAAATCCACTTGACTTTCTTTCAGAAAAAACACAAATTGAAGGTAACAATTCATGGCGTGTGTGTGTGTGTGTGTGCGCGCGTGCGTGCGCGTGTGTGTGTGTGTGTGTGTGTGTGTGTGTGTGTGTGTACTTGTTAAAAATGCTGTCCAGGCACTTGTGGCCCATGCCTTAATCCTAGAGAAAAATATGAGAGACTCTTATTTTGTTTAGCCAATATAAAACCAGAAGTGGAGGTATGGCTCACATGGATGGAACACCATCCTTGAACAAAAAAGCCAAGCAAGAGCCCAAGGGATTGAATTCAAGACCCAGTACCAGCACAAAAAAAATATTGAAGGTATTCATTTGTTTTGCTTGGTTAAAGACCGATAGGAATTCCCTGTATGTGTGGATGTGCTCGGAGAAACAAGGCAGCTTGCCTTGCTAGAGCAGGGAGATGAACATGCGCTGTATTCCACGAGTCTTTTATTCATTGAGGTAAATGGTTGGTACAAATCTATTAATAGAAGGCTTTAATACTAGCTTGTGCTCAAGGGATTAGGGAGATTAAATGTTCTTTCTGTTCATTAGTACTAATCCACGAATGATGATGTTTTTTGTTTTTGTTCTTTCTTTCTTTCTTTCTTTCTTTCTTTCTTTCTTTCTTTCTTTCTTTCTTTCTTTCTTTCTTTCTGTCTGTCTGTCTGTCTGTCTGTCGTGGGGCTTGGACTCTGGGCTTGTGTGCTGTCCCTGAGCTCTTCAGCTCAAGGCTACCACCCTACTCCATGAGCCATGGCATCACTTCTGGATTTCTAGTGGTTAATTGGAGATAAGAGTCTCTTGTTCTTTAGTGCTCAGGCTGGCTTTGAACTGTGATCCTCAGATCTCAGCCTTCTGAGTAGCTAGAATTACAGGCGTGAGCCACTGTGCCTGGCTGGTTCTTCTTTCCTTTTCTTTCTTTCTTTTTTTTTTTGCCAGTTCTGGGCTTGAGCTCAAGGCCTAAGCACTGCCTTTGGGTTTTCTCAAGCCTAGAGCCCTACCACTTGAGCCATAGCACCAGTTCTGGCTTTTTCTATGAACGTGGTACCAGGGAATCCAACCTGGGTCTTCATGCATGCTAGGCAAGAACTCTACCACTATGTCAAACCCCTGGCCCAAGTGATGACTTGTTGTTGTTTTTTTTTTTTTTATCAAAGATTAAGATTGAAGCTCCTAAAGACCAGGCAGGGCAAAGGAAAAAGACTTCACTTGGTAAACTCTCACAGTTCTTTGGGAAACTGATGGGAAATTCTTAAGGGGCTCTCCTTTTCCTTCAGAGATGGATGCTTGCTTTAAACAGAGGCAGAAACATTCCAGTCACTTCTCACTGACATTACCAAACTGGAATATGAATTCTTGGTTAGGGGCCAGTGAATTCTTTGGAGAGAAGATACGTGATTTCCTCTTCATAATTCATCCCTACTGAGGTCATAACGGATAAAGGAAAAAGTAGTAATGCGTTATCACCATAACAATGCTGTCATCAAGTATCATGAAAAGGGTTTTCTTTTCCTTTTTCCTGCACCAATCATTTCTCTGACACCACCTAAATGTTCAGCTAGTGATCTGAAGTTAGGATGGATCCTAGAAGCTAAAACAGTCGAGCTGAAGAATGCCCACACTTCAGATGCCTAGCCGACTAGTAGTCTTGTATGCGGGCCCTTAGATATCATATCACCATGCCCTATGTAGTGTCATGGGTGTGGCCCTGGGCATGAGCTCACAGCCTAATGTGGCCAATGGGCTGATAGGACCCCAGAGGTGCATGCCAGAATGGAAACCCAGTCAGAGGGACTAAATAATGCATGGACAGCTCCTTCAGGCGGTGTGGAGTCTCTGAATCTTTGGACACATAGCTCTCTCCTTTATTAACAGTGCCTGCACACTAGTACCCAGGCTCTGCGCTCCCCTGGTATTCCTCCTGTCTAACAGAAGAGATACTTATCTTTTTCTTTAATTAGTCTTTGCCATTGTTACTTTTATCTCTGTGTCCATGGACTCATTCTTTGAGACCACAGAAACAAAGGGCCTCATAGAGGTGTTGTGGTTTTCTGGCCTCATTATTGTCCCCTATTCTAATTTGGTAAGTTTCTCATATGACTCAGAGAATTCAAGAAAGCACTTTGGTTGACTACTTCTGGTTTGTCATAATGGACACAACTCCAAAATAGCCTGTAGAGAAAATGCAAGGAGAGGACAAAGTACTGAGTAGCGTTCGGTGCACTGGGCAGAGCTCCTGTGTCTTCTGCGGCATGCCACCCTCCCTGTGTCTCCATCTGTTCACCAACTAAAAGCTCCTAGACCGTGTCTTGGGAAATGGTCTGAAAGTTCAGTAGTAGGTATAAGGGCTGCCGAAAGGAAAGTCCACGCAGTTTATTGCGTGAGGAAAGAGCAGCCTCCTGTTCCCCAAGATGGAGTTGGGTGAGCAAGAGAGCTTAGGGTGGGAAGTGAGAGATTATATAGGGGAAGGGGTATAGACATAGTGGATGTGATCTCAGAGGATGGGGAAATACCTCAGTGGGGACCTCCCACCGTCCCCAGGCATGCCAGTTGCTAGGATTACAGGTGCCCGGCGGGGATTTCCAGGTGCAGTGGGAGAGAGCCAAGGGAAGAAGTCATTTCTTCCAGTCAGACCTAACAGTAGGTATGACAGAGCACATCCTTGGTTATTGGTAACTGAGCTCAATTTCCAGTCCTCTTCCCTCCCTAGAGGTGGGAGAGCAAAGCTGAATCTTCCAATCCTCTAATCACAAGCTTCTTCTGCCCCAGGGGCTATCTTCAAGGCCACTTGGACCCTAACAAGAGCCACCTCATTAGCATAAGCTCAGGTCTAGTTCAGGGGTTTGTGATTTTTAACATGATCCTAGACCAGTTTTCAGGATCTCTAGCCCAGTAACTGGAGACAAGATCAAAGAAATGTAGAGTTTTCACTATTCTATAACCATAAATGAAAGCAGTCTTTTCGGAAGGCTGACAAGAATGCAAATAACTAGTTAGGAATCAAGTGCTAAAGTGGGCACTATACTAGATGTTGGGATGGTAGGGTTGGATCACAAAACTTGATCGTGGACTCTAGCTTTAATCACCTGCAAATCTGATTGTGAAATACCAGTCTATTCAAATTCAGAAACTACTGTGTAAAGAACTGCAGAGTCCTAGGAACTTCAGGAGAAACAAATCCAAACAGCTCTGTATCAATGGTCTGGAGAGGCATGGAGGATGGGTGATCATATGTGATTAGTAACAAGGCATTGTGTGGTTCAAGAAGCATCTGTTGGAGTGGGGAAGAGGCGAGAGCCTGTGTAACTCACAGAAGATAAAGAATGTTTTTCCATAGCAAAAAATGTCCCCAAGCATTTGATAATCTCTTCATGCACATTTCAAGCTCTCTGGGTGTCATGCAATTATCGGTTCCAACGCTTGCAGCCAGAGGTCACCAGTTCACATTCTAGGATGAAGCTGGATCCTAGAAGATTTCATGGCTTCTCAATTCCATTTCCCTGTGGTTTTTCTTCCATTTTCACAGGAAGATGCACTAGCACGCTGCTTCCCTGTCCATTTCCTGTTATTTCTTTTTATCATCTTTGTAACAAAGATATATATGGAGGCAATCTACAATTGTGGAGCAATCTCTTTGCATCAATTTTTAGGGTTGTCATTTGTCAGAAAAATTATTGACTCTAAAACAATGGGAAGCATTGTTTTAACCTTGGACTCTCCTCTAGAAGTTGAAAGAATCTTGCCAGAAGTCACATCACAGGTATTGTCCTTGCTGAGATTACAAGGAGTCTAGACAGGGCACATATGCCTGAGCACAGATAAGTTTTTAATTTTTATGTTGTGGTCACTAGGCATTTTGTCACATGTAAATTGGTAATTAGACACTGAAGAATATTCTTATTATTTCTTTTGTCGGTCATGGGACTTGAATTCTGGGCCTGGGTGTTGTCCCTGAGCTCTTCAGTGTCATTTCCGGTTTTCTGGTGGTTAATTGGAGATAAGAGTCTCACAGGCTTTGTGGTGCCTGGGTTGGCTTTAAACCAGGATCTCAGCCTCTTGAGTAGCTAGGATTACATGTGTGAGCCACTGCAACCGGCTTGTATTTTTAATTATTCTGAGAAACTGAACAAAGGCTACTTTGAGGTGAGCTTTTCTAGCATGCAGGTCTTGGCTCCAGCCCTACCATCTCTCTCTCTCTCTCTCTCTCTCTCTCTCTCTCTCTCTCTCTCTCTCTCTCTCTCTCTCTCTCTCTCTCTCTCACACACACACACACACACACATACACATTCTAGAACAGACTCACTCATGGCCCTTGGCAGGGTGAGCACTCTCATGCTTTTATCTAGGATTTCCAGCATCCAGAAGGAGGAAAACACACGTCCCTTGTGCTGAATTCTTATGAGAGCCTTACATCATTATGTCAGCCAAGTACCAAGAATCACAATTATTCCCCTTGGGGCTTTAGTGATTAAACACAGAGTTGTTTTTCTCTTTAGCTGTATCTTATGAGCATTCTGAATCCAAATGATATTTTTATCCAGCTAAACTTTATCTCTTTCTTTCCATCATGTGGTTTCAGTGCCATTCGCTTACTTTGTGAAGGGAAACAAACTGGTGCAGAGGACACAGAGCTATGTAAACCACATCTGAAGCACACCCTTCTTAACACCTGTTCTTTAGTGGGGGAGTTTAGAAAAGTCTGGGTTCGTGTGTGTGTGTGTGTGTGTGTGTGTGTGTGTGTGTGTGTGTGCGCCAATCCTGGGGCTTGAATTCAGGGTCTGGGTGTGGTCCCTGAGCTTTTGTGCTCAAGGCTGGTGCTCTGCCAATTGAGTCCCAGGTCCATTTCCAGTTTTTTGGTGGTTAACTGGAGATAAGAGGCTCATAAACTTTCATGCCCTGACTGGCTTTGAACCATGCTCCTCAGATTTCAGCCTTTTGAGTTGCTAAGATTTAGGCATACACCACCAGTGCCCAGCTAGAACTAGTTTTAATGAAAGAAAAACTTAACCCATTTAAATTTTAAGAAATTTCTTTGAGTATTTAGTGACTAATTTGGATTGTGTACCCACTGGCAGTGACCCACAGGGAAAATTTAGAAAGTTGTTGCAGAAGTAAGTCAAACAAAAATATTTTGATTAGAAAAAGTAAAAAGTTTCCAGTTAAGAGATTAGTGGATAGTAAGTCAAATTACAGGGGATTATTTGTTTGAACCACCATTTCAGGCTTTGCACTACCATTTTGGCTTTTGCACTGGGCCCTAACAGACCAGGCTACAAAGTCAGTATGGAATCACTCATGCTAAAGTTTCAAAGCTAAGGTATTTTGTGTGTGTGTGTGTGTGTGTGTGTGTGTGTGTGTGTGTGTGTTATTGGTCCTGGGGCTTGAACTTGAGCTACAACTCCACTTCAGTTCTGTTTTTCTTGGTAGTTAATTGAAGATAAGAGTCTCACTGACTTTCCTTCACTAGGCTGGTTTTGAACTGAGATCCTCAAATCTCAGCCTCCTAAGTAGCTAGCATTACAGGAATGAGCCAATGGCATATCGCTCAAAGCTGTTTTTTTTTTTAATCTGACCTTCAGAAAAATTAAGAGAGATGTAACAGCTAGTGTCAATCTGCATAATTTCATGTTTCCTTTGCTCATTGAATTTTTTTCTGCCAGTCCTGTGTCTTGAACTCAGTATCTAGGCACTATTCCTGAGCTGCTTCTGCTCAAGTCCAGTGCTCTAACACTTGAGCCACTTCCTGCCTTTTCTGAGTAGTTTATTGGAGATGAGAGTCTCATGGAATTTCCTGGCCTGGCTAGGTTTGAACCTCAGTCCTCAGATCTCAGCTTCATGAGTAGCAGAATTACAGGCATGAGCCACTGGCACGTGGCTTGCTCTGATTTTTATGTTTATATATAAAGTAATTTAAAATGGCCTCATTCTGTTAGTCAGCTTTCTCACACTGTGACAGAATACCTGAGAGAACAGCTTATTATGAAGAAAGGTAACTTTTGGCTCATAGTTTCAGAGATTTCAGTTCCTGGCTGGTTTTTTTTCATTGCTTTTGGGCCTGTGGTAAGGCAGTACATCGTGGTGGAACAAAGCTGTTCACCTGACAACAACCAGGAAGCAAAGAGGAGACTGACAAGAAAAAAAAAAAAGAAGAAGAAGAAAATAACTGCTCAATTAGCACCCATGCTAAGGTGTCTCCCCCAAATATTAAGGTGCTAAAACCTTGGTTACCAGCCTATAACATGATTGCAACAACTTGCATGAAAGGGACAACTTGCCTGCTTAGAGGAAGTTATATTATTGGGATGTGCTTTGAAGGGGTTATGTAGACCCTGGCTAGTTTTTTTTCTTGCCAGTCTTGGGCCTTGAACTCAGGTCCTGAGCACTGTCCTTGAGCTTTCTCAAAGCTAGCACTCTACCACTTGAGCCACAGCACTACTTCTGGCCTTTTCTGTACATGTGGTAACCAAGGAATCAAACCCGGGGATTAGTGCATGCTAGACAAGCATTCTACTGGTAGGCCAAATTCCCAGCCCCTAAAAATATACTTTTTAAGAAAGATAACAAGTGTTGGTAAGGAATGAAGAAAAAGAACTACCCTGTGCACTGTTAGTGGGGTTGTAAATTGGCACGGACATGAAGGAAGCAGAGAGGCTTCCAAAAGTTAAAATTAGAAGCTGAACGTTGGTGGCTCATGCCTGTAATCCCAGCTACTCAGACTGCTGCACAGCCAGACAGGGCAGAAAAGTCTGTGAGACTCACCAGCAAAAAGCCAAAAGTGGAGGTGTGATTCAGTGGTAGAATACCAAACTTGAGCACAAAAACAAAGGGAGAACATGAAGCACACACACACACACACACACACACACACACACACACACACACACACACACACACAGAATTAAAATAGAGCCGCTATATCATTTAGGAATCCCTTGGGATTGTATCCAAAAAGACAAAACCAGTATGTTAAAGAGGTATCTGCAGTACTGTGCTTATTATAACATTGATCACAATAACCAAGCCAGTCTGGATAATGTCACCTCTTCTTTCACACTTCCCTAATTTTTCCCTCCCACAATTTGTATAGTTTATAACACTTGTTGTCTTGATTGTATGATTTTTATTTACTTATTTACACTTTAAAGTAGCAACTTAAGCTAGGCACTGATGGCTCATACGTGTAATCCTAGTTACTCAGAAGGCTAAGATCTGATGATCACAGTTCAAAGACAGCCTGGAGAAGAAAATCTTTCTTATCTCCCATAAACTACTCAGAGAAAAGCTGGAAGTGGCTTTATGGCTCAAGTCTCAAGTGGTAGAGCACTAGCCTTGAGACAAAGAGGCTCAGGAACATACCCAGGCCCCAAGTTTAAGGCACAAAACTGGCAAAAATAAAACAAAATAAAATAAAATAGCAACTTGAAATCACAGCAAGGAAAGCCCTATCATTTTCCTTTTACAAATGAGGAACTGAGAACAAAATGATGGTTAGTAACTTGTCTAAAAACCAAACAACTGCTTTGTCCACAGTGTAGCTAATCTTAAACAAGTAAGCAACAGAGTAGGGTTGTAAATTAGGCATATGTTAAGATGCAAAGGCAAACCAAAGGAGGAGGACAGGGAAGTTTAGTCAGAATTCATGAATACAGCTCATAAACGACATGTTAGAGAGGGTGTTCTAGGCAAAACCTGAGTGAAGCGCAGAGAGAGAGCCCAGAAAATGATCATACAAGTGTCATAGAGTAGATGGATGGGTTCTTCACTCTACTCAGATAGAAGTTGTGTATTGGAAAGGAGATGCCTCTCCAGTTATTGTGGAACCTTGGTGAGATTAAAAAAATAATAATAATCCTACTAAGTAGTGGTGGATCACAACAGGAAGCAGGATGTGACCTCTTATAGCATAGAAACTCCTGAGGTTTGGGCCAGGGCTTGAGAGTTTTGACAGCAGCAGCTTGAGCAGCTCAGGTATCTGTCCCTCAGGCTTTGGCTGGAGGACTTGGTGAGTCCTGAGATCTATGTTCAATCTGAAGCACTGAAGCCTTTGGTGCAAGGAAAGCTTTCAGTTTTCTGCTTCACTGATGGCAGTTTCATGACCTCCTGATTGGCCACTGATGCTGCAGTTTTGTGCAAGGCCCCCGTCAGCTGCTGATACTTCTGTTGATGCAGGGATTCTCGACTTGCCCCTCTGCTGCACTGCTGCTCTTTGGCCTAATATTGATGCTGCTGTTTATCAGCTCCATTTCTGGCCTTGCTGGAATGTCTACTATGGGTTAGGCACTGCTCCTTCATGGCTGGCTCTTGTATTTTTGCATGTGTGTTCTCAGCTCAGCTGGTGAAAAGTAGGCAAGGAGGCCTAATCAAGGACAATCTTCCTCCTCTTCCTCCTGCTCCTCCTCCTCCTCTTCCTCCTCTTCTTCCTCCTTCCTCTCCCTCTCCTTCTCCTTCTCTTTCTTCCTCTTCCCCTTCCCCTTCCTCTTTCTCTTCCCTTTCCCCTCCCACTTCCCCTACCCCTTCTCCTTCTTTCTACATTTTTTAAAAACTGGTCTTGGGGCTTCAACTCAGGGCATGGGGCCAGTCCCAAAGCTGGAGCTCTACCACCTGAGGCACAGCTCCAATTCCAGCTTCTTTTAGGGATTAATTGGAGATAAGGGTCTTATAGACTTTCCTGCCCAGGCTAGCTTGGGACTATGATTCTCTCAGATTCTCTCAGACTCCTGAATAGCTAGGATTTGAGGCATGAACCACTGGCACCAATAAAGACAAGTCTTTATTGGACCTACTGATGTACTGTCTGAGGGAAGCCCATCATAGAATGTCTCCTAGTTGCTCACAAAGAGAGCCAAACCACCTGCTTATATACCCAGAAAGGGGTGTGACTCATCATAGTTCTTCTCTTATATAAATAATTGGACTTGTGCCAATTATGTCATAGTCTCTGTCACCATTCATGAGCAGATTTCCTTCCCCAAAGGGACTGCACCAGTTACACATCTTCTGTTAAGTGAATGGCAGAGAAGTGCACTTCCCCCTCCTTCCCATCCTGGGTGGAAATGACTTTAGTGACATCTTCACAGTGACAAAAAGTTCAGTGCAGACTATTGGCTGGGGCAGTGACTTCAGAAGTTCAAGTCATGCTTTAGGAAGCCAGACTACTTGACGGAGAGTCTTGTGCTTAAAGCAGTCAAGGGAATCTCCCCAGTGCCCAGAATCTCAGTGTATTTCAAGGGATGCCCCTCCCCACCCACAAACTACATAAAGATTGCTTAGGGTCAAGACTTACCAGTTCCTTTTTTGTGTGTCATGATGCTTGAACTCAACCTGGGTGCTGTCCCTGAGTTCTTCAGACTAGTGCTCTACCACTTTTTTTTTTTTTTGCCCAGTCCTGGGCTTGAGCTCAGGGCCTGAGCACTGTCTTTGGACTTTCTCAAGGCTAGAGCTCTACTACTTGAGCCTCAGCACCACTTCTGGCTTTTTTCTATGTATGTGGTACCGAGGAATCGAACCCAGGTCTTCATGCATGCAAGGCAAGCACTTTAACCACTAGGCCAAACTCCCAGCCCTAGCTCTACCACTTTGAGCCACAGCTTCATGTCCAGTTTTCTGGTGGCTAATTGGAGATAAGAGTCTCACAGCCTGGCTTTGAACTGTGATCCTCAGGTCTCAGTCTCTTGTGTAGCTAGGATTACAGGTGTGAGCCACTAGTGTCCAGGGACTTAGCAGTTCTTTACCAGTGATTAACAGTGCTCTACCAATGTTTACCTCCTATTCCACTGTCCAAGAGAGAGGTGGCACCATGTCATCCCTTTCAAAAGGAGTTGACAACATGGCAGAGAAGAGGTAGAAGTGACATATGTAAGGGCAAGAGCTCTATTAATGTTGCATTCAGACTGAATTCCAGGGCCTTGGCTGAAATCTTGTTTTCCTTCTTTCTTGACTTCCCAGAACCCATCCTGATTCCTGGCAGTCTTGTCATCATACATATTTAATGAGTAAACAACTAAAGTGCTTGTTCAAGGATCCTTTGACAGTGTCAAGAAGCTTTGGGTTGTGGGCAAGTCTGAACTGAGGCCAGTGTAGGGCAGAGAAATTCATGTCCGAGTATAGGAATGTGCTCTGTTTACATAAGAAGAGATTGTGGATGGATGTTTGCCTCAGAAATCACCTGCAATTAACTCAAGAGAAGAAAATGAAGCCAAACAATTTTTTCAGGTCTTGTGGCAGAACTCTCTAAGTTACAGGATAAAAAAAAGAAGTAAATACAGAGGGGACGGGGGAGAAGGGAAGTGGGGAATGACTAATGGAAAGGAAATGCTTTAGACTCTTTTCTTATTACCTTGACTGTTTTCTATAAACAAATCTGGGCCCCAAGAAAGGGGGTATCTTCTACATTTACATCTCCCTCCCTGATAGTAAGCACTCTTCCTCCTCTGGCGTTTACTTCTGGGCTGTTTTCAGTAGCTCCCTCCCCTTCTTGTACAAACAGGAACAAAGCTCATAGCTGATGATTTGCATCTGGTTTTTTTGGGTCTTTGCCCCTAATCATGTGTCTCACATACTGTCATCCATTCACATAAATCTCGCTGTCTCAGCTCTATTTCTGTGTTAGGTTAATTCCTATGGACTCCAGTGTATGTTCTGTGAGATCAGCAGCAGGGGTTATCTTGTCCCCCACATTTTATTTTATTTTCTTATTAATTTTTATTTCATTTTATTATTTTACTTCAGAATTTCATTTAATCATTTTATCTACTGAGTAACAATAGATGAAACGTATTAAATAATGAGCCAAAATAAACTCTCTTTTAAGATATTTTTGTCATATCAGAAACTTTTTATGCTTTGATATGCTTCTGGGAAGGAAGTATGTAGTCAAATGTCTGTTAGGTTTGTTTTGTTTCTGGTTTGGTCTAAAAGCTGAAGGCCTTCCCATAGAGCTTGACATGAAATAAAGAACAAGAGAAGTTTTGGTCTTTAGGTAATCTTAACCAGAGAAGAGAAACCTTAATTTCTACAAAAGTTGGAATCTTATTCTGGTTTTGATCTGTATCCGCTGATAACAATGATTTTAAGCTTTTCTTTTTTCTTTTTGCCAGTCCTGGGACTTGAACTCAGGACCTAAATACTGTCCTTGGGCTTTCTCAAGGCTGGAGCTCTACCACTTGAGCCACAGCACCACTCTGGCTTTTTGGGGGGTATGTGGTACTGAGGAATCAAACCTGGGTCTTTCTGCATGCTAGCACCAGGCCATGCTCCCCACTTTCTTGAGAAGTGTTTAAAAACCTCATATTCTTTTGACCATTTTCAAGCTGGTCAAATTACTTCTGGTGTTGTAAAGTTCCTTATATATTCTCTCTGTGTATATAGTACTTAGGTTTGAACTCAGGGTATTGTGCTTGTAGGCAAGCACTACACCACTTCAGCCATGCCTCCAGCCTTGCTTATATATTATAGGCATGAATACTATATCATCTCACTTTAGTTAGAATGGATATAAAAATAACAAGAAAATTTTAGTGAGGATTGTGCATTAATTATTTTTGCACAACATATATATGTATATATATATGTTCTTACTTAGATATGTTACATCTCAACATATCTAGCAAATATTTGTTTGCTTGCTTTTGCTGATTTATAATGAGATTTGAACTGAGGGCTATCATCACCTATCCCCTTTTCAAGTCCAGGATCAGGATTTGAAGTCAGAGCTTCACATTCTCCCACAGCTTTTTTTACTCACAGCTGTTACTGTACCACTTGAGCCATACCACCAAGTCTGCCATTTTGAAGGCTAATTAGAGATAGTCTCAATACTTTTCTACCCCAGGTCTCAGCCTTCACAAAAGCTGGGATTACAGATGTGAGCCACTGGCCTCCTACCCCTTTCTGTGTTGATTAATTTTTTAAAATAAAGGTCTTGCTTTCTGTAAGAGTATACTTATGAGAAATGATCTTATTTCTCCTTTCCATCCATAGCTAACATGACAGGTGTACCCAGCAAGTATAGATTCTTGTAACTTTTCTGCACAGGGTAGTCTGGAACTATGATCTCTCTAATTACAGCCTCCTCTGTAAGTAGGATGACAGGTATATGTCATCACACCCAACTGTGAGTTGAGAAAGGATTTCAAAAACTTTCCTGCCCTACCTGGCCTCCAATTGCAATTCTCCTATTCTTAGCCTCCCAAGCACTAGGATGATAAGCAGGAAACCTGGGCCTGATGGAAAGATTTATTTTGCTCCCAGTTTCAAAGGATTGGTTGCATCTATGTTGGCTGGGCCCCATATACTTGGGCAGAACATTATGGCCGTGGGAATGTGGGAGGAATTCTTTTCTTCTGATATTAGGCAGGAAATAGAAAGTTTGAAAGAGAGTGGGGACAGGGTATGATGTCACCTACTGTGGCCTGCTTCTCCCAGCTGGTCCCCACCTCCTCAAGTTTCCAGAGCTTCCCCAAATGATACCACCAGCTAGAGCACATGTAATTGGAGGGCTACTTTATATTTATAGTAGAAAATGTAACTCAAATTGCTTATGGGAACGTTTAGTACAGTCCCTTTGAAGAAGAGTTAGATATTCCTAAGAAAACTAAAAATAGTTATAGAATAATATCTACCTGTCTTCTGGGCATATAGCTAAAGGAAATGAAGTAATACCTGTATGCCCTGGGCAGTTTTCGTAATAATGAAGACATAGAAGGAACCTAGAGGCCTATCAATAGATAATAAAGAAAATGTGAATAAAGAAATGGTAAGTAAAGAAATGTGTATCTATTAACACATAGATATATATGCACAATGAAATATTATTCAGCTATAAAAAGAATGATACTCTATCATTTGCAGCCACATGAATGGAACTGGAGCACAGATGTTAACTAAAATAAGTGACAGAAATAAAGATTGATACTTTATGTTGTCTCTAACATGGATATTGATGAATGACAATGGTGGATAGAGACTGGGAAGTTTGAGAAGAGGAGGGGGCTAGAAGGAGTGTAAAAAATGGGTTCTCAAACACAGAGGCAATGAGCTGTACTGTTGCTCAGCACAGGGGAGAATCTGTTAGGCATTTTCTGTATAAATGGATGAGAAGGGTTTTATTTTTATTTTTCATATTTGCCATTACTGGGCACTCAACTCAGGGTCTCACATTCTTGGCTGGCATGTTTTATCAAGGTTGGTGCTCTACCATTGGAGCCACAGCTCTACTTCAGGCTTTTGGATGGTTAACTGGAGATACGGATCTCATATCTCTTCCTCTTGGGCTGACTTTGCATCAGGATCTTCGTATCTCAGGAGGATCTTGAAGTTTCCAAACAGAAAGTAATGTCAAGGGATCGAAACAAACTATCATGATTTGTTTAGTACATATTATACACAGTATTGAAATTTAACATATTCCATAAATGTGTAGGTTTTATGTTGATCAATACTTTTTTTTCCTGGTGATTTTTTTTTTTTGCCAGATCTAGGCTTGAGCTCAGGGCCTGAGCACTATCCTTGGACTTTCTCAAGGCTAGAAGCTCTACCACTTGAGCCTCGGCACCATTTCCGGCTTTTTTTCTATGTATGTGGTACCGAGGAATTGAACCTGGGTCTTCGTGCATGCTAGGCAAGCACTCTACCACTAGACCAAACTCTCGGTCCCTCCTGGCGATTTTTTTTTATTAAAGAGTTTATTAACATTGATTTTTATATCATATTTCAAATGACAAGTTTAACAAACAAGTGTTCAAGAAGGGAATCTCTATATATAATCACTAGCACTTAGTTTTTACAACTTAATCAAAATTAGGCTAAGGGTTTGCATGTCATAGATACATATTAGTTTATGAAATAAAACTTTATGTCTATAGAGTCATAGGTTTTTATGTCTATATAGTTATGTTTATATTTCCATTACCATGTCCATAGCTTTGGGTATGCAGTTATTGAGTCCTCGCTCTTGTACTCTTTGGATCTAATAGCCACATATTAAGGATACCATGCGCCTTTTGTTCCTTAGGTCTTGACTTGTCTCACTCAGCATGATTCGCTCTAGATTCATCCACTTCCCTGTGAATGCCATTATTTTATCTTGTCTGTTGGCTATGTAGAATTCCATTGTGTATATATACCACATTTTCTGTATCCATTCATCTGCAGTAGGACATCTGGATTGTTTCATCGCCTGGCTATTGTGAATAGTGCAGAGGTGTCCTCATCTTATCTTGGGTTATGATGTTCAGGGTAGATGCCCAGAGTTGATCAGTACTTTTAGAACACTCAAGGAGCCAGGTACTAGTAGCTAACTCCTATAATCCTAGCTACTCAGGAAGCTGAAATCTGAGGATTGTGGTTCAAAGCCAGCCCAGGTACAAAAGTCTGTGAGACTTTTTTTTTTTTTTGCCAATTCTAGGGCTTGAACTCAGGGCCTGGGCACTGTCCTTGGACACTTTTTACTCAAGACTAGTGCTCTGCCACTTGAGCCACAGCACCACTTCCACCTTTTTCTATGTATGTGGTACTGAGGAACCGAACATGGGTCTTCTTGTTAGCTAGTCTTTTATCTTCAATTGACCACCAGAAAAGATAGAATTGGAGGTGTGGTTCAAGTGGTAGAGACGACCAGTGACCAAAAAAGCTCAGGGATTTTGCCTAGGCCCTGAGTTCAAGACCCAGGACCAATACACACACATACACACACACACACACACACACACACACACGCGCACACACACGCACGCACCATTTTAAGGAGACACATGTTACCTGCCATTATTTGATCCTAATATACCATATAATGAATCAAATGATCATACTTCAGTCATGAGTATATACAATTAGCAGCTCATTTGTAAAGTTTTCTGTAGCATAAGATTCAAGTTCTTTTCCGTAGTTGTACAGGAAATTTTTCTGAACTTTTGGATGTGTCAAAAATTTAATAGTGGCATTTTACACAAAATTTCCAAGTCACCAGATAAAAGAATGCCCATCATTCCCCCAGGTTAGTAAGAGTGAGGAGGTGGAAGTGAAACCCTGGGGCTTTTGCTGGAGGAACTATGACTAAAGCAGCGGCTCGTCGTACCCAGTATCCCTGAGAGTTCTCCTGGCCACAATCTTGTGTGAATGTGAGCTCAGTAACTGAGCAGTGAATGGGGCTGGTGGGGATCAGGTCTCTCACTGCTAGAGTTATGAAAAAGAGACTGAAAAAGATTTCTCAAGCCAGATGACCAAGGGACCACCAATGATTAACCATAGCTACATGTAAACCTTTAATATACGCTTCCTGGCAAAGCCTATCACCCCCAGCCTAACCATGACAGAAACAGCAGGCAGTTGAGGGAGGCTCAAAAGGCCAGTGATGGAAGAGGGATAGACAGCGAAGGGAGTTGGAGCCATATGCACAGTCAACACATTAAGAACTCCCCCACACCCCACCTCAGCCACCTGACTCGTGAACTCTTCTTGGTCACACGGCCACGGTGCTTTGAGATTTCTTTCACTTTCCCCCCTTGCTCCCAACATTTCTAATTCCTGTTTTCTCTTCTGTATTCTCTGACTTCCCTTCCAAGTTCAAATTCCCCTCTGGCCCATTGCGTGGGACATCTTAGCCTGTTTAAACTCTGGTTTCCTGACACTGCCCACTTTCTCATCAACAAAGTAGGCCAGCTTTTTGCTACTAGGACTAGCCTTTTGGGAAGCAGTTAATAACCCCTTCTTTCTCTCTAGTTTTCTCTTTGGAAGTTGTGGTTCACTCTGTCTTTATTCCATATAAGCCAATCAAATATTTCCTCTCCTTTTTTAATAGATGTGTGGACCTAAATTTCAAAGACACCCAGATACAGCTGGCACATGTGCCCCTTTAGCAATTGGCAGGTTCCAAGTATTTTAAAGAGATTTTTGCTCAGGGCTAAAACCACTTCACTCTTAGTCTAAATTACACTGCTATATCAGAATAACACACTTTGGGTAACTAAGGATGGACAGAAAATGTATTTGCCTCACAGTTCTGGAGGCTTGCAAGTCCAAAATCAAGGGGATTCATCTAGTGAGGACCGTCAGGGTGAAGCAAAGAACAAGACGCCAGACTCAGCCTTAACCCGTTTATAACCAGCATTAGGGCATTCGTGAGGGTAGAGTCCTCATGAGATAAACATTTCTCAGATTGTGGAGTAAGTTTCCTATTTACGCTTTGGGGCAAACACTTCAGGCCAACAACAACTTAATTATACTCAGCACCACACAGAGTAAAAAAAATTATACTGTGACCTCTTGTAGAAATGTTATAGATTATTATCAGCCTGCTTGGCAAGTTTGGGCCAAAGATTCTCCAGTTGTTTCTTTACCAGGTCTCTGAACTGGAAAATAACTAGATACCTCTAAGATACTCAAATACTCTAATTTCAAACCTCTGTTTCCTGAGTCTTCTTATCTCCAAAGAAAAGATCGCTAGTCTGACCAATACTATTAAGTGCCTGTAGAAGCATGGCAATCCTTCTACATAGGCGAGGTATAATATAGAGTCCCTGGCTCCTGGCATAGAGTTTTAACAAGTCTTAGGGTTTGCTAAGTGAAAGGAGTTTCGTATTGCTGTTCACAGAATCCTCTTTTGACCCTACCCCACCACCTGCTAATGGAAGCGCCTCATTATTGGCCTGTAGTGTCATTCAAGGGAGGGCATGATCTTGCCAGAAAAGCCAAGCTTGTGATTTGAGAACTTTCAGTCTTTAGGGAATAGATGGGGTTTTATCATAAATGGCCAATGATGTAATCAATTTTCCTGCATAATAATCTGGACAAGAGGCTGGGGAGTGTCAGCAAATATAAAACTTTGAACTGGCTTATGTGTGAGTCTATCATTGAAAGTGCCTGATTCCATACAAGTAAGTAGTCTAATGAGCTTAATTGAGGAATTGGGTTTTACAGACAGAGAAGGGCTGAAGAAAACCACAACAAAGAACAGATTGGTCATTTCAAAGTTACTTTCCTAGGAAGAGGCATGCAGTGCAATAAAAAACAGTGATGAGTGAGCATCATGTACATAAGGCTTCTCCAAGTTACCTTTTTTTTTTTTTTTTGGTAAGGATTTATTCTCATGCCAACCAAAACTTTGGGAAATTTGGATGTGATTTCTTCCTGGTTTCTCAGATGTTTCAGTTTGGTTGGTCCTGTGGAATTTTAGCATGAGTGATGACATTTTTAGCCTAATCTATTGAGACCCAGTGCAGGAGTTTAATCTAAAATTACAAGCATGTGTGATTTGTGTGTGTGAGTGTTTGTGCATGTATGTGCCAGTACTTGGGCTTGAATTCACTATGAATACAAGATGAGGGTGATAGTTATGTTCATTGATTTCATTGCTTCTGTTTGAGGTTCTTGCAATATTTGCTAAAGTAATTCTTTAGTATTTTCTTGAAGCTAACTTGATAAATCTATGTTGTTAGACGAATCTGTCTAATTAAAAATTTAGGTCAGTGCCAGGAGTGTGGCCTACTGGTAAAGTGCTCCCCTAGCATGCACAGAGCCCTGGGTTCAATTCCTTGGTACCACATACACAGAAAATGCTGGAAGTGGTGCTGCGGCTCAAGGACAGTGCCTAGACACTGATTTCAAGCCCCAGGACTGGCAACAACAACAACAACAATAACAACAAAAACAAAAATAGGTCAAATAGTCAAGCTCTCTGACCTTGCCCTATGCATCTGCAACTGCATCTCCTCCACACAGCTGTCTACAAATGAAACTGCAATATCAAATACTTGTACTCTAAGTTTTCTGAGTTATTCTAGCAAATCACTGAACCTGAGCAGAGTCCTGGCAATTTCACACTCGTGTGCTCTCTGGTGGAACCTGCTGTGTTCTTGTAACTCTTCCGTGTTGCTTCCCCGATCCACTGACCACCCTCACTCTGACCCCCCTGCTCAAAATCTCCACAGGATTTTATATCCTTGAGTTATTCCCAGCTAAACTCCACCCCGACCTTATCCAGAAGTGCACCTTCTGCCTCAGCTGCAAGGACATCATACAGTCTGCTACACCTACAAAGACATTGAAAGGAAACTCTCACAGTCAAATCAAAATGTACAAAACCTCTAACATTCCTCCCCCCAACCACCCCACGCCTTGTTTCTCTGACTCTGCTCCATTTTACATATAGTTCCTCTGTAGCACTGATTAAAGCCTGTTCTGGTCTGTTGAGCTCTCTACCTTCTTGCTTTCCATTCGACTACTTGATCTTTTCTGACACTCAGTCAGAAGCGTGGGTGGCTGGGGATTGTAGCCGTTGTGTGAAGTGGAATTAGCCTGTGAAACCCATCTCCAGCTGCAAATCTGTGCTGACTGGCTCTAGAGTCAGGACTGAGTTAAATGAAAAGGTATTCTGGTCAGAGAACTGTGTCACCAGTTAGTAAATGACAAAGTGCATTTCCAATGTAAGGCGTCACCTGTGACAGAGATGAAGTGGCATGTGAATATATTTAAATATCTTTTTGTGCAATGGTGGAAAATACAGAAACAGGAGAGGCAGGAGAGCATTTCAAAGAAATGAAAGTAGTTACAAACTCTCCCTAACCTTTTCTGTGAAGGAAATGTCAGAAGACGTAAGGAGAGCCTCAAGGGCTGCCATGTTGGGGTTTCAACACTGAAGTAGCAAACAGGAGACCTGCTGTTAGGCTAGGCCTCAGGCAGAGGTTTCTTGTTTCCCTCCCTCTCTCCCTCTCTCCCTCCTCCCTCCTCCCTCCCTCCCTCTTTCTCCCTCTCTTTCTTCCTCTCTTTCTTTCCTTCTCTCTCTTTCCTTCTCTCTCTTTCCTTCTCTCTCTCTTTCTCTCTCTCTCTCCCTCCCTCTCTCTCTCTCTCTCTCTCTCTCTCTCTCTCTCTCTCTCTCTCTCTCTCTCTCTCTCTCTCTCTCTCTCTCTCTCTCTCTCTCTTTCTTTCTTGTCCTGTACTGGGGTTTGAACTCATGGTCTTGAGCCCTCACCTTTAGCCTACTGAGTTGCCAGGGTCGCAAGTGTGAGCTACTGACACAGGGCTTGCTGTTTACAGGTGAGTGAGGGCCTGGCATTTGTTCTGATTCTGTCTCATTTCCCCACTGGTCCCAGAGCTGGGAGGAGGGAGCCGGCTGTGCAGGGATCACACCCCACACAGCAGTACTTATTGCTGGAAACAACTGGACAGGTGGCTTCTCATTCCTACCCAGGGATTGTAAAACGAACACCTCCTGCTTCTCTCATGCAGAAGTGTAGAGAACTTGGTGAATGCTTGCAATTGAAGATATCCTAGTGGGTGGGGTTAAAGTTCATAGTTGGTGGGATATATGGTTAAGCTTCCTGTTATCCTACTGGGATTGCATGGACAGTGTGAAGTTCTCCAACTGTAAATGATCACGACCGTTATTGTGTGTGTGCCACATGTTCTATAGACCTTAATCCAATATTCTGTGTCTCATCCAGATTGATCCTGACCAGCACAAATATCTCCTTTAAGCCATTGCCAAGCCTTAGGAGGTTATATGGCTGGTACAGCTATGAGGAATGAGTGCTTTGTCTCAAGGAGCAGCCAGAGATCATGTTGGGAATTCAGAGCTGATCTCACCACAGAGACTTCTGGGACAGTTGTTAGAATCAAAATGGAGTTGCTTGTGGCAACTCTAACCAAATCAGTTAGTCTGGGAAATTATAAAGGGAGGGTTCTCATATACTATTGCTTTTTTTATACTATTGCTTTACGATAACTAGTCACATAAGGCTGTGTCAAACCACAGTGGTATATAAATGTCACCGCTACTTTCTACATACAGGGCTCAGTGATGGCTCAGTAATTGTCAGTTCAACCTCAGTCTGACATCATCCTTGTTGTTTATCATGTTGGCCAAGGATTATTGCTCCAGTATGTCTACCATAACCTGGCTGGGTTGCCCTTGCCTCAACATCTTTCATATGATATTCTCCTTGTAGTGCCAATAAATGTTTTTAAAGCTGGGGATGGGGTTCAGATGGTATTGTACTGAAGAAGTGACCTAAGGTGTGACTTATTTGGGCTGTGTAGTTAGCTAGCATGTACAAGGCTCTAGGTTCTCTGTCTCTACACTATCACCATCACTCTTCAGAGATTGCCTCTTGGATTGGTTGATAGGTGTTTCCTTCAGGTTCAGGTCCTGAATCACAGTGATCTACATAATGCCTGTATTGGAATCCTAACCTTGTGGAATCAGGCGCATCCAATTCCTTTCAAAATCCTTTCCAGAACATCTCCCTCATTGTGCTGTGACCTCGCTGACCCATGTGAAACCTGGCCTCTGCGTACCTTTGCTGCCTGGAACAGCAAAGCACCACCCACCCTCGTGAGATGAGTGTGTTTCTGTTAATACTGAGAATCACATTGTGGTTAAACTCTTTCAGGAGTTTTTGCATGCAGTACTACTAAATTTACAATTTACTACTACATTTAAATTTTTATTACTAATTTAAATTTACTACTGTATTTACACATTTGATTTTCTTTTTCTATCTAATTTAAACAATCAGTTCATTAATTTGGGGGAGGGCCTGGACATTGCCCCTTAGCTTTTTCACTCAAGGCTGTAATCTACCACTTGAACCACTGCTCCACTTCAGTTTTTTTTCTTATGTGATTAACTGAAGATATTAGGTTAGTTGTAAACCATGATCCTTGGTTCTGTAACCCTAGACAGTAGGGTTTCATTATTTGGAAATGTGTTCTCTTGCCCTTTTATGCCTCCATCAAAGCTGTTGTGCAAAGGTAAGATAGGATCTCTCCAAAGACAGACCCACCCTTCAGCTTCAGGTCATCGCTGTCCCATGCTAACAACTCTTTACTGACATACTTTCTTTTTTTTTTTTTTGCCAGTCCTGGGCTTGAGCTCAGGGCCTGACCACTGTCCTTGGACCTTTTCAAGGCTAGAGGTCTACCGCTTGAGCCTTATACCACTTCCGGCTTTTTTTTTTATGTATGTGGTACCGAGGAATCGAACCTGGGTCGTCATGCATGCTAGGCAAGCACTCTACCACTAGGCCAAACTCCTGGCCCCCTGACATACTTTCTTACCCATGTTTACTTTCTCCTCAGAGTAAAATGAGACACTTTAATGAATTCCTCTTTCTCAGTTTTGAATTACTGAGGTAGACTTTTTTTTTTTGCTGTGGTTGAGTCTTGCATATTTGTTTAAATAAAGTTGAGTTCCAGGTGCTCATATCTGAAATCTCAGCTACACAGGAGACTGAGTTCCGAGAATCATGATTTGAAGCCAGCTAGGCTAGAAAACTCCATAAGACTGTCATTTCCAATTGGCCAGCAAAAAGGTGAAGTGGGGCTTTGACTCAAGTGGTAACCACCACCTTTAAAGTGAAAAAGGAAAAAGCTAAGGGACAGCATCCTGAGTTTTATGTCCTAGTACTGGCACAAACAAGAAAAGAGAAAAAAGTAAAGTAAAGCAAAGAGAGAGGTGTGGGAGGAGAAAGAAAGAAGAAACAAAGGAGAAAGGAAGGAAAGAAAAAGAAAGAATGGAAGAAAGGGAAAAAAGCAAACGCTGAATAGTATCACACCATCAATCCATGTTTGGTCTGGCCTAGATTTTTCATTCCTTTATTTATTAGACAAAATGAGTTAAACATCTATGTGTCAGGTACTGTTCAGGTTGCTGGGACACAGCAGTGAGCCACTGGCTCAAAACCCATTTTCCCCAATGTGATGGTCCTTTGAAGGAGTCAATAATTTCTGGTGATGCTTCCTGTTGCCCAGTCAATGGGGAGTAATTTGGGTTGAGTGTGGAAACCAGAGGGCAAAGAAAGACACAAAGAGGCTAAAATAGAGTCAAGAGCAGGGGCTTGTGGGGCAGAGGCAGTAGCTGGCACAGATACAGTGGAAGCCAGTGATCTTAGGAGATGGTGAAAGCAAACCGAGGGAAGAAGGAGCAGGAGGTGAAATCAGGGGAAACCTTAGCTTCCTTGGTGAGCAGGAGGAACTGTGGAAGAAAGAAAAGTCATAGGGATTTCCCAGCAGAGGGCCTGGAGTTTGTTAGATTGTGAGGAAAGTCTGCTCCCTGCTGGGAGAAGTGCACAGTGAATTTTAGACTTAACCTAGGGTTATTCTGCTCCCCAACAGCCACGGCTTGCACCTCCAATTATTCATTGCTGGGAATTACTGTCTCATTCAGCATTCTCATACTTGTAGAGTGATTACCAATTATTATTCTAGTTGTTTTAATGATTTAAAAAAAACAAGTGTTTTTTTTTTTTCTTAAGTTTAGAGGCTGGTGTGGTGGCGTGCATCTGCAATCTCAGCATTTGTGAGGCTCAAGCAGAAGGATCAGGTGCTTGAAGCCAGCATGGGCTACCTAGAAACAAAATCTTTTCTCGGGGTCGGGAGCATGGCCTAGTGGTAGAATGCTCGCCTAGCATGCACAAAGCCCTGGGTTTGATTCCTCAGTACTGCTGTGGTTCAAGTGGCAGAGAGCTAGCCTTGAGCAGAAAATGTCTAAGGATAGTGCCCAGACCCTGAGTTCAAGCCCTAGGCCTGGCAATAAAAAACCAAAAAAAGGTTAAAAATCTGAGAGTGGCTGGGAGCAGCATAATCCTAGCTACTCAGTAGTCTGAGATCTGAGGATCAAGGTTCAAAACCAGCCCAGGCACAAAAGGACTTGAGACTCTTTAAAAAAAAAAGAATTTATTAACATTGATTTTTACATCATATTTCAAATGACATGTTTAACAAACAAGTATTTAAGAAGGGAATCTCTATATTCAATCATTGGCACTTAGATTTTAGAACATAATTAAAATTAGGCTGAGGGTTTATATGTCATAGATACATATTAATCTCTGTAATAAAACATTATGTCATTTATGTCCATGTAGTTACGTTTATATTTCTAATACCATATCCATAACATTGGGTATGCAAATATTGAGTCATCTCTCTTGTACTGTTTGGATCTAATAGCCACATATTAAAGATATCATATGCTTTTTGTTCTTTGGTCTTGACTTATCTCTCAACATGATTCACTCTAGCCTCATCCACTTCCCAGTGAATGCCATTATTTTATCTTGCCTGTTGCTATGTAGAATTCCATTGCATATATATATATATATATATATATATATATATACCACATTTTTTTGTATCCATTCATCTGCAGTAGGGCAACTGGATTGTTTCCATCACCTATTGTGAATAGTGCAGAAATGAACATAGCTGAGCAGGTGTCCTTATCATATCCTGGGTTATGATGTTCAGGATAGATGCCCGGGAGTGGTATGGCGGAATCATAAGGAAGGTCTATTTCCAGTTCGACCTGAGACTCTTATCTCCACTTAACTTCTGGAAAACGGGAAATGGGGCTTGGCTCAAGGGTAGGGTGGTAGCCTTGAGCTGAAAAGCTCAGGGACAATGCCCAGGCCCAGGAATAGGGGTGTAGCCTTGAGCTAAAGGGCTCAGGGACAATGCCCAGCCCAGGAATAGGGATGTAGCCTTGAGCTAAAGGGCTCAGGCTACAAGAGTTCAAGCCCCATGACCCACAAAAAAAAATCTGAGGGTGTAGATCCGTGATAGAGTACTTGCCTAGTTTGAACTCAGGGCCTTGTACTCTTGCTTAGATTTTTCACTTCTGGTTGCAATTTATCAAGTGAGCCATACCTCTACTTCTGGCTTGTTGTTGGCTAGTTGAAAATAAGAGTCCCAGGCTGGCTTCAAAACTCAATCCTCGGATTTCAGCTAATTAAATAGCTAGCATTACAGACTCAAGCCACCAGGGTCCAGCAATGGTAATGTTCAGTGGAACCTTCTAGAAAGACCAGTGGCCTAGTGGTAGAGGGCTTGCCTAGCATGCACAAAGACCAGAGTTTGGTTCCTCCATACCATATACATAGAAAAAGCTGGAAGTGGTGCTGTGACTCAAGTGGTAGAGCTCTAGTCTTGAGAAAGCCCAAGGACAGTGCTCAGGCCCTGAGTTCAAGTCAAACAAACAAACAAACAACAACAACAACAAAAAACATGGTCAGTCAATACTCCTGAGCTACTGAGCCACCATCCAATCCAGCCTGTGAAAGTGACAGGTACTGGACCCCAAATCATAAGGGTTACTTCTACAGATGAAGAGCAGGGTATCCTCCAGCCTTAGCCACCTATCCACAATGCCTAGCAAGTGGAACAGGCCCAGCAGCCTGTTTAGGCTGTTCCTGGAAAAGCACAGTTTTCATGTTCCCAGCCATGTTCTGTCCTTTCCCCTTTTGAGGGATGTTCTCAGAAGGCTTGTTTGGGGGCCCCACATTGCTACACAGGACTCCCACTAATATTAACCTGAAAGTTCCTCCCCTGGTTCCTTCCCCAAATGGGACTCCGTGGGTGGTGGAATGGAGGAAAGTCAGTGGCACTGCCAGTTTACCTAGAGCCATACAAAGCCTTCCAGGTGACAAGCAATATGACTGGGTGACATGCCATGCTTTTGAATTGGGTGGGGGAGATGAAAATATAAGGCTCATAAAACCATTTGGTTTGGCCATACCAAGGTATCAGAAATTCTACAAATCTAGAAACTTGCTTTTATAGGCATATGAATTTATATTAAGTAAATTTACATAATAATTTAAATTTTGAGAAATAAGCAAGGAACACCTGTTATGGGATAGACAGGACACATATGAGTAGATGAGGGGAAGGATGAGTACACTTCTCATTAGTAGTGAGCTGCCTGTATTTCTATGAGTACCAGGACAGTGGGTGCCAGGTAGGTTGGGCATGTACATGCTGTGAAAGTGTTAGTATACTCCCAAGACTACAGGGATTCTGTGCCTCTGATGGTTGTTCATGATGTTGATTTCTTTGTCTACACAAATGCTAACTCTAATGCAACCTGTATCCACATGTCCATAATCAATAATCCTTGAAAAGACTGGATCTCAGATGACGATTAAAGAAATGATAGTGTACAAAAAAGACTCAAATCAAGATGCAGGATTAGACTAGAGACTGAAACAAATAATCATGTCGTTGGATACACACACACACACACACACACGATGGTCATTAAAACTTAAGTGATAAAAGATCCTACAAATGGCACAGCAAACACACTTTGATTCAGGGTGTTGATCTTTCTAAGAGAACAAAAAAATTATTTGTTGTCAAAGTCAAAGAGAAACCTGCACACCTAGTTTGTGGCAGTGCTTCGGCAGTCATTTTTTAAAAAAGCCATTTTGGAGCATCATGATAGCTCAAAATGTGGAAAGTTCAGTGAACTGGAAGGCCAAATGCATCTAGGTAAAACCCAGTGTCTCTGGTTGAGTTTGGAATCACAAACCACTCCCACTAGGCCTTATTGTGGTAGAGACAACTCTAGTAATGAAGTGAGGGAAAGAAGCCGAGGTCTCCTGCAGAGGGTGAGATTTTGGGAAGGCCTATGGGTGACATCAAAGTAAAGTTGTTTGAGAACGCTATTTTGTTTCAGAGAATTGACTAATATTGGATTACTGATTTATCACAATGCACTGGGAAAACATTGAAGGATTCTGCAGAAAATTTCCAACTTTCTCTGGATTGTGACAAGATAACAGACATAAATACTGCCCGACTGGCCATTTTTGTTCATGAAATAACAGCAGAGTTTGTCATATAAGAGCTGCTGTCACTGAAAGCCAGGTTTGGGATTATCAGAGGTGAGACTTGTTTAAAGATCTGTTTACTGAATGAAAAAATTTCAAAGGTAAGAAGTCTTACTGTCAAATGGAGCTCTACCATGGTCACTCAAAAAATAAAAATAAAAACAAAGCTGGGTGTGGTGGCTCATGCCTGTAATCCTATCTACTCTGGAGGCTGAGATCTGAGGATCATGGTTCAAAGTCAACCCAGGCACTAAAGTCCACGAGACTCTTATCTTCAATTAACCACCACAAAACCAGAGGTGGCGCTGTTGCTCAAGGGGTAGAGTGGTAGCTTTAGAGCAGAAGAGCTCAGGGACAACGCCCAGGCTCAGAGTTCAAATCCCACAAAATATATATATAATAATAATAATAAATGAAAACAAGAAAGAGTTTGCTAAGAAAAAATGGAAAATCGCAGTATTGAAAGAAACGATTTAATTATATGGCACTGAATCATATACTGAGAAAAATCTCTGTGCAGTCATGTGACTTAATGTGATTTTACTGTTCGTTTGTTCACTTGTTTTTATTTTGTACCAGCATTGTGGCTTAATTAAATACAGTAATTTTCCCCTGGCTTTTTTGCATAAGGTTGGTGAAGAATGCGATGTCAACCATAGTGTCAGGAATAAATTTTTTCCAGAGCAAAGTTCACTGATGTTCCTGATTGCAGGCTGGTCATGTTGTTTACCACTGGGAAGAGTAGTGGCTGTGTCTTGGGGACATGCTCATGAAGTTTTACAGACTGTGGGTGGAAGTCAAGCAGCTCATGGCGAAAAGTAAAACTGTGTCAAGGACTTCCACGATAGCAAGTGATTGTGTGGTGTTTTGTTCAGTTGGACATTAGCAAGCACAGAGTACTCAGAATCAAACCTCAAGCTGCAGGCCCTCAAATAGCTTCTCAGCTCCCTGTTTTCAACCCTGAAATCATTTGAAACTAAATGAGGTCGTGGAAAGTACAACTGAAACAATAACAACAACAAACCAACAACGTGATTATTTCCCCATTCTGGAAGGACTTTGGAAGTGTTCACTGAAACAAACATCTGTGTCCAGAACATTAGATTACTGCAAGCAGTGCTTTTCAGTACTTTCCAGTGCAAAATGTGGACAGCACTCCAGACTGGACAATGAAAACCTAGCAAACCAGTTGCAAGTAGCAACATCATGAACACAGCTAGCATTGCACCTCAGTTAAGAGAAGCAACTCCAGTTATCACCCGAGGAGTAAGATAATTAAATGCTGGATGAAATTTAGACAGCTCATTTGTAATATTGATAATTTTGTATGGTTTTCAAAAGATGTAATAAACATCCAAAGAGCACTTGCCTAAAAAGGGGCTCCCCCCTCCTGCTTAATTTTATATTTATATTTTTATTTTATTTGTATTTATTATTTTTATATTTAACTCCAACTGAACACAAATACAAAGTGTCAAAAGAAAAAGTAAATGAAAATTCAGAGTATCATTTTCTTCAGTTAACATATCTTAGAACTTGCCTGCTATTTTTCCCTCCCTTCCTCCCTCCCTCCCTTGCTCCTTCCTTCCCTTGCTCCTTCCTTCCCTTGCTCCCTCCCTCCATTCTCCCTTGTGCTCGGGATGGTTCCCAGTGCCTAAGGCTTGCTAAACTAGTGCTTTACCACTGAGCCCCTTTTCCAGCACCATGTCTTGGATTTTATCTTTAAAAACAGCCTTTCCAATAGCCAAATTATGAAAACAACCCTGGTACCCTAACATAGATGGATCAAACAAATGTGATACATATACAAAAAAGAATTTCACACATCTATTAGAAAGAAGAAGAGTATGTCCTTTACAGGGAAATGCATGAACCTCGAATAAATCATGTTTGAGGTATGCCAAGCCTGGAGAGACAAACGGTACATGTTTTCTCTCATATGTGGAAGCTTGATTTAAACTGCAGGGGCATAATAAATTATACACATATCTAGGCATTCACACACAATGAGACCAAAAGAGAAAACCAGTAGAGGAGGAACCAACCCAAGGATGTAATGCCCCTGAACATGTAAAATACTATTTCTTGAAATAAATGATAGGAAATGGAAACATGGGCTATTTATTTATGTTGTTTTTGGTGATGGTAGTGGTGTTTGCGCGGTTGTGGTTGTTCTTTTCTGTTTTTTCTTTTTCTTTTTCCGCTTCTTCGTGGGGGCAAAGGGAGAACAGAAAAGGAAGGAGGCATGGTGAACAAATGCAACCATAACTAGTCAGCACCCACTCTGAGGAAAAAGAACTATGCAGCTTTAGAGCAGGGATGCCAAAGGGGGACTGGTGGAGAGTAAAGGAAGGGGTGACCTAGTACAAAGGAGAAATATATGCATTACCTGCGTTTTGAAATGGAAACCCCTCTGTACAATATCTTAATAATAACAATAAATACTTTTAAAAGGCCCCTGGAAGTGCCTGCGATTGTATATAGAGATTTCCTTCTTGAATACTTGTTTGTTAAACATGTCATTTGAAATATGATGTAAAAATCAATGTTAATTTAAGAAAAAAAAAATCCCCTGGCCTTCTGACCCGGACGTTGATATGCAGTGCTTCTAAGCAGTAGTGACTTGATCAGCTAACTTTGACTGACTGCCTGTCAAGAAGTATTGGCTTCAGAGTTGGGCCCTGGTGTCATACCCATCATACAGCTACCTCGGTGGCTGTGATCTGAGGATCTCCAGTTAAAGCCAGATTGGGCGGAAAAGTCTTTGAGACTCTATAACTAATTGGCAAAAATCTGGAAGTGGAGATGTAGCTCAAATGCCAGTCTTGAGCAAAAAAGCTAAAGTAAGTGAGGCCCTGAGTTCAAGCCTCAGTACCAGCACCAAAAATATTTAAAACAATTGTATTGCTTTCTTTGTTCCACTAGACTATAAGACACTATGCAAGCTTAGTTATTAACTAAGTTTACTTAACTAATTCAGACTTTTGTTTCAAGAGCTTTTTTAAAAATAGGGGATATTTTTTGTTACCCAATTAGTGTGATCTTCTTCTTATCTGGCTTTTGTTTGTTGTTGTTGTTGTTGAGAGGAGGCTAGAACTCAGAGCCTCCAGATCGTGCTTAACTTTTTTGCTCAAGGCTGGAGCGTTATCACATGAACCACATCTCCACTTCTGGCTTTTTGCAAGTTGATTGGAGATAAGAGTCTCAAGGAGTTTTCAGTGCAGGCTATCTAGAATTCAGGCATGAGCCACTGGCACCCATCTAGAAACACATTCTCATAATCACAAAAAGACCTACCACGGCACCTGGTATGACTCATAAAAACAAAACAACAAGACTTTTTCCTTTGGGCCAGTTTTCACGATGAGATTTGCAAGCAAGTAAAGGAAAAGTTTCACCACCGACTTTTTGTGACCTTAAGAACTGTTAACTTGGTGAAATGACGTATCTGGGTGTGAAAAGGGAGTCAAACTGATTTTACACAGAGAGATTTTCAATAGAGGGATTCAATGGAAGCCTATGTTACTCAATCCTAATAGTTTATTTTCATATTTTGGAGGAGGACTGCATAATTGTTCACACAGGTGTGAGTGACTGGGTGGGCTGTGTCAACACAGCCTGTGCAGTCATTTCAACCTATTGGTGGATGGAAGACAATACAGTCATGTTTGAAGCTGACTCTTGGTTACCATGCCCACTCCTTCCCCTCCCCCCTTCCAGGTTTGCTGGGAGACTCCAGTTTTGCTTTCCTCTCCCTCCCCCCCAAATCCCATCCTAGCATGTGGCCATAGTTTGCCATATAAAGAAGTAACACACTTTATCATCGCTGTCATTCACACCTTAGGAAGACATTGCTTAAAAGTCCTTGGCAGAAATTTGGGGAATTGAGGAACGTGCGGAGTCCCTGAAGGGACGGGTGTGCAGCCCTTACACACTCGAGCGAGCGGTTCCTTGGCCAATCCTGAGCGCAGGCCGCTCAGCAGTCACCCGAGGGGAGCGCGGAAGACACTCCTCTCCACACTATAAGGGCTGCTGCCCTGGACCGAGGAGCCCAAGCAGCTGCCCAGAGGGTAAGGAAGGCCGCCCCGAAGGGAAGGGCAGACCCCGCTGAGCCCCGCCATGGCACCCATCTGGGCCCTTCTGCGCCCACAGCCACTGACGCCTCAGCCTCCCCCCTGCCCCAGTCCTCGATTCCTGCCCAGGATCCCCGCCCAGGCCCGGGGAGGTGCCGGGGTGGGGGAATGGGGGGCGGATCCCGGCCAGGGCAGAACCGAAAGCCAAGGCCAGGGTTCCTTCCTGCGCAGCTCCTTCCTCCCGGAGCTGGGCGGACTTGCCAGCCGACCAGAGCCGGCTACGTCTCCCTTCTGCTGCCCCAGGGAAGGAAAGGAAGCCGGAGCCACGCACAGATCGCGCCTCAGCTTCGCTCCTCCGCCACAGTAAGCACTGAGCTAAGCACTGGGCCCCTAGCTATCCACTGATGCTATTTGCCTCTGCTTGGGGAAACAGGCTGTCAGAGTAGAGTCCTGGGTCCATGGGTGGCCCACAAAGGGGACACACACACACACACACACACACACACCCCACCTGCCACTGCAAACACCACCTTCCCCACAAAAGGGACAGAGAACGTTGTATCCATCAGACGCACACTTTCTACACCCACCGAGATTCTGGACCTCGACATTTGCCACTGAATCTCAAGCCCAAATGATGCCTGTTGTGAATTATAATCTGTGCCAGGACTTGTTTTAATGGGTCGCAGATGGTTATGTTTGCTAGCCGGAGCATTTTTATTTCAAGCAAATGTGGGCAAGGGGTTCATTACCCACACACATAAGTCTTGAACCGGACAAATAGACTTGGACCAGAGGGACGGATATGTGTGTTGTCCTAAACCTAGCGATTTGGAAGGGCTGGGGGCTGTTATCAGATGCACTTGTCCCACAGGTGAGATCAGCAGGAATCTGACCTTGTGTCATGGCTCAATTCCAGATCTACCTTTGTGTGCATGGGGAGTGTTCAGTTCTTCTCTCTTTTGAGTGGGGACGAGGTGAAGTCCAAGTTCTAGGGTGTTAAGGAGTGGGTGGCACAAATTGAGAAGATAGTATGGGGGGAGGCTTCCTGTGTGGTATCACAGGCAGTGGGTAGCCTTGGGCCTCTGCTGTGTGTTCCAGCTTTCACCATGGAGCAACTGAGCAATGCAAACGCCCTTTTTTCCTTGGACCTGTTCCATCTGCTGAGCGAAAACAACCCGACAGGAAACATCTTCATCTCTCCCTTCAGCATCTCATCCGCTTTGGCCATGGTTCTTCTGGGGTCCAGAGGCAAAACGGCATCACAGATCTCCAAGGTCAGCTGCAGGAAAATGGGCCTTTCCAGCTACTTTCTGCTAAACGTGTGTGTGTGTGTGTGTGTGTGTGTGTGTGTGTGTGTGTACATGCGCGCCAGTCCTGGGGCTTGACCCCAGGGCCTAGGTGCTGTTCCTGAGCTTTATGCTTAAGGCTAGTGCTCTACCATTTGAGCCATAGCTCCACTTTTTAACTCAAAACGTGGCACCTTTGAGCTCTTGATGTTTCTCTGAAATGGTGGTTTGAGCTGCACTTAACAATGATCTGTGTTAACCCAGGTTTTTAGAAAAGCCCAAAAGCAGGCTTTCATGCAGAGCCCTTATTAGATGCCAGGCTTTGCATATTGTTTTGCCTAAAATGTAGCAGGGAGCAAATCCAATGACATTCCCAAGCAGTCCAGTGCATTGCTTCCAAGGACTCCTGAGTCCTTGCTTCCCCTTGAGCTAGTAGTTTCCAGGTTTTGCTTTGCATATGGTATCTAATTACTCACAAATGATGCTTGTTATGTGGAGTCACCTTTAAACCTGCAAGGGAGGACATGTGGGTTGCATACAAATGACAGTGAGAAGTTGGTGGTTTTGCCTTCCTGCAGGGACTGGGGAAAAAACCAA
This sequence comes from Megascapheus bottae, assembly GCF_031878675.1. Taxonomy (NCBI): domain Eukaryota; kingdom Metazoa; phylum Chordata; class Mammalia; order Rodentia; family Geomyidae; genus Megascapheus; species Megascapheus bottae. The sequence continues at coordinate 26,467,516 of NC_143530.1, read as the reverse complement.
CCCATTGTATAGTCTAACCCCAGACCTTGACCCTGTGCCTGAGAGGAGAATGACTCAGGAGCAGCACTAGGGTTCTCTAGAAAGTGTGGAGTGGCGAGGCTGGGCAGGTTGGTGAATGGAGCCATGCCCCTGGCAAAAGATACAAACAGATGACTGTTTGAGCAAGACAAAGGGCATCCCGACTTCCTTGTTTTCCTTAATGGGTGTGGCAGGGATTTTCTGTGCTATGTTCCTTAATTCAGAGAGAACTCTGCCTTCCTGTGAAGCCTAGGGGAGAATGGTAAATGTGGAAAACTTTCTAACATGCCCACCATACATCAGATAGCAGGGATTCTGGGAGGGTGAAGTTCTGGGCTCAAAATTCAAGAAATGTTTTGAGCTGTGATGTTACTGTACTCATCATGGTGAACCTGAAAGCATTTGAAAAAAACTTGTCAGAAGCTGCCCTGTTTTGTTAGGGTGATTATTATTTATAACTGTTTCAAATAACTAGAGAAAGGAATGTAAAACTTCCCAGCCACACACATTATATATGATATAATCAAATAATCATTTTGTATCATGTTATATATCAAATAATCACATTGTATCATATAAATATGTATAACTATTATGGAAAAGCTAGTGTATTTTTCAATGTAATTCATTTTTTCCTGAACTTCAAAAGGGAGGGGTGTCACAATTTAACAAACAGACAATTTAACATGTCGTTCTAAGTATCTATTGCTTCTTGATCTGCCTAGTTTCCTTTAAAGCTAGCTGCTTCTTGCATGGTGGCCTTGGCTCCTATTTTAAAGCTTTCCAGGGATTTTTCAACTTCTGCTGAGAATAGCTTTCTTTTAGATTATTTTCCTCCCCCACTTACTATGACACATGGGTCATAGTAAGAATGCAAATATTGTATATCTGTCTCAGTGGGCAGTGTGAACTCTGGACTGTGTGGTTGCTCTGTTCTTTGTGTTTTAAAAGCAAAGAACCAGCTCAGATCTCATAAAATCATAAAGGGCCTTATGATAAGTGACACATGAAAAATAAACTTCCCAAGAAAGTTGTGTTTGTGTGTGTGTGTGTGTGTGTGTGTGTGTGTGCCAGTTAGGCTTGAACTCGGGGCCTGGGTGATGTCCCTGAGCTTTATTCTTAAGGATAGTGCTCTACCATTTGAGCCATAGCTCCACTTGTTGGCTTTTTTGTAGTTAATTAGAGTCTCATGGACTTTCCTGCTCAGGCTGGCTTTGAATTGCAATCCTCAGATCTCAGCCTCCTGAGTTGCTAGCATTACAGAGGGGAGACCTTGGTACACAGTCAGAGAAAGTTTATACAAGTTACTTTTAAATAAATGAGCTGTGAACAGTAGGCAAAGAAAAAGTGCTGTGGCTCAACTGGTAGAGGAGTGGCCTTGAGCTGAAGAGCTCAGGGATAATGCCCAGACCCAGAGTTCAAGCCCCATGACCGACCAAAAAAAAAAAAAAAAAGCTGGGCATCTGTGACCCACACCTGTCATCCTAGCTACTCAGACTACTAATGGGGGCTGAGATCTGAAGATCATAGTTCAAAGCCATCCCAGATACGAAATCTGTGAGACTCTTCAATTAATTGCCAAAATGCTAGAGGTGTCCTGGTGGTTCAAGTGATAGATGCGAGCTTTTTTCTTTTTTTTTTGCCAGTTCTGGGCCTTGGACTCAGGGCCTGGACACTGTCTTTGGGCTTTCTCAAGGCTAGAGCTCTACCACTTGAACCACAGCATCATTTATGGCTTTTTTTTTTCTATGTATGTGGTACTAAGGAATCAAACCCGGGTCTTTGTGCATGCTAGGCAAGCACTCTACCATTAGGCCAAACTCCCATCCCAATAGATGCAAGCTTTGAGCAGAAAAGTTATGGGAGATCACTAGGCTCTGAGATTAAGCCATAGTATCAACACACACACACACACACACACACACACACACACACACACAGAATAAAAACACTATTCACTAAAAGCAAAACACTAAAAACACTAAAAGCAAACCTAGACTTAGTAATTTCAAAACAAATGGTTGTATGCAGAACATTTTCTTCCTTTCAGGCTTTTCATTTTGATAAAGTTGAGGATATTCATTCAAGATTTCAAGGTCTGCATGCTGCAATTAATAAACAAGGAAGTCCCTATATTCTGAAGCTTGCTAACAGATTGTATGGGGAGAAAACATATAATTTCCTCCCGGTAAGTACTTTCCTTTTCATATTCTATAATTCCACTGGATAGTTCAGATACTTTCCTGTAAAATCAAGTCACAAAAGGCACTTTAGTATTTTTAATATTTATACAAACAATACAGAGTGAGACTATATGGCAAATGGCACTCCCATTTTTTGTACTTCCATTTGCTTTGTAAAAAGACCAGTTCTGTTATTCTAAATCAAGATTGAATCTTGTTATTTTTCCCTTCCAAATTACTATCATTATTTGCCTAGTTATGAAAATGTCTGCCCAAGCTTTAAAAAGAAATTGGTAAACTTTATGCAGCACCGAAAGTTTATTTAACTTAGCCCTGCTAAAACAAACCCTTAATGGTTAATTTTTATTTATTGGTCGTGGGGCTTGAACTCTGGGTCTGGGTGCTGTCCCTGAGCTCTTCAGCTCAAGGCTACCACCCTACCCCTTGAGCCATGGCACAATTTCTGGTTTTCTAGTGTTAATTGGCAATAAGAATCTCACAGTCTTTAGTGCCTGGGCTGGCTTTGAATTGCAATCCTCAGATCTCAGCCTCCTGAGCAGCTAGGATTACAAATCTGAGCCACTGCACCCAGCATGATAATATACTTTTGGTGACAAATAGCAAAGTGGTTAGAATTTTGTGTTAATGAAATGTAGTCATTTATGCTATGTTCTTTCACTGTCTAGAATTCTGGAAAATTGTTTCTATATCTAGTAGGCATTATTCATGATTTATTCTTAATTTTTGAAATAGGAGTTCTTGGCTTCAACTCAGAAAATGTACGGTGCTGAGTTGGCCAGTGTGGATTTTCAGCATGCCTCTGAAGAGGCAAGGAAGGTGATAAATAAGTGGGTGAAAGGGCAAACAGAAGGTAAGAGACTGGGCATATGGAATCTATATTAACCCGTGTGTCCTTATTGCAACAACTACCTAAGATAGCTTGTGTTGAGAAAGGGCTGTTTAGTCAGTCCCGGAATGATTCATCCAGTGGCAGCCCAGTTCCTTTTGGCAGGAGTATGTGGCAGAAGAGTAATTTACCTCATGACTGTGTGGGAAAAGAAAGTAGGAAAGACAAGAAAAAGGATGGGACCAGCATCCCACAATTCCCCTCGAGGTTATCTCTTCCCTTCCCCTCCAGTAATCTGAACACATTCCACCAAGTCCCACCTATTAAAGATTCTACCACTTTCCAACAGTGATAAGGGCTGGGGAGAAAAATCTTGAACACATAAAGCCACTTCCCAGGAATAGTAGAATCATTTTGTGCAGGCCTTTCTGCCATTCACCCTCCTTACTTGTATGCTGTTTCTTTCTCCACCATGTTCCAAATCCTGACTCATGCACACTTCCCATCAGATGCCACTTCCTGGGCATAAGTTTTGCCATGCTCATTTCTGGACAACTTTCAGACATCAGAAATCCATGAAAGGGTAAATAAATATAGACATAATTTAACTCAGGTAGCTAAATAGTTTCTTCTTGTAAGTGCCTTCAAATTATGCTTTTAAAGTTAAAACCAACTCTGAATACAGCATAAAAGGAATAAAATGCCTGCCCCCAAATAGTTAATATTCATATGAAATGTCACAGAATTTGTGAGATCAATATTTAAAAATTATTGTGGCTATTAATAATTTTCCCATCATCTTGTCCAGAAAATCAGAAACAGTGAGTTGGGTAGACTTACTATCAGGGCTCAATTAATTTACTAAAAACAGCTGACATTTAACATTGTTCCTGTGTGTATCAACATGCCCAAAGAACACCTGAACACTTGTTCCATGACACAGGACATTTTTCCCTGCTGTGCTTGTGACTTTGAAGAATTATTGTTTTACCTTATGAATATTTATTAAAATTATTTTTAGAGTAGATTTAATAGATTTGAAGAATTTCCAAGTGACTATAAACATTTTCATTAAGGATATTTGTTCTGTAGAGTAATTCCCACTCACAAAATAATGTTTATTGTTTTTCCTAATTTTTGCCTTTCAGGACATTTGGTTGGTTTTAATGAACTTTCTGACTTTCATATAGGGGATGAAATCCGGGGCCTTGTGCATGCTAAGCACACTCCAAACCCCGCCAATGACCAATTTGCATACCATCCTGGTCTATCTCCCAACAAGTTGCTATGTTTAAAGTCAAAAGAACCGTTAGAGCTTTCCTTAACACTGAATGAAAAGAAAATAAATTGGAAACTATATGTTTGAATCACACTTCACTGCTATATTCATTGTCTGTTCAAACTTGGAATTCTAATGTGGAGGAGTTTTCAATAGGCTCACCTTATCTTCTCAGGGAAAATTCCTGAACTACTGGCTGCAGGTATGGTTGATAACATGACCAAACTTGTGCTTGTGAATGCCATCTACTTCAAGGGAAACTGGCAGGAGAAATTCATGAAAGAAGACACAACTGATGCACCATTCAGACTGAATAAGGTCAGGGAACCCACTGTCCAAAAATGCTTTGGGGCTGTGTGTGTGTGTGTGTGTGTATGTGTTCATGTGTGCATACATGCACTGGGAATGGAATCCAGGTATCCCATTTGCTCTACCCAATATAATTAAACCACAACTCCAGCCTCTACATTACTCTTTGCTATGAAAAGAACGTAGAAAACAATTAGCGTATTTTTATTTCTTAATGTTTCAGAAAGAAACAAAAACAGTGAAGATGATGTACCAGAAGAAAAAGTTTCCATTTGGCTACATCCAGGACCTGAAGTGCCAGGTGCTTGAGTTGCCTTACCAGGGCAAGGAGCTCAGCATGGTCATTCTGCTTCCTGATGACATTGAGGACGAGTCTACAGGTTTGAAGAAGGTAACCCACTCCCGATTTCATGATTCCTATTTTCTTTTACTACATTGCTGGGCTTTTGCTATTTGTCTTGCGAGTTAAGTTCCATGGTAGGTGCTTGCTATTTGTCCACTGATGTTATCTGACATCCCAAGCCAATGCTTTGTCATGTCTTTATAAATATAGCTCATCAGCATTTACTTCTCTGAGGCCCTACTTTTAACCTTATCTTCATCATCATCAGCATTATCATCATCATCATCATCATCATCATCATCATCTTGGTTATGATGATCAAGGCTGGTGTTCTACCAGCCATAGCTCTACTTCCAGCTTTTTGGTAGTTTATTATAGATGAATCTTATGGATTTTCCTACGTGGGCTGACTTCAGACCTCAATCCTCAGATCTCAGTCTCTTGAGGGGCCAGGATTACAGGTGTGAGCCTCTATTAATGGTGCTAGGTATCAAATCCAGGGCCCTGTGCATGTTAGGTAAGTGCTCTGCCGCTGATCTATGTCTCTAGCTAGTAATCTTAAATTGAAATTGCTAAGCTGCCCAGTCATTTGTAGTGAATTACTGGGATTAGGAAAGACTGCAGATTTATAAGAAAGTAAAATTTGTTAGTGACAGTCATGGAATTGCCTTAGAGATGAGGATAATAAGATGAGGATTATTTTACTTAGGAAAAAGCTTTTTAAACCCCAACATTTTAGTGTATATTTTCATCATATCATCATTGACATTGTTCATTCTTACTATAATTCATATAGACTAAGTTTCCAATGAGTACATGCTAGTGGGAGAGTTCAGCCTATTTTAATATGACCTTGGTATAATGTTTCCATTATAGATAGATAATAAGTTCAGTGTTCAAAGTTCCTGTCCTTGGAGCTTAGATATTTCTGTTCTGCTGCACCAATTGATCAATAAAAATTAAATAGAATCTTTCTAATAGACTCTGTTCGGGCACAAAAACAAAGGAAAGCTATTAGCAATTGTTATTGTATGCCCATTTAGTTGAACAGGGCTTATATAAAATCTACTTTACCTTTTCCTTTTGCTTTATTCACATTCCAGATTGAGAAACAACTGACTCTGGAAAAACTGCGTGAGTGGATCAAACCTAAGAATCTGATGAACACTGAGGTCAATGTTAGATTACCCAGATTCAAACTGGAAGAAACCTATGTCCTCAACTCTGATCTAGCCCGCCTGGGAGTACAGGATCTGTTCAGCAGTAGCAAGGCTGATCTGTCTGGCATATCAGGAGCCACAGATCTTTTCATATCAAATATTGTCCACAAATCCTTTGTGGAAGTGAACGAAGAGGGTACAGAGGCAGCAGCTGCCACAGCAGGCATTGCCACCTTCGCCATGTTGATGCACGAGGAAGAGTTCACAGCTGACCATCCATTCATTTTCCTTATCCAGGACAAACCCACAGGAAACATTCTGTTCTTGGGCAGATATTCTTCCCCTTAAAAGAAAGAGTCTCTGGAGATCAAGGTCAAGCTTACAGCTTTAGTTCCTGAGCTTTTAATAGTTAAGATTTTTCATTTACTTTTACCAATAAAATTACTTTCCAGAAGCTATCTTCAATTTCCTGTTGGCTTTTTATATCTTTTTAAAGTTATTTGTTTAGTTTGCTACTTGGTGCTGGTATTGGAACTTGAACACAGAGCTTCCTTTGCTTGGCTTTTTCACTGAATGCTGGCACTCTACAACTTTGAGCCATACTCCTAATTCTGCCTTTTTTTGCTGGTTAATTGAAGATAAGACTCTCTCCCATTTATCTACCAGCTGACTTTGAACTTGGATCCTCAGATCTCAACCTCCTGAGTAGCTAGGATTATAAGCAAGAGATTTTTACAGTAAAAAAAAATCCAATGATCATGCTTTTGAGTTAAAAATAAAAGAAAACTCATACATATAAATTCTTGACCATGTAGTAATTTGTGAAGTAATCTCTGATAGTTTTGAGGAGTCATGATTTTCAGTAGTCACTTATTTCTCAATCTGGAATTAGGATGAGGCAAAAAGAAGAGGTGAAATCAATTATATATATATATACACACACAAAGTAATAAAACATTATTTAAATGAATGAACCTATGTACAGTTGCTAACAGAGTCCCTTCATGTTTTGTGACTTAAAAATGTGTCCTTGGGGCTGGGAGTTTGGCCCAGTGGTAGAGTGCTTGCCTAGCAAGCACAAAGACCCGGATTCAATTCTTCAGTACCATATACATAGAAAAAAGCCGGAAGTGGTGCTGAGGCTCAAGGTAGAGCTCTGGTCTTGAGAAAGCCCAAGGACAGTGCTCAGGCCCTGAGCTCAAGCCCAGGACTGGCAAAAAAATAAAGAAAAAGAAAAAATGTGTCCTTTATTTTACCCTATTATTTTAGAAACTAGAGTAACCACCCCAGCTGTTGATGGAAGATTAAAAGCAAACAGGCAATTGAAATACAGGTGCACACTCCACTAAAGGTCATGGGTTGTGAAGACAACCTTGCCTTGCCCTATTTCTTGTCCTGTTCTGTAAACTTCCTGTTCTGTGGCAGCCTTCAACGGCTTTGGCTCTTCAACTAAAGGGCCAGCCGCATTCTTAAAGCAGAAGTAAGGCAATGTAGCTGGCCCTTTAGTTGAAGAGTCAAAGCAGTTGAAGTATATATGTTTTAGGCTTAAAGACACTAAAACATGACAAAAGAAGAAGACTATAGTAGGAGAAAGGTCTCCTTAACTAGTTTTCATAGTTTGTGTGTGTGTGTGTGTGTGTGTGTGTGTGTGTGTGTGTGTGTGTGTGTGTGTGTTGATATTAGGGCTTGAACTCAAGGCCTGTTTTTTACTCAAGATTAGTGCTTTACCATTTGAGCCAAAGCTCCACTTCTAACTTAATTGAAGATAGGGGTCTCCTGAACTTACAGTTGGTTTCAAACCTGTATCCTCAGATCTCAGCCTTCTGAGCAACTAGGATTACAGACAGGAGCTAGAAGTGCCTGCCTTCTCGTATGGCTCTAGATGCCCATCACACAGGTTTATATGTCAAGAGTGTCTTGTGCAATGGTGTGGTAGAAGACAGGCTAAGAGGAGGATTTTTGGATTAATATAAACCTTCACTAAATGCACTCCTTTGCCTGGGCTTGAAATGTGGTACTTCTTGCTTCCACAGGCTGGTGGAAGCATCATGAATCCGTTTTTCCCAGATTCAGTGAGGTAGATGGATCTCAGTTCCCCTCAGATAAGCCCCTCACACAAACCAAGGCTACATACAGAGGTTTCTTGGAGTGAAAATTACTGACTATAATGAGGTACAGTGCAGACTAAAAGTAAAATAGTAATGGATTGCTCACCAGAAAGATTACTTTCCTTTCTTTGTTCTGTCCTCCTCCTTTCTTTCCTCCACTTAAAATACTTATTAACCCCTGCCATATTCCAAGTTCTCGCAACCCTAGGGAAAAACTATAACTCTTCGTCTTTGGTTCCTTGCTATAACTTCAATCCTGGAAATTCCCAGGCACTTTCTCTTAAAGGCACCTGTGTAAAAGGTGTGGTCCACACAGTGGTGTTATAGAGAGGACTGGTAGAGAACCTTTAAGAGGTGGAGCCTAGTGAAAGGTCTTTAGATCACTGCAAGTGTGTTCTGCAAGGGACTGTAGGGTTTCATTCTCTTTCTCCTGGTCCCAAGGCTGTATAAGCAAACTGAGTTTTCACTTCCCCAAACTCAGTTTGAGGAGCCACATTTTCTTCCCCTGCTTTTTGCACCATGCAGCCCTGCTTAATATCCTGGAATAACCCAGATTGTCTACTCCTGAACTGGACTGCTCCAATCTGGGCCTACTACCACATAATGTCACACTGTAGAAGCAAGCAAAGATCACTTCTGCTGGGCATGGGCAGGGAGGGGGGTAAAATTATCATTAAACTTGAAGTTCTTTTTACTATTCATTTTTCAAATGCAGCATTCAGCTTATAACTGAAGGTAACTAGTTGGGCGAGAAGCTATGGTAATGATGGAGCAGTTGGCAGGAGGCATCTTGAGGGCCGGGCTTCAAAGGTCAGTAGATGGCTTGAGGAGGCACTCTGTATGTAGGTTGTGTGTTCCCAGGGGTCAGGGTGGGGGGAGAGAGGGAGATAGAAAGAAGCTTGCTGGTTGTGGCTACTCTTAGTTCCTAGGTAACCAAGGACAAGGCAGTCCCAGACAGACTAATAAAACTCCTCTGCTATCCTTTGAACATTCCTCCATGGATTTTCTCACCTACAAAGTCATTTCAGTAACACAGACCCAAATCAACACAAACAACAGAAATGAGAAATAGAATATGCTCTCCAAGTATCAGAATCACCACATGAATTATAACCTCTGCTTTATAGGATGGAGACAATAAAAGACGAGGTTAGACACTTCAGTAGATAATTGCAATTTAAAAGAGACATTGCACTCAGGTGCCAGTGGCTCATGCCTAGAATCCTAGCTACTCAGGAGGCTGAGATCTGAGGATCACAGTTTTATTTGTTGTTGTTAATTTCTGTTTGTTTGTTTTTTTTTAAATCAGTCCCGGGGCTTGAACTCAGGGCCTAGGTACTGTCCTTGGACACTTTTTGCTCAAGTTTACAGCCCTGCCACTTGAGCCACAGAATTGCTATTTTATTGCTAGCCCATCCCTGCCTTGATGGAGTAAAGATGTAGGCTAAGTCGATGGGTGGGATTCAGGATAAGATCCCCACCTTCCAAGGGCTGAAATTCAGTGACATGGATCCCTTTGACTTCAGGCAGTGTGTTGATGAGGATCACTAGCCACTGTTGGCTTTGCTCGTGGTGCGCATGAGCAGCTGGTGAGTGGTCAGGTGATAGGGAGCACCTGGAGCAGGGAAGGGAAACAAGACAAAGCAGATGTTGGAGGCTTTTGAACAATAGGACTTCTCTTCCACAGTTTTGCATGCAGAGACTTATCAGCTTTGTAGGTTTTGAAGTGCCACAGACTGAAGCCATCATGACTCTAGTCTCAAAAACTCCAAGGGGCTACTCCACTGCTGAAAGCCACCAGGGAGTTCACTGACTGTGCTGAAGCTATGCTGGAAAGCCTGGTTTCCTTCTTTGCTCTGAGCATCACAATTCCCTGCTTCCCCATCTGAGATGCCTTCAGTATCCAGAATTATTGGCACCGAAGACCAACTTGCCTTCCTGCGGTTAATGCTGCTACTCTTTCTTCAAGTAGTGACTTTTCTTCATTGATCAAAGATTTGGAGAGAATCCTAAGACCTTTTTTTTTTATTTCAAACAACTCTTTATTCTATCACTTTTCTAATAAAATGGATTTTAAGGAACCATAGAGAAAAAAATAACAAAACACTTAACCACGTTTCTCCAGTGTTACATACTAAAGCAAGTATTAAAATATTAAAATTTAGGAGGAGGTGGGGGAGGGGAATGAGTACAAAATCATGAGAAGGGGTATCAATATGTGAGAAGTAATGCACCTTCTATCTGGTGAATACAACTGTAACCCCTCTATACATTAAAATAAAATAAAATTTAAAAAATACTAAAATTTAATACTAGCATTCAATGCTCAAGTATAAAATACTTAAGATTTATCTCTTAAATCAGCAATCCCCAACATCATGGCACCCTTTCCCACAAGGAATATACAAGTATCATTTCATATAGTTTATAGGTTCTGGGTCCCTCAAAGTTTTATTCATGGACTTTACTACCTCATGTACATACAAAAAAATGTCACTTTCTAATAGTCTTTCTTTATAAAACTATCAGTGTTACCAAAAACTACCTAGAGTGGTAAGGAACAAAATCATGCAACTTTAAAACATTTTAAAATGTTATTTCCTTCTTTTAAGACTAAAAATTGAGCAGGGTACTGGTGGTTCAGGACTGCAACCTGCCCTACTCAGAAAGCTGAGATCTGAAGATTACAGCTCAAAAGAATCCTGGATTAAAAAAAATCTAGAAAACTCCATCTTCAGCTTAGCAGTAAAAAATTCTGGACTGTAGGCATGGCTCACTCTTGAGCAAGAAAGCAGAGTAAGAACAGGTAGCCCTGAGTCCTGAGTTCAATCTCTGGTACCAATAAAAAGAAAAGGGTGGGAAAGGATAAAAAATACAGGCCAGAGTTGAAACTTACATGGTAAAGTACCTGCCTAGCAAATGCAACTTCAAACTACAGTACAATAACAGATAACCCCTCATCTCAATAAAACCAAATATATACTGAAATCATTTTGTGTGAATATGAATAAAATGTAAATATTTAAAACTAAAATATTTCACTGCTAAAACTAAATATTTCAAGAATATAACAAATTCTAAACATACCACAGTCATATAGCTATTTTAATACTCTTGGGAACGAGTAACTAGCCTGTCTATGACTTAGGTTCTATATCTATGAAAGTTGTTTCACCATCTTCTCCCTCCGACAGCTTCTCATCACTTTCCAATGCTTGCTGAAGTTCATGGATAGTACTAAGAAGAACATGAAACTGTGTCTCAATTCCAGCTTATCTTCAACACTTTCTTTAATGTGTGAAAGATGTTCTAATTCTGTTCCCAGAGCCTCTAGTTCCCTTGGTGATTCTTGCGTATTCTTTTTACTTGAAGAATCTCCTTTTTGCACTCAGCAATTTTTTTATGCGCTTCAGCAATGTTGCCTTCTATTTCTTTGTAAATCTTTTCATAATTTTCCATTTCTCTGAGATTCATATCATACACCAACACAGTTTTGCCCATTGAAAATTCATATTGAGGCAAGGTGCTCAGCATACACTGGTACTGGCCGTATCCTTCTTCATGGGATCCAGAGTTGCACCATTTAACAAAACTTTTCACTAGCCGATTCATTCTCCGATCATCACCCGCGCCGTCTCCATCAATCAGGATATGGATATCCATATCCATATCCATATCCATATCCATATCCATTGAACATCCATTGATGTTCCCATGGCATCTTCAACGGTGTCTTCCCAGTGGTGGCGAAAGTCAAACTCCTACAATCGAGAATCCTAAGATCTTACATTTTATTTTACTTTATTGGTCATGAGGCTTGAACGCAGGGCCTGAGCATTGTCCCTAAGCTTTCACTCAAGGCTAGTAATCTACCACTTTGGCCCACAGTGCCACTTCCAGTTTTCTGATGGTTAATTGGAGAAAAGTCTCATAGACTTTCCTACCTGGGGTGGTTTTGAACCACAGTCCTCAGATCCCAGCCTCCTGAATAGCTAGGCTGGCAGGTGTGAGCTATTGGCCTCATCCTATGTGGCCATGTGTACATAGCTTCTGAACTGTTGAGCTCTTTTGCTAGGAAAATCCTAGACACATAATTTCCTTATGAATGGGGCACTGTCATCATTTCTGATGGCAGCATAGAATTCCATTGTGTAAAAGTACCAAATCTTCTTGATCCAATCATCTGCTGAGGGGTACCTGGGTTGGTTCTATATCTTAACTACAGTAAATAATGCTGCAATGAACATGGTTGTACTGGTAGGTGCAGTATGTTCTTCTTTGTGGACATTTGGGTAAATGTCCAGGAGTGGGTCATTGGGGAGCTCTATGTTTAGGCTTCTGAGGAATCGCCATACTGCTTTCCAGAACATATGAACAAGTTTATATTCCCACCAACAGCATAGTAGTGATCCCTTCTGGCCACCTCCCCACCTGGCCATTCTTATTTCTGCTTCAGAAAAGTCTCTCTTTAAGTCTTTAGTCCACCTTTTAATGGGATGGTTGTTTCTTTGCAGATTTGCTTTTGAGAGATTTAATTTTTTGAGCTGTAGGTATATTTTAGATATGAATCCCTTGTTTGTTGTATGGTTAGTGAAGATCTTCTCCCATTCTGTGGGCTTCCTATTTATCTTGCTAGCTCTGTCCTTGGCCATACAGAAGATCTGCTATTTAATGCAGTCCCATTTGTACAAACTTTCTTTGATGTGTTGTGTTTCTGGGCCTTTACTAAGAAAGTTTTGACTCATGTCAAGGAGACCTAGTGTATCTCCCATTCCTTCCTGTAAAATTTTCAGGTTATTATCTGCTTTCACCTTAAGGTCTTTGATCCATTTGGAGTCGATTCCATCATATTCCATCACCTCATTCCCTCATATCGCCAGCTGACAAACTCTAGTGTGTTGTAATAACAAAGTGACCTCATAACCAGCTATTAAACCATTAAGTATAATATTACACTTAATTTCTTAAGTGTAATAATACAAAAATGTTCACGTTGTTTCTAATTGTATCATTCATTGGCAGAAATAGAAATTCATATTAAGTTTTTTATTTTCTCTTTGAATTAAAAATAAAACTTTTTCAGGAGGCAAGCATAAAAGCTATTCTAGAGTATGAGGCCCTCATTTCAAGCCTCAGTGCCAATATAAAAATAAATATGCTGGGGCTGGGAATGTGGCCTGGTGGTAGAGTGTATGAAGCCCTGGGTTCAATTTCTCTAGAAAAGGCTTAAGTGGTGCTGTGGTTCAAGTGGTAGTGCACTAGCCTTGAGAAAGTCCAAGGACAGTGCCCAGGCCCTGAGTTCAAGCCCCAGGATTGACTAAATCGATCAATCAATCAATAAATACATTAACAAGAATAAATAAAAATATGAAAAGTACTTTCTGTTCTGAACTTCAGCCAGTTAAAATGATTCAAGATAATGTTACAACTTCAGGCAAGCCTGCCCTTGACAAAGCAGATCCAGACAATGGAAAGAGATAGATGGCATCAGTGAAACCTGCTAAGTAATTCTTTCCCCAAGACACCAGTTCACCTGTTCATTCCTCCATGTTGCTGCCAAGAACCCAAATCCCTGGAATAAAATTCCGCATATCCAGGGTTGGAGCACACATGTGCAGCACGATAGAGCATGAGCGAGGTTCCGGTGTCCACTTCCAGCACTGCAATAAATAAAATAACAATTCAGGACTAAGAAAGGAACCTCCACCTTGGAGAAGGCTGTAGCTCAGAAACCTCTACAGATGGTAAAGTATGAAAGCATTCCTACACCTGAACTGTCAGGGATTTAATGACATAGACAGGACTAAAGTCCTACCTTTTTTTTATTAGACTTTTTGATTAGAAAACCCAGTCAGTAGCTGCACTGAAGTGACTGAATCCATGCTATGTGAAGTGACCGAATCCACCCCAAATGACTGTCTCTAGACTGACTTAGAGCGTGATCACCACATTTCCTAGAACAGAGATGACTTCCTAGGGTACAGGAGAGACAAGTTCAAATCTCAGGAACAGGTTGATGTTGCTGAAAGTAGTTTTCTTATTATTTGTTTATTTTAAAGGTAATCTATAGAGAAGTTACTGTTACATGAGTCAGGTAATGAGTACATTTCGTTTTGGACAATGGCATCCCTTCCTTCACTCTCTCAAAATTTTCCCTCCCATGCCACCCACAATTCATTTTCAATATAGTGTTTAGTGAATACACTGCTACATTTACTCACTCTTTATCCATTTCTACGCCCTCCCTTATTTTCCCAAAGACAGACACAATGAACAAGCAAGGCATAAAGAAAAGAAAAACAACCACAGAGAAAACCTCTTGCTTCCATTTGAAAGAGGTTTTCAAAGAGTTCTTACACCATCCTTCCTTCATTTTCTACAGAGGGTTACAACAATTCTGTCGAAATTTCACTTCTGCACTAACATGTTTCCCTGTATAGTAAAAATATAAATATTTTTATTCTACAATGTTTTTAAAAGTCATTTAGAAATGAAGATGGCTTGCAAATTTTAGATTCCAGTCCAAATATGGCACTTTAGTTGAAATATATTGAAAAGAGGTAAGATTCCCCCCTTCGCCCCATTTTCAGGTAACCCAACTTGGTTTGCTTTTTGTTTGAAAACAGGGTCTCACTGTGGAGCTCAGGCTGGCTTTGAACTTGCAATCCTTCCTAAGCTTCCCAGGTGCTGCAGTTACAAGTATATACCATGGATGAATATCCTGATATTTTCTATCAGAGCAAACCTGTACCTATCTATATTATTTACCTGATTGCATCATGTCATACATATTTTAAAAGGTTAAGATTTATGTGATTTTTCAATCTACTCATTGCTCTCTATATTTATCCCCTGCATTGACGGATGCTATTGTTTGACATATATTTTTTATGACGGATGCTATTGTTTGACATATATTTTTTTAGTTGTGCCAGTACTGGAGCTTGCACTCGAGACCTGGGCATCGTCCCTTTGTTCTTTTCATGCAAGACTGGTGCAGTATCACTTGAGCTACAGTTCCATTTCTGGCTTTTTGGTTGTTACTTGGCGATAACGAGCTATGGACTTTTCTGCCCAAGCTGGCTTCAAACCATAATGTTCAGTCCTCATCCTCCTGAGTAGCTAGAATTACAAGTATGAACTACTGGCACTCAGTTTTGATTAATAATTTTAGTTAGTATTTTTTTAGTCAGTCATGGGGCTTGAACTTGGCCTAGGCACTGTCCCTGAGCTCTAAGGGCATAGCATCAGCATGTGGTCAGCATCTGATGAGGCCTTCTTGCTGTGTCCATGTTAGTGGCTGGTAGTGCCAGGGATGGGTATAGAAGAGATCTTGTGATTAAATACTCTTTTTTTGTCAGTCCTGGGCTTGGACTCAGGGCCTGAGCATTGTCCTTGGGTTTTCTCAAAACTATAGTTCTACCACTTGAGCCACAGCACCACTTCTGTTAGGATACAGCAAGAAGGCCTCATCAGATGCTGACCACATGCTGATGCTATGCCCTTAGACTTCCAGCTTCCAGGACAGTAAGTCACTACATTTCTACTTTCTACCTAGTCTCAAGTATTTTGTTATAGCAGCAGAAAGCAACTAAGATGCCTAGAATGCAAGTTTGCTAAATAATGTGGTACTAATAATATGAAACTTTCCAGAATGTCAGCCCTGAATATTAAGCATTATCCTTTCCTAATCTTAAGGTAATATCTGCCAAGTTGGAATCATTGTTGTTTAGTGAGACAGAGAATGGTGCTAGCTCAGATTTCTATCTTACAAAGCCATAGGTGACATCGTAAGGGATGACCCCCATGAGCGCATCTTATCATAATTATTTCCTAAGGACCTTGCATCCAAATTATCATTCACTTGTGAATTTGAGGATTAAGTTTCCAACACATTAACTTCTGTTGGTCTCTAGTTATGCAGTTATCAGTGTGGTTGGTCTCTCAGCCACAGGACGCTGATTCTGTCATTCAAGAAGCCTGACCAAGATCCAAATACTGTCCACTCATTCATTGAACAGATGGATAATGAACACTGAAGACATGCCTTTCCTTCTAAGATGTTAAAGAGTAAAACATAAAGAAGACAGAGCAATTCCTTTGGAAGATGGCTGTCTACTTGAGAAGACAAATCCCACCATGACTCTGCTCAGGTGTTAGAAGCATGAGGCAAAGGCAGGATACACATGTCATTTCACAGCACAGTGGGAGAAGTGACTCACTTTGCCCAAGAGACCAGTTAAGCCCAAACTGTGTTTCACATGTTACCATACAGTGCTCCTTGATACTGCTTGATACTGTTTATCTTTCTTTTTCTTTCTTTTTTTTTTAATGTTGTTTGTGGGGCCTGGGTGCTGTCCCTGAGCTCTTTAGCTCAAGACTAGTGCTTTACCACTTGAGCCACAGGACTATTTCCTGTTTTCTGGTGGTTAATTGGAGATAAGAGTCTCAGACCTTTGTGCCCAGGCTGGCTTCGAACAGAAATCCTCAGATCTCAGCCTCCTGAGTAGCTAGGATTACAGGTGTGAGCCACTGGTACCTGGCTAGGATTGATACTGTTTATCTTCTCCAATTTTGCAACCATCAGCTTCCTAAGTAGATATTGCCTTCATCTAGTTCATAAAAGTTACAAACAAAACATGGTCTAGACTTAGATAAATGAGATTAACAATGAATGAATTGCTACCTATTGTACTAAATAATAAGATTTATAAAAATGGTTCACAACATGAATATACTCATGTGTTTGAAAGCCACATTAAAAAATGGACTTCTCCCAGTGCTCCAGAGACCCTTGTAATGACCATCAAGTAGTTTTGTCCATGTCTTGTCTAAGTTTTCCTAATGTTAAATATTCCACATTGGTTCCACAATCAGTCCCTTCATTATATAAAGCTCATAAAGAGTTCTTGCATTAGGACTGGGCACAGTGGCGTATACTTATTATTCTTTAGTTTTTCCCCAAAAAAGGCAGGACTAGGGGGATTACAGTCCAAAGCATTCTTGACAAGAAACATGAGATCTTACCTGAAAAGTAACTGCAAGCAACAGGGCTGGTCTAGCAAACAGGAGACCCTGAGTTCAATTCACAGTACATAAAAAACATGTATTACCTTAAAAAGACCTGAAAAGAACAGGGCTATCAGAGAATAGGAAAGGGAAAGAGGTACTGTATTAGAGGTTAAATTGTGGGCAGTGGAGGATAAATATGATCAAAGTACCTTACATACATGTATGAAAAGGTCGTAGAGAAACCCACTACTTTATATGATTCATGTACATACATTATTATTTAAAAAAAAACAAACAAACAAGGGAATTCTCAACTAATCTGCTCTCTCTAGCCCTAGCCTGCTTTTTTTCCCCCTTCTCGGATGTGTAGAAATGTTGCCGCAGATACGTGCAATCATGTCTCCAGCTAAGCAGGAAACCATCGTTTTTCAGAGCAGTTCAACTGCAGTTATATTGTAATGATGAACCAGGCTTCCTTGCTACTTTTTGAAAGAAACTAAAGTAGACTGAAAATGAGCATTAGCTGAGGAATCTAAGTGGAAAAAAAAGCCAAATGACTGCTTGATTTTTATGGCTAAAATTTTCAACTCAACAATTGAGTGACACAAATATAAAAAGAATAATCCCTTGGGGCCAGGAGTGTGGCTTAATAGTAGAGTGCTTGCCTAGCACGTACAAAGCCCTAGGTTCGATTCCTTGGTACCACATACATAGAAGAAGCCAGAAATGGTGCTGTGGCTCAAGTGATAGAGTGCTAGCCTTGAGAAAGCCCAAGGACAGTGCACAGGCCCTGAATCCAAACTCCAGAACTAGCAAAGAGAGAGAAAGAGAGAGGGAAAGAGAGAGGGAGGGAGGGACGGAGGGAGAGAGAAGGAGAGAAGAAAAGAAAAGTGCCAGAGCCAGCCGGCAGCAAATGGGAATTCCTGGTTTAGGGGGTGAGGACTTGGGAAGAAGACAAGAAAAAGATGGGATCGGGAGGACCACAGCCCAAGTCAGCAGCCCAAGAAGGCAGTGAGCTTAAGACTGTAGCCCCGTTTATTTCTAAATCCAGTCTTATATGCTTTCCTGAAACCAGGGGTTACTTTCGTACAAACTAACAAGCAAGTCTCAGACCAGTCAAGCAAGAAACAAGAAGCAATAAGGCCGGGAAGTTCCCAATACAGTTGACGTAGCTCAAAGTTCATAGGCATGGCGTCATTTATCACGATACAAGTTGTTTTCCATGACAGCTCATTTCTTTGTGTGGTTATCTTACTCAGTGATGCAGATTCATGGGCCAGCCTGACTCCACACTCTGGCTCCAACAGAAAAGAAAAGAAGAATCCCCTCAAACTGAAAGGAATCTGTCTTCTCTTCTTCTCCAGCCTTGACCATCCACCTCCCTTTCCTTCCTTCACCCCACATATAATCAGGATGACATTGGTAAAGATGGAACTCTGAAAGGAAGGCAATACTATCTTACATCACATTGTGAATACACACCAGGAACTTTTCTAGCTTATTTCATTCTCTCAACTATTTGGATATCACCAGTGTCCTCACTGTAATGATGATGAAACTGAGCCACAAGTTAGGCAAGTTGTCAACTGTCACAAAGAGCCAACGTTCAATTAGAGAGCCTGCCCCAAGAGTTTGCTGTATAATGCAGCTTAACATTATGTAGGATAGAGAAGGAGAGGCAAGACTTCCCAAATGTATTCAGACAAATCTCTGGCTATGACTTACTGTGTATCTTGATGAGCATTGTTTCTGAATATTGGAAACATGTTGGTGGCTGGTGGCGCCAGGGATGGGTATAGAAGAGATCTTGTGATTAAAATACTCTTTTTTTTTTTTGCCAGTCCTGGGCTTGGGCTCAGGGCCTAAGCACTGTCCTTGGGTTTTCTCAAAACTAGAGTTCTACCACTTGAGCCACAGCACCACTTCTGGCTTTTTTCTATGTATATGGTACCGAGAAATCGAACCCACGTCTTCATGCATGCTAGGCAAGCACTCTACCACTAGGTCAAACTCCCGGCCCTAAAGTATTCATTTAATACATGCCAAAGTCAGAATGCCCTCATCTGCAGAGGACTCCACACATAATGATCAGGTAGTCCTGGGGCTTGAACTCAGGGCCTGAGCACGGTCCTTGGACTTTCTCAAGGCTAGTGGTCTGCCCAGGTCTTCGTGCATACTAGACAAGCACTCTATCACTATACTTGCCAAACTCCCACCCCCAAGGCTATTTTTTTAATGTATTTATTTATTTATTTATTTGTCTCAGTGGGCTTGAACTCTGGGTCTGGGCACTGTCCCTGAGCTCTTCGGCTCAAGGCTACCACCCTACCCAGGGCCTGGGCCTTGTCCCTCCTGAGTAGCTAGGATTTCAGGCGTGAGCCACTGCACCCAGCTCAGGCTGTATTTTGATAGAGACTCACAAACCAAAAGGAGATGGCCATGAGTGTGTCAGTGAGAGAAGACACATTATTCCCCTTGGGAGGAATGAAGGCTGTGGGCTCAGCATTGTGGAACTCTCCCTCGAATTGAAATATTCTGCAGTGTTCATAAAATGTTCCTGATCCTGTAGATAAATGTTGGGTGATCAAACCAGTAAAGCTTTGTCAGGCTGATAAAACAAGATCATCTGACACAACTTGAGTTTGTCATGTAAGTGCAGTTCACTATATTAAATCAAAAATATCACATACAGTTGGGGGCCATCCCTATAAACTTGCAGCTGACAAATGTGCCAGCCAACAAAGAGATCACAGCAAAGGGATCACAAGGGACTCAGGGAGCATTGTTGATTTGTAGATGGAATGGGAGAGCTGGATGCTTTGGTTCTGTGGCCACGTAGTTCCTTAGAACAATCAGGAATTTTCTAGCTCAGGAATTTATGGACAATTATCAAAGATTGCTCATGAGTTATCTCAAAGATTGCTGTCATTGACAATCAATCCTGTTGCCTGGCAACGCTTTCCGTGTTGATTTCCTGTCTCCTCTGATTATTGTTTCTATCACATCAGCAAATCTAACCCTATTCTGTTTCTTCTCACATGAAATAAAGTTCCCTAACTTATTGAACAACAGAAAAACAGCAATAGACTCATTAAGCTCAATTATAAACTGGGTGTTTCACCATTAATGTAACCTGAAATTCAAGTTTAAAACATTATGATTTAAAAATACCACCTGTGCCGCATGGCAGAGCATGCAGTCAGCCTGGATACAATATGAACATAGGTACATTCACTATCCCTGTTGTGGTGATGATTTCACAGGCAAATACATCAAACACAACTTCTGTGCATTACATGTGAATGAATCTCAGTTAAATAGCTCTGCATATCTCTGTGGCCCACATCTTTCTTTCCATTCTCACTGATACTACTGAGGTCAGGTTTTCTATCTCACTTCTGCTGTACAGTGATAGCCATGTAGATGCTTATTGTGTATTATCTTATTTTACAATGCCACAAGATTCGAGTTCTTAGGATCCAGCCAAGAAGAAACCAGTTTTCTGCTTTCAAACCTTCAGAATCTTCAATGCCATTATCCACTGGTTGAAGGGATGTAGTCCTATGCAAGAGACTTTGCATATATTACTTATTCAGTCTCTTTCTGTGCATGCGTGCGTGCATGTGTGTGTGTGTGTGTGTGTGTGTGTGTGTGTGTATTTGTGTGTGTGTGTACTGGTAGCAGGGATTGAACTCAGGGAACTTCCTTCTTGCTTGGTTATTTTATACAAAGGTTGTGCTCTACCAGTTGAACCACATCTCTAGTCCAGTGTTTCTGCTGGTTCATTGACGATAGTGTCTTTCAGATTTTATGGCCTGGCTGATTTCAAACTTTGATCTTCAGATTTCAGCTTCCTGAGTAGCTAGGAGGCACCTGATCCTTATTCAGACTTTTCAAAAATTGTGTGTGTGTGTGTGTGTGTGTGTGTGTGTATGCATGCCTGTACATATGCGAGATGGGGAGGGAGGGAGGAAGTGGATGGGGGAGAAAAAGAGAGGGTACTGGTATGGCCTGGGTGCTGTCCCTGAGTCTTTTTGCTCAAGGCTAACACTTGAGCCATGGCTCGGCTTCACTTCTGGATTTTTGGTGGCTAATTGGAGATAAGAGTCTTACAGACTTTCCTGCCAAGACTAGCTTTGAATAGCATTCCTCAGATCTCAACCTCCTGAGTAGCTAGAATTACAGGCATAAGCTGCAGCTTCAGGCTGATCTTTAGAAATCTTTAAGTCTGAAAAAAAAGAAAGAAATCTTTATGTCTTCTGTATTCGTTGTAATGGTAGCTTTTCTGAATCTCTAGATTTATAGGATTATATGTTCCAATGATTTCTAAAACCTGCATTTGTCAGAGACATGCTCACTGAGGCCCAAGGTAGGCACATGTTAGGTTGGTTGCATATTTGAGGACACTTTTTCACAGATTAAGAAAAGCTAACATTTAGGACAGTCTGCAGTCTGCATTTATACATATCCTCCAGCCTAAATCCTTACAGTTCCCAGAATGATTCTCATACACCCTGGCAGTTTTCCTCTTTCAAAAACTCCAAACTCTTTCATAGATGTTTCATCCCAGAGGAAGGGAAGGGAGTGGCATGTCTATTAAGAAGCTTACTGACCACACCTTCTCTCTTCTCCATTATTTTCTCATGAATTACACCTGTGGTAGGGTACATACATGCGTTACCTGTGACAGTCTGCTTAGCATGCCTGAAGACCTGGGTTCAATTCCTTGGTACCACATTCAGAGCAAAATCTGGAAGTGGTGCTGTGACTCAAGTGGTAGAGTGCTAGCTTTGAGTCAAGTGTCCAAGGACAGTGCCCAGGCCCTGACTTCAAGCCCTAGAACTGGCAAAACAAACAAACAAAGACTGGGGCTCTCCAGGTGTTGCTGACTAATACAATGCTAGCTTCTCAGAAGGCTGAATTCTAAGGATTATGGCTCAAAAAACGGCCCAAAGAGAATCTATGAGATTCCTATCCCCAATAACTACCTAAAAACCAGACAAAGAGTGATGGCCCTACTGGTAGAATGCTAGCTACAAGCTATGGGACAGGGCTCTCTAGTTCAAGTCCCAGTACCAGCATACATGCATGTACATACACCCACACTCCCCACCCCACCCCTGCCCCACCACAAGACTGTGGGTGGTGAAGAAGGTAAGAGACTGTGGGTGACAGAGGAGGAATTAGTGCAACTAAGGTAAGAAAATGAATGAGGTCTCTGTGCAATAATATGTGGAGGAACACAGAGCAATGTGGAGAAAAATTGTGTCAAGTTGTCCTCAAACTAATTGCCTTGGTCAGTCTATTCTCCAATAGCTGTGAGTCACACAGAGCCTTGATCAGATGGAAGGTGTGTATAGGCCAGGCTTAAAGGAAAAGCCCTGTCCATTAATGCTCATTAATGGAAGTCAAACTGAATGGAGATAAGAAAATCTACTTTTATTTTATGGTTTTGGAGGTGTGGATCAGGGATATCATGTCAACCTAGCCCCTGAGTGCAAACCCCAGTACTACTTAAAAACATTGCTCTAGGGGCTGGGAGGTTGGCCTAGTGGTATAGCGCTTGCCTAGCATGTACCAAGACCCGAGTTTGATTCCTCGGTATCACATACATAGAAAAAAGCTGGAAGTGGTGCTGAGGCTCAAGTGGTAGAGTGTTAGACTTGAGAAAGTCCAAGGACAGTGTTCAGGCCCTGGACTAGCAAAAAAAAAAATTGCTCTAGATCTTTTATCCAATGGGATAAAGTGTGTCTGTCCTACCATCAGCATCTGGATATCTGGATAAAAGCTTCAGATAGTGACAAAATACAAGATGGTGCTACTTCTACAACTTCCATAGCTACTTCTCATCTGGATTTCTGGGCTCCACAGGTGGCTCCGGCTTTAGATGGGAACCTATTTTGGGATAACCTTGGCTATATCACTGATTTCGGTAATATATGAGTCATTTATTCTTCAATTTATTTTCAAGGATCCTTTTCTTTATGCTGCTAAAACATAAATAAACAAAAGGTACTGGGTGACAATCTCACAGAGATAATTAGTGTATCCTCATATCACATTATAAAACAATAAAGGAACTTGTGAGTCACTGAATCCAGTTCCTGCAATGTGACAGTAACTTGACCATGGCGGTGAAAGGAGATCAAAATCACAGTGATTTTGATAGATGATATGTTTAATCATCACTTTTTCCACTAATATAGCTCATCAAACCAACCCCTAATAGAATCAAGCTGCTGGTAATTTCCTTTAAACAAACAAAAAGCCCATAAAATAGTATATCAAAAAATAAATTGCAAACCAGGCATGGTGGCTCATACCTATAATCCTAGCTGCTCAGGAGGCTAAGATCACAAAAATGTATAATAACACTAAATTTGTAATCAGGAGGTTGCTTAGGCAAAAATTCTGCATAAGGGATAAGATCTCATTTAAGTGTAAAAGAAGAAAATTCATACCATATCCCACAAAACACCGGCTTCTCCACTCCTCAAGCCAGACTATAGAAGATAGTCTCCGAAACTGGCCAAGCCATTGTCTGAGCCAGGGAGAGCTCATGCCTGCATTAGCTGACCCTATAAAGATCACCATCTTTAGCCGGGCATGGTGGCTCATGCTTGTAATCCTAGATACTCCAGAGGCTGAGATCTGAGGATCAAGGTTCAAAGCCAGCCTGGGCACAAAAGACGTTGGGATTCTTATCTCCAATTAATCCCTAGAAAATGGAAAGTGGGGCTATGGCTCCAAGGGTAGGGCAGTAGCCTTGAGCTTTAAAGCTCAGGAACAAAGCCCAGGCCCAGGGGTAGGGTGGTAGCCTTGAGCTTTAAAGCTCAGGGCCCAGGCCCAGAGTTTAAGCCCCATGACCCACAACTCCCCCCCCCCAACACCATTTTTCCATCTTTCCAGAAAGGAAAGATATAATGAAATAAATGCCCACTGAAAGCTTAGTAGAGGGGCCAGACATTTCAGGGCTACTGTTACTCTTGTTACAATTTCCCCAAAGGCTGAAAATCCAGAGTGAATAGAGGGAATCCATGCAATATTCTCTGCCAGGTGTTGTGAGCAGAAGGAGCAGCAATATATTCCAACTATGGTAAAGGAAGACTTCACATTTTTGATAGGTCTTGAGACAGGATTTCAAAACCTGGAGAATGGGAGAAATGTAGGATGCCAACTCGGTTTCTTATTTTATTGTATTTCATTTTATCTTGCTAGTCCTGGGGACTGAGCTCAGGGCCTGAGCAGTGTCCTTGGGCTTTCCTCAAGGCTAGTGCTCTACTGCTCAAGTCACAGCACCATCTCCAGCCTTTTCTATGTATGTGGTACCGAGGAATCCAACCCCGGTCTTTGTGTATGCTGGGCAAGCACTCTACCACTAGGCCAAACTCCAGGCCCCTTAGTTTCTTTTTTTTTCTTCTCTCCCTCCTTCTTTCCCTCCCTCTGTCCCTTTCCCAACCTCTCTGTCTCTGTCTCTCTGTCTCTGTCTCTCTCTGTGTCTTTGTCTCTCTCTGTCTCTGTCTCTCTCTCCCTCTCCCTGTCTCTCTCCCTGTCTCTCTCTTTCCTTCCCTTCCTCCTTCCTCCCTCACGCCTCTCTCTTCCTTTCTGTCTTTCCTTGTGCCTGGACTGGGGCTTGAACTCAGAGCTTTGTGCTCACACTTGGCTCTTTTACTCAAGGTCAGTGTTCTACCCTTTGAGTTCACATCAAGAGTTCATATAATTGAAGAAAGTCTCATGGACTTTCCTCCACAGGCTGGCTCCAGACCATAATCCTCAGACCTAAGCTTTGGAATAGCTAGAGTATAGGCACAAACTACCAGTGGCCTGCTTTCAAATAGTTTCTGCTTCAGGAAAATGTTGAGGATGCCAGACATATGATTTGCCTACAAAGGAAAGAAATGCCAGATCCAGGACTTTGCTGGTTGCTCTAGCAGGTAGCCATATGAATGTTGACTTCCTCAGAACCAGCTTTAATTAGAGCATGCCCAGTGTGACTGACAAGAGCCTCCCTACCATGTGTGCCCTAAGACTCAGCTCTTCCCCACGTTCCCCGTGTAGGACTAAACCTTTGTTTCCTCAGTTTTCTATAACAGTGAGCAGGTGGCAAGTCAGGGAATCTGCAGGCTATAGACTGGAGTCTGTACATTTTCTTTCTCAGTAAGGAGCCTGTTTTTTTGTTTTGTTTTGAAATTGGAAGTTAACCACATTAGGCAAACACAGGTCAACTTGCTTCTAAGTCTTTCTCTTCTCTACAGGACAGCCAGCCCATGGGTACCTTTGTGAGTCTTAGAAAAAGATGTACTTTTCTTTGGATGCCAGCCTGCTGACTGCTTGAGTTTCAGCCAAGCAACCATAGACACTACAAGCCCGCATGGACCCCAGCAGATGGTTCTAGACAGCACCCTAAGAAGATGTGATGGGACAAAAAGAATGGAAGAGAAGGAGGCAGGCCACGTGGTATGAGGTACAGGCCTATCTCTGGGGTCTCTAGCTGCCATTTGATTATCCTAAGTTCTAAGGGCTTCTTCTAAATGCAAAACCAGCAGTATTGACTTGGTCCTTTTAGGAACTGAGACAGAATGGACAGAACCCATGAGATATTAATGAACTTCTGAAAGCATTTTGAATGGTGCCTACACGAAGCAGGCAGTATTTCTGTGTTTGCAATTATTGTATTTTTAAATTATTTTTTCTGGTCTTGTGGCTTGAACTCAGGGCCTAAGCACTGTCCTTGGACACATTTTGCTCAAGGCTAGCACTCTTTCGCTTGAGCCACAGCGCTACTTCCAGCTTTTTCTGTGTATGTGATACTGAGGAATCCAACCCAGGGCTTCGTGTATGCTAGGCAAGCACTCTACCACTAGACTATGCTCTCGGCTCCAATTATTATTATATTTTAAAACTCTGTGAATTGGATATTTCACAGCATCTAGGCCTTTTATAATTGTTCACTTGCCTACTCATTGTCTTCCGAGTTTCAATTTACTAATTCAGCCTGCTGTATTATTTTGAATTCTAACATTTATAGAATGTTCTTGACAATTTAGAATCTTATTGCTACCTACACATTAAAAATAGTATCATAAAACTCTAGGATATGGAACAAGAGCTTTATCTTGTGTGATTGCTGTTCTTAATGTACTATATTATTTCTCTTCTCTTTTTTTTGCCCTATGGTTAATCTCATATTGTTACTGTATCTGACTTTGCTACCTGGTATATTGTATATACATTTATTTGTTTATTTGAAATAGGAAATGGAAGTGGGGAAATAAGATGATTGGAAGGGGGTAGGGAGAGGAAAATGGGGACAAAAACATAAGAAGGGGTATAAATGTGTGAGAAATAATGCACCTACTATCTGACAAATATAATTGTAACCCCTCTATATAATATCCCAGCAATAAAAAAAGATAGTATCATAAAATTTCTGTCTTTTTTCTGGTATATGTTTCTTTATCACTGTTATTCATGAATTCTCTATCTTACTTATGTGACAAAAAATAACTTGGAACACAAACATAGGCATAACTGAACCAACAGAGGAGCATCCATTGGAAGTCTGTACATAATTTTTTTTTTTGATTGTGGGGCTTGAACTCAGGGTTTGGGCACTGCACCTGAGCTTTTTCACTCAAGGCTAGTCCTCTACCACTTTAAGTCATAGTGTTACTTCCAGTTTTCTGGTGGTCAATGGGAGATAAAGAGTCTGACAGAGCTAGTGAGTGGCTCACGCCTATAATCCTAGCTACTCAGGAAGTTGAGATCTGAGGATAAAGATTCAAAGCCAGACTGGGCACTAAAGTCCATGAGACTCATCTCTAATTAACCACTAGAAATCCAGAAGTAGTGCTATGGCTCAAGGAGTAGGGCAGTAGCCTTGAGCTGAAGAGCTCAGGGACAGCACCCAGGCCCAGAGTTCAAGCCCCACAACCTGCACACACAAAAAAGAGTCTCATATACTGTCCTGCCCCAGCTGGCTTCAAACTACAGTCCTTACAATCCTCAAATCTGAGGAGCTAGGCTTATAGGTATGAGCCACTAGTACCTGGCTGAAATTTTCTTTTACATTATTTCCCCTCTTCTGCAACAACATGATGAGAAAGGGATTATTTCAGACAGAGACTAGGGCTCACGGACACATACTAGATAGGGGAATGCCATGATTTAAATGCAAATGTGTCTTCCTCACATAAAGTTGATGCACAGAAGGATTACTGTTACATGAGTCAGTAATGAGTACATTTCCTCTCATACAGTTTCTTCTCTTCCCTCATTCTCTTCCAGTCTCTCCCACCCATCTCCACCCATGATAGATATGTAGTCTACTTTTGTCAATGTCCAGTGAACTTCACTGCTGCACATTTTTATCCTTTTTCCCCTCAAGTTTTGTACCTTTCCCCCATCCTCCCAAAGATATGCATGTGAATACACCACTCATAAAGAGGACAATTTTTGCCATTATTGATAACAGCCAAAATTAAGTATCAGGAGTGTTGAAGATTGACTTCCTAGCCCTCAGGCTAACACTCCCATTTCAGCTTGGTTCTTCATAGGGAAGGAAAGAGCACAAGTTGGCTTACCATGTAAGTACAGGAGAGAATAGTGTCTACCCAACAGCCAACGAGGCTCAGCTATGTCAAGAGCACTAGATATGAGCAGAACACCCCTGGGGTGGCTGAGCAGACACGGGGCCAGGAACACAGTTAGGATGGGAACTTGACTCAGACTGAGAAGGCAGAGAGCACTTCCCTGAGTGAGATCAGGAGAATGACTATGCTGGGAATTTTGCTGAACTATTTAATGCTTCAAATAATGTAGTTCCTATTACAATTGAGTAATATTTTTAGTCTCTAGTCAATTAATGACTAGAGACTTTAGTCAATTAATGAGGAAGGTGGTAAACAAAGATGATAATTGTGATCAAGGTCACACAGTGGAGAAGTGGCCTAGATAGGATCTGAGTCCCGTAGTTCTTGCTAGGACTTGTTGGCCAAGGAACAGAGAATTCTGGTGGTGGAGATGAGGGCTCACAGGACAGGGGGAATAGGGGGAATAGTCCCAAGCTCGCTCCCCTTTCCCCTTACTAAATCTTTTTTTTTTTTTTTTGCCAATCCTGAGCTTGAGCTCAGGGCCTGAACATTGTCCTTGGGCTTTCCTCAAGGCTAGTGTTCTACCCTGAGCCACTGCACCACTTCGGGCTTTTTCTATCGAACCCGGGTCTTCATGCTTGCTAGGCAGGCACTCTACCACTAGGCCAAACTTCTGGTCCCGTCCCTTAATAAATCTTATACTTAAGAATGGCAATGGTGAGATACTGTAACAATATGAGATACCCAAGGGACAGCAAAGAAGATGAGAGATAACATAGTACATTATGGACAACAATCATTCGTTATATGGCTTTTGTTTCCATATCCTGGAGGTCCTTTCAATTAGCTTCATACTATATGGCCTTATGTATCAAGATTTTGTTCTATTGAAGATCTCTGCTAGTAGAGCCCAAGGTTTCTACTGATTATGACAAATGAGGGAAACCATTGAGCCTAAGTTCCTTTGAGTCTGGCTTACTTCACTTAAAATGATTTTTTCTAAGTCTTTCCATTTCCTAACAAATGGGGTGATGTAGTTTTTTCTGACAGCAGCATAGAATTCTATTGTGTACAAATACCACCACTTGTTGATCCACTCATCAACTGAGGGACATCTAGGTTGGTTCCTATATCTTTGCTATGGTGAATAGTGCTGCAATGAACATTGTTGTGCTAGTGGATTTAGTATGCCCTTGTTTCTGGATGGTTGGGTAAATGCCAAGTGGTGGTATTGCTGGGTCATAGGGGAGTTCTATGTTTAGCCTTTTGAGGTACTTCCACATTGCTTTCCCTAGTGGTTGAATGAGTTTGCACTCCCACCAACAGTGTAGTAGTGATCCCTCCTGGCCACATCCCCTCCAGCATCTGTTATTATTTGTTTTCCTGATCCTGGCCATTCTAACTGGAGTGAGGTGGAATCTTAGAGTTGTTTTGATTTGCATTTCTTTTATGACCAGAGATGTTGAGCATTTCTTCATGTGTCTATTGGCCATTTGTATTTGGTTATTTGAAATTTGATAGGGAAAGGGGGAAAACCAAGATGGGTAGGGGGGTTGGGGAGAGGGTAATGGGTACCAAGACATGTGAAAGGGTATCAATGTATGTGAATTAATGCACCTTCTATCTGGCAAATATCATGTAACCCTTTTATTAATTACAATAAAAAAAACAATTGTAAGATTCCACCTCATTCCAGTTAGAATGGCTTTGATCAAGAAATCTAATAACAACAGATGCTGGAGGGGATGTGGCCAGGAGGGATCACTACTACATTGTTGGTGGGAGTGTAAACTCGTTCAACCACTATGGGAAGCAGTATGGCAGTTCCTCAAAAGACTAAACATAGAGCTCCCCTAAGACCCAGCAATTCCACTACTTGGCATTTACCCAATCTTCTTGAAACAAGGACATACTCAATCCACTAGCACAATGATGTTCATTGCAGCAATATTTACCATAGCAAAGATATGGAACCAACCTAGATGTCCCTCAGTTGATGAGTGGATCAGCAAGATGTGGTATTTATACACAATGGAATTCTATGCTGCAGTTAGAAAGAACAACATTGCCCCATTTGTAAGGAAATGGAAAGACTTAGAAAAAATCATATTAAGTGAAGTAAGCCAGACTCAAAGGAAGATAGGCTCAATGGTTTCCCACATTTGTCCTAATCATTAGAAACCTTGGGCTCTCCTAGCAGAGATGTGCAATAGAACAAAACCTAGATACATAAGGCCATATAGTATGATGCTAAATGAAAAGACCTCTAGGATATAGAAACAAAAGCCAGATAATGAGTGACTGTTGTCCTTAATGTACTATATTATCTCTTTTGCTATCCCTTGATTATCTCATATTGTTACAGTATCTTACCTTGTTATCTGATATATTGGATATGTTTGTATTTGGTTATTTGAAATTGGATAGGGAAGGGGGGGGAAACAAGATGAGGAATGGGGGTAGGGGGGAGGGAAATGGGGACCAAGACATGAGAAAGGGTATCAATGTATGTAAATTAATGTACCTTCTATCTGGCAAATATAATGTAACCCTTCTATTAATTACAATAAAAATATATGAAAAAAAAAAAAAAAGAATGGCAAAGGATCACAGCCCCTGTGACTGACATTGCTCTAAGTGTGTAGAATGTGTGCTGTGCGCCCCCTTGTGGCTTTGTACCTAGACCTTTAAGGTCATGAGACAGGCTGTGGAAAATCATGTGGGGTGGTGAGAAAATACCAGCTGTACAAGAGATGATGTAGGTCCCGACTGTCACTGATACACACACTGAAACAATACTCAACAGATTCATATTGTATATAGTGGGTGCTACTGAGAGGAAATATTAATCTTTTTCTAGGTGGTTTTGTTGCTGTTGTAGCCATTTCCATGCTTTTGTAACCAAAGGCTGTGTGTGTGTGTGTGTGTGTGTGTGTGTATGTGTGTGTGTGTGTATGTGTGTATATGCTGGTATTGGGACTTAAATTCAAGGCCTAACCCCTCTCCCTTAGCTTTTTCACTCAAGGCTGGTACTTTACTACTGGAACCCATACCTCCACTTCTGGCTCTTTGCTTGGTAATTGGAGATGAATTTCATGGACTTTTTTTCCCCCCGGGTTGACTTTGAACTGTGATCCTCAAATCTTATTCACTTGAGTAGCTACATTTGCAGGTATGATCCCCTGGCATCATACCTAGCCAAAAGGCTCTCAAAACAAGCCTGGGCATGAAAATCCATGAGACTCTCCTCTCTAACTAACCACTAGAAAACCAGAAGTGGCACTGTGGCTCAAAGTGGTCAAATGCTAGCCTTGAGCTAACAAGGTCGGGGACAGTGCCCAGGCCCAAAGCTCAAGCCTCATGGCTGATCAAAAAAAAAAAAAAGCAAAAAATCAAATACATTGCAGGAAAAGTAAATAAGTGCTTTGCACATCTACTTGCCAAGCACAGTGGAAGTATAATGGAGCACATTGCTAGACATGAAAAATGCAACCTTCTACTTGGGCTTGTCTTTGATTCAACAGTATGGGTTTTTCCTTACCTAAGTTGTGTTCCTCTTTCTAAGTATCATGACGTTTGTTTCCAGGCTGCCAGTAAGGATGACATGTCCTCTGGTGTGTTGGTAGATTATCAGTATTAGTTTAGGAGCTACTGATTTGCATGTATTGTTTGTATCTGGCTGCAGTATTGGACTGTGTTATTGGTTTTTCAGATCATTCTTGTTGGTTCCCAAGATAATAGTCTTACAGAAAAGAATTTTTGTTGTTGTTGTTGTTGGTTGTGGGGCTTGAACTCTGGGCCTAGGCTCCTCCTACTCTTGTAAAGGAGAGAATGGCTTCATTCACATAGAAGAAGGGAAATGAGAATTTCAGAGATATCTTTCTCCTTTCGTATTTCAAACTCATGTACCCTCTCCACACAGTAGAGAAAACTGAGGTGTATTTTGTCTTATTTCTTTTTCCCTAATTCTTTTGATATGAATCTCTCTGGTCCTTTATTTGCCTTTCTCCAGCTGTCCCAGCCTACACTGGCAGGATCTGCAAGTTTCCTAGTTTCTGCATTTTAATTATGAGACATTTGATGGCTTCCATTCCTTTAAGGAACAAATACAGCAGAATATCCAACTGCAAATCAGAGTTCACATCCTAAGATGCTGACAGCAGTGCGTTAGTAATGCAAAAGTTCTTAGATCCTCTGGGTTCATTCTTATCAAAAACCTTGCTAGTGTGGGCCTCATCATCATTATTTGAAGACAGAAAGAAAGAACAGTGAGGGGATGACAACATTGGTGTTTTTCTTGACTTGGTAAACTCATCCCAGATATAGCAAGGGGATGTTGACAACTTTCTCACTCTCTGGATTTTCTGCTATGTCCAAATTTTGAGCGTAGATTGGGTGACTGGGAGCCGAAATCTTCATCCTGCAGGGTACAGACGGATGCAGATCAGGGATGGTTTGAAAAAGCAAGGGAAAGTATAAATACCACACAAAAGACATTCTCACAGAACAGCATTGAGAAGGTAGCCTGCTTTTTCATCAGGGAAATTTCTGATGAAGTTTCTGCCAGGAGGAGGCATTAACAAATAAGAAGTCAGAAGAGGAGACTGATCTCACCCTGCACTTATTTGTTGTACTCCTCTCCCTCTCCAGATATGTAGCATCTTCTGAGTCCTACATGTATACACACACACACACTCATTCAAGGCTGTAGTTCATTAAAGACCACTGGCCTTGGCCCTTGCCATCTAGGACTCTTTTCCTCTTCAAGCCTGGAGGAAATGTATCCTATCCCATAATGCTCCCCTGAGCCCGCCCTATACCTTTGGAACATTGTAACCTCAGAGAATGTTTCAGTAACCCTATGACCCTGCTGGCCTCTGCCTCCTGTGCATACAGGACAGCAAGTACCTCTTCTTCATTTTAATGAGACTTTTACGTGCTACAAAGCTTTACAACAGTTGCTTTTTATTAATACTTTGTTAACCCTACTATAAAATATTTCTGCTTGATTCTACTTAAGTTTTAAATGTTCTTGGGGGCTTGAACTGTCTGTAATCACATCTAGAAATGTCTACCAGGATGCTTACAATCGGGTCTCTGTGGAGGTGAGTGGGTAGTAGCCAACATTGGTATAATCCTAGCTATTCAGGATGTTGAAATGTGAGAATCAACGTTTGAAGCCAACTTGGGCGGACATATCCTAGACACTATTTCCAACTAACCAGCAAAAAGCTGGAATTAGAGCTATGGTGGTGAAGTGGTAGAGCACCAGCCTTGAGCAAAAAAAAAAGCTTGAGAGCACGAGGTCAAGTTCAAATGCCATTATTGGCATACACATACACAAGTCTCTGAGGCATTTATATGAAAGGACAGTTCTCATTTAGAATTAATTTAGGGTATTTTTTTCTTGAACTAACTGAAATGAGCCTTTTCAAGTCATTCATTATGTCATAGTTGTCAGTAAATTCAAGTGAACACCGTATTTGGTGACTGCAGAATGAGGACATATATAATACTTAAATGTTTCACACAGAATCCTGCATCTACTAGACAAAATTCTGCTGAAAGCAGGTGGAAGTTCTGCCCCTATACTCTGAAACTCTGACATAGGAGATTTTCTAAGATTTGGATGAATGTACTTTCACACTCATGCTTATTACATAGGCTATAGTTCAGGTATCACAGACCTGCCTTAAAAAACCAAAACAAAACATAAAGAACTGGGTTTTTTGTTGTTGTTGTTTTTTGCCAGTCCCAGGCCTTGAACTCAGGGCCTGAGCACTGTCCTTGGGTTTTCTCAAAGCTAGAGCTCTACCACTTAAGCCACACCACCACTTCCAGCTTTTTCTATGTGTGTGGTACTGAGGAATCAAACCCTGCTCTTCATGCATGCTAGGCAAGCATTCAACCTCTAGGCAACTCCTAGCCAAGAACTCTGTTTTTTATATTTAACTTTTATGAAATACACAACAAAAGTGTTTCCTGACTTCAAAATTTGATGGTGCAATAATAGTCAACACCTTTTAGGACATTGGGAATCATACTGTTTCCTCTTAGTTATCAGTACTCTGATGACAGGCACTGTTTCTTTCACACATGATCCTCTGAGCTGCATGTCTAGTAAAAGGGTCTAAGAAAGCGCTGCAGTCCATTGGCTTGGAACACACATCCATGTCTATAGTATTGTCCTTGAAAACAGGCCAGAGCAGTAGAAATGCACATTCCCAGTTAATGGTACCTGCAGGTCCATCACAAGGACACTTACTGAAAAGTGTGTGTCCTCAATGAAGGAAGCACTGAGCTGTGAATCCATTCATGAACCATCAGCAAAACTGACAGGTTGGCTGTATATCTAATTTCATTTCCTCCTCAGTGAAAGAATCTAAAAACTTCTATTTACCCTTAGAAATAGGATAAGCAAGGGAGATAATGGCAACATGATATTGGAGACTGCAAAGATGATGAAGAAAATTCAGTGAGGTCAGTCAAGGTCAACATTGGGAAGATGTCTCAGAGACTTAGAAAGTACACAAAAGAAAGGGTATGCAAAGGGAGATATGCTCCTAGGCATTTTCTCCTACCCAGACCACTGGAGGATGTCTGACCAAGGAGCCCAAACATATGGGGCCTCTGCCAGCCCTGTGATCTGAAGAGGCAATGCACGTTGGAGCAGAGGAAACCTCCATGATGACAATGAAGATAGTCTTGAGATGACAATTGAACTCTAAATCACAGCTCGTCTGGAAGAGGAGGCAGTTGGGAGGGTCTCTGATCACAAAGCCTCTGCAGTGTGCGTGTATGTGTGTGTGTGTGTACATGCATGCATACCCACGCAGGCTGATGAAACTAGATGCACTAAAATAGTGCACTAAACCATGAGAAACTAGAAAATAGGGTATCTTACTCAAGAGAAAGGGAGAGGCAGCTATTTTGGAGTGACAGTAGGATTTCAAGGAAGACCCTATATCAAGGGGAAAAAGACAACTGACTCAACAACTTCTTGTGAGAACATACACAAAATGGTGTATAAGCCTGAGAATTAGTTGATCCAAAGAAAACAAGCTGGGGAATACTGAGATCGATCGAGCAATCTATCTATCTATCTATCTATCTATCTATCTATCTATCTATCTGTTAGTATCAGCTGAGGAATACTTGGATTTATATATCTTACATATTATATAAGCTGAGAAATACTGACATATATATATATACTGATATATATCCATATATAACATATAGAATGTTCATGAAAAAAACAATAGGCAATAAGAAATACAGGACTAGAAGGACTAGAAGGGAGATGGGCCAGGAATTACCCAAGTCTTTTACAGGCCATTTCAAACTATGTACAAGTAGTCCTTTTACTAAAAACATTAAAATTGGGGCTGGGAGATTGACCTAGCAGTACAGTGCTTGCCTAGCATGCACAAAGACCTGGGTTTGATTCCTTGGTATCACATACATAGAAAGAAAAAAAAAATCCAGAAGTGGTGCTGTGGTTCAACTGGAGAGCTCTAGTCTTGAGAAGCCCAAGGACAGTGCACAGGCCCTGAGTTCAAGGCCCAGGACTGGCAATAAATAAATAAGTAAATAAATAAAATAAAATTAGCTAGATATGGTGGTGCACACTTGTAATCACTCCCTCTTCAAGAGGCTGAGGCAGGTCAATGACAAGTTTAGGCAACCTGAGTGAATACAGCAAGATGCTCTCAAAGTGAAAAAGTCAATTTTCAAATGACCCACTTACATCTTCCTATGCTCTTTAATCTTCTCATCTATGACAACTTATTGCTCATAATAACTATTGAAATGATAGGTGAATGACAGTGGTTCCTGGCAGAAGAAACATTAAAGAACTGAAGAGTACTTTGAAATAGTTTTATTGGCTCATAAGACCTTTGCATATAAAAAAAATACCCAAAACACTATGCAGTATTAAATCACAATTACATTATTTTTTTTACCAATTGAAACTACCCAGAATATACATTTTTTAAAGGAAAAAAATCCTACTGAACTCAATTCTGAAATGACATTATGACTTAAATACTATGACAAAATAGATAATTCCTTATAACATTAATTCATTGCACAAAGCTGCCAGATATTTTCATAAGCATAACCATTGCACAGAGTGCAAATGAACAAATTTCAATGGTACACATTTAGTTGAAGTAACCACCTCTGCCTACAGAACTCTTTAAGTTTCTGGTACAAAAGGCTGGTCTCTTTTTAACTTCTACCAGGCAACCCAACATCAATATCCAGTGACTTTTTCCTCCTGGCCTGCCTGAAGCCAGAATCCTCATTCTATTGCCACTGCCTGAGAGTCAGCATCGCCTCTGCTTGAAGAAATCAACTCCTCTCAATTCCTCAGGCAGGTATTCCTGGTCCACAGGCTCGCTGTACATGGGGTTGTACTTGTAGCCTTTGCTGTACCCCAAATCCTTCATCAGCCTGGTGGGAGCATTCCTCAAGTGCAGGGGAACAGGGGGCAGGGGCCCCTGGTGGTTCCGCAGGCAGGCTTTGACATTGTTGTAGGCGCTGTACACCTCAATGGACTTGGGGGCTCGGGCAAAATAGACCACGCACTGGGCCAGAAGCACCTTAGATGCAGAAAGGCACATGTTATTAGGATGATGCCAGAAACTTCCTGTTTGGCAGAGTGCTTTATGACCCCTCTAGTTAATTTGAGTCCCACCATGTTTTTTCATCCTTCTCACCTCATCTGAACACCCACCTACCACAGAGAAAAGAAATTCACTTGAGGTTAGCTAGACCAGGGCTTCTCCTTTAAACAGAATAACTTTGTGGTATATGAACTTTTTCTTAAACTCACTGTATAAAAAACAGATGATTTGGGGCTGGGAGTTTGGCCTAGTGGTAGAGTGCTTGCCTAGCATGCACGAAGGCCCAGGTTTAATTCTTCGGTACCACATACATAGCAAAAAGCCAGAAGTGGTGCTGAGCCTCAAGTGGTAGAGCTCTAGCCTTGAGAAGATCCAAGGAAGTGCTCAGGCCCTGAGCTCAAGCCCCGGACTGGCCAAAAAAACCCACAAAAAAACAAACAAAAAAACCCAGATGATTAGGTGAAAGTAAAGAGGCTTTCTGTTCAGTAAAACTAACTTTTCTGTCCCTTGTCCCCACCCCAGCCTAGAGTATTTCCCTTGAGCTCTGGGATTCTTATATATAGTCTGAAAACATAACCTTGTTGGTACCATTTGTACTCAGGTCTCATCTGTCTAGAAGGCCAAGACTCTACACAAAGGAATTTAAAAACTAAGCAGCTTACTCAGTAGGCCCAATAAACCAATGGTGAAGGCAAAACATATATCAAATCCACAAAGGGACAGAACACAAGAGAAAGAGACAAGTTTTACAGAGAAATGAGCTGATTACTTTACCTCACATTCGGGCATGCCTATAAAATGACAGCCTTGGTAGGCAGCAACTGCTTGTGTTAATGCAGACGGATCTGCCAGGCCTGTCACACACACAGAGAGACAAAGGAAAGTTTAAGTCAAATGCACATCATTCCAAACTGCATGCATGCTGCTGTGACCAGAAACCATTATTGTATATAGACTTAGTGACCAATGAAGTCCCATTTAGTAAAAGAGTGATTTTTCTGACATAGTATACTGAAGAAATACTTAAAGAGTGTCAAAAATTACCTTCTTGTGGACAAAAAACTTTGTTATCTAGTAAGAAAAACACTATGTACAACAAACATAAGGAGCAAAGGCCATGAAGAAACTCACAAGGACATACACATTAAAAACAAAACATTTGCAAAGAACAGAGAAAAGTAAAGCTTGTTTGATCTTTGTTTTCGTTTTCATTTTTTAATTTTACTTTTTTGTGTCAATCCTGGGGTGGGTATGAACTCAGAGCCTGGGCACTGGCCCTGACCTTTTATGCTCAAGGCTAGTGATCTATCACTTGAACCACAGCTCCACTTCTGGCTTTTTCAGGGGACTTAATTGGAGATGGGAGTCTCATGGGCTTTTCTGGTGAGGCCAGCTTTGAACTACTATCTCAGCCTCCTAAGTAGCTAGGATTACAGAGATGAGCCACCAGTACCTTGCTAATCTTTGTTTAAAATGTCATCCATTTCTGCCTCGGGAAAGGTCCAATGAAAACCTTAGTATTGATCTGCAAAGCAAACTCAAAAGCTTATCTTTTGTTATTTCAATACATTAAACAGCCATTTGTGTTTAAAAAGAAATTCCTGAAGGGGAAACAGAAAATGGTGACTTCATGAACACAGCCACACACCATGAAATAGATAACTGAGTTCCTGCTCAGTTTTTTTTTAAAGCTTCCTTCTTCGTGTCCAGTAGGATCTAATGATATTTTTAGTCCAAAAGAAGCTTCTTCCTCCCTCACATTACCCACCCTCCTGTGATCTTCCATCACACTCACCTATGTCCTCACTGGCGAACCTCACCAGCCTCCTTGCTACGTAGAGTGGGTCCTCCCCTCCCTCGAGCATGCGTGCCAGCCAGTAGAGGGAGGCATTCTGGTCAGAGCCTCGCATGGCCTTGTGCAGGGCAGAAATGCAGTTATAGTGTTCTTCTCCTGTATACCAGAGAGAGCACCATTTAAATGGGTTACAGTGAGAGGCCTGGGCTGCTAGGAGCACTGGGGAGGATAGGACTTGACAACTGCCTTCAAACCTCTTATTAGGGTACAAAGCCTGGCTCAGCCCCATGGCTGATGTCTGTACAGTAGGGTACATGTCCATACAGGGGAAGAAGATGGAGGAACCTGTGTAGCTGTTCACATCTAGTGTATTCAGAGACAAGAGGCAAGGGGAGGGAAGGGGCAGGGCACTTTGAAAAGTAACTCTTCCACTGCAGTGGGTTGGCCAGAAACAAGGGGTGGAGGGAAAAACACTCAAATATCCTAGTCTCATCCTCTGCCCTAGTAAGTCTATTTGAGGAGAACTGCTGTGGGCCTAGACATAGACACTAGAATAGAGAAAAGAGTGGTAGGGCAGCTGTTACAGTCCATTTGTTTCTCTATGTCATTTCCAGTTGCCTAATTCTCAAAGCCAGTGGTCATTTATACTACAGCCTTGGTATGGGATTACTTACATGGCAGAATCTCAAGAGGATTGGTATGGGTCCATGGATAAGGAGCACTCACCCTGACAATATTGTCACTCACCCTCACCCCCCCCCAAAAAAAATCAGTACTTTGCAAAATACACATTTAAAGGGAGGAAATAATAGGTAAATGATTACAAAAATAAGCAGTGGCACTTGCATACATTTCTCAACTCTCTGACTACTCTTTCACAGAAGAGCAAGAAGAGAACACAGAGAACACTGTCTCCCAAGAAGACATAGGGTACTGTTCTTCTGAGTCCTAGAGAAGCACCTGGTCTCTGCTCATCCTAAGCCATGTTAACAGCAAAACTGTATTCTGGGCAGAACTTGGGCTGCAGGAACAAATCCTAGCAGCTGGTAAGATGACACTTGGTCGTCAGGTAGAAATGAGAGCAAGTGACACGATGCTGGCCAAAGAGGAAACACTCAAAAAGCTGATGGCAGAGCCTTAATAACTCAGGTTTTGAGAAGATGGATGGCTAGCCCAGACACTAGATTTCTGTGGACAAACTGAGTATTCCTTCTGGTTGGGAAAGTGTCCTAGGTGATCCACGTGGTTCTAGCCCTGCCCCCACCATCTTAGCCTGAAACTCGTTGCTTTGCTACGCTCCACAACAGGACCAGGCTTAGCCAAAATATGAGTATGGATAGGTGGAAGGAACCATCTCAAGCCTACTTTCTGTCAGCTGTTATACTATTCATTCAGCTTTACTTTGTCAGTGAAAGACATAATCCCACAGTGGGCCAAACCATGGGTTCTGGAACCAAATAGATTGGGCTTGAATCCCAAACTCATCATCCATGGGCAAGTTGAGGATCTTCTTTATGCCCCAAGGTTCTCAATGGTAAAAGTGGTGACCAAGACCAGCTATACCTCATAATGTTGTTTTAAATAATACAGGCCTGGCACACAGCAAACATTACTAAAACATGGTATCAAGGTTAGCTTCTGCTGTTTTCTTATACTGCTCTTTAGTTTTGCTTTTTAAAACTGGAAATTTCACATTATTTATACAGAAAACTTGTTCTCATTTGCAAAGTTCTCTGCTCTGATGTAGAAAGTTCTTACAGAATCCTCCTAGTGAGAAACTATGTATTACTTGACTTTAAAACAAACAATACAGACTCAGGGTGAGACGTCTGTCTCAGTGGAGTTATAAAAAAAACCCCTAAGAATCAAATCTACCAGGTTCCCAGGGCAACACTTCTATAACTCTTTTTTATGGAACCTGTAAGAGAAGAGCTGACAGAGAAGAGCTTGAATCAAGGTGATACCCAATGCCCCTGGCTCCCTAGGACTAAACAATGGTTAACTCTTCTCAGTAGCACACACGCAGGTGAGTTCAGTGACTGCATGGCAGGGCTGTTGTGGCACACGTGGACAGTAGTGAAGGACTTGATCTTGATGGCTAGCCAAACTGACACTCGAAAATCAGTGTCACTACTGGAACTGATATCCACTAAAACTTGATTATTACAGATTTCTAAAAGTTTCAAAATAGAAGGTAGTTTATTTTAATATCCTATTTTTACTTCTTAAAAGGTTTACATCTAAGTATTTTACTTTTCAAGCACTGACATGACTTTCAAGAGTACAAGGGAGTGCTGACTATGTGAGTAGGCTCCTGGAGAGAGGAATGTGCTGGTCAGAACACCTATAGGATTGTGTGTTCAATATATCCAGTGTGCTTTTAGCATTAATTAACACCCCGCAATCCCACTAGCCAAAGGGTAATAAGACTATATAGAGCTCCAATTACTCTAGAACGAGCAATAAGCAAGTTCACTCAGGAGAAGTGGTGCCTGGGACTAGTCACTCTTCAGTCCTTTCAGCCCTTCTCTAGCTAGTACTTCCCACCATTGGGAAATAGCAGAGACAGCATAGTCACTAGAGGCCAGCAGTTATCTTTATCAGCTTCCTTTTCTGGAAGGATTTTTAAAGGTTTAGAAAAGGTTTTCCACTTACTGCACTAAGACTACAGAGTCATACAAATGTTAAAGTACCAGAGTTTAGCCTAATCTATAGTAAATTATCTTCATCTCCCAACGCTTTCATAAAAAAGAAGAAACATGCATGGTATTAGTAGCTGTAATCCTAGCTACTCAAGAAGACTGAGACCTGAGGATCATGGTTAGCAGCCAGCCCAGGTAGGAAAGTCCATGAGACTGTTGTCGCCAATAAACTACCAAAACATAACAAAACAAAAAAACAGAAGTGAACTGTGACTCAAGTGGTAGAGAGCTATCTTTGAGCAAAAAAAAAAAAAAAAAAGAAGTTCAGGGATAGCACTCAGGCCCTGAGTTCAAGCCCCACAGCCAGCACAAAACACAAAACAAAACCAACCAACCAACCAGATGAACAAACAAAAACCCCAAATGTGCCATACTTGGCAATATTTAACATTGCTAGCTCAAGAATTTCATAAATTGGGATGTCTGTCCCAAATATACCATCCATAAATGAAGTCCCATGCATACTACAACTAAATTTTCAGAAAAGCTACTATAAAACAAAAGTATCAACTTAGAAAACTTAACTTTTAGCTTAGGTTCTAGATATAAAGAATTTAACTTTCAAGAGAACGAAGTTATTTACTGCAAAAGCTTTCTTGTTACTGACATGTCAACAATTACTACTCACTGTCAACTAAAGTCTACTAGTGAGGAATGGGAAATAGCAAACAAGTTTCTAAATGACAGAGAAGTCTAAAACTTCAAACCTCAAGGTCCTCTTCTTTTTTTTTGTCATGGGGGCTTGAACTCTGGGCTGGGGCACTGTCCCTGAGCTCCTCAGATCAAGGCTACTGCCCTACCCATAGGCCTGGGCATTGTCCCTGAGCTCTTCAGCTCAAGGCTACTTCTTTAACCCTTCAGCTACAGTCCCAATTCCCATTTTCTAGGAGTTAAATGGAGATAATAATCTTGATTCTTACCCTAGGAATGTCTGCTTTAGGCCTTTATTCAAGAAAGTAATTAGCCCCTGTGAGGTTTAATTCTATATACAAAACCGACTGAATATGAAGGACAAGCTTTGGACCCAGCAGAAGATTAGACACCTAGCAAAGAGCCTGCTGTGTGCATACTTATTTCCCTAGTTTTACTCTCTCCACATTTCAATTACTCACCTGCTCGATCATATAGAATGTGGGACCTCTGGAGGCCTTCCTTCACATCATTCTCAGTGACCAGAACTCTACTGGGAGAATAGGTTTGTCCACTCTTCTTGCAGAACATCTTCCTAGAGCTCAACCTGGCCAGCACTGCTAGCTGCAGTCCATTCAAGCCAGTGCGGGCATCCCCATCACTGAGATATGCCAGGGTGTCTATAGCTTTATCTTCTATGAACACAGAGGGCCTGTAACACAATCAGTGCTATTGTCACACTCAGGTCACACACTTATTCTGCAGCATATCTTAAGTAAATTTCTTGGCAAGGCTGACTGAAAAGCTACCTTAGATCAAGGCTTTTGCCTCTGATTCTGAAAAAGTATTGTTAATGAAACATTTTGGAGAGCAGAAACTGACCAGATCTTCTAAGATTTCACTATCTCATGAATCATGAAGTATTTTACTACAAATCACATACTGAATGGTATAGTACTCTATCTTATGAGCCACAAGGGTACCTCACTGTGAAAATTCACTCATATAAACTGTGTGAAACAGAACACCAGATGCCCTATGGTCAGTAAATTATACTGTTTTACGAAGTAATAATTTAAAAAAAAAAAACCCAAAACTTTAATAAAGGCTCCATTAGGTCCCCAAACAATTTTTTCAGGGTGTTTTGACCTGCTCCGTATCTGGCCTGGGTCGGGTCCCCCCTCCTTAGACAACCTGATACCCCCGGGCTCCCCATGTTGGTGCCAGGCCGGTGCAGCGCCGTAGCCCCGAACTCCTGGGCATCCTCGATCAGCCGGCCTCAGCCTCCCAAGAAGCTGGGATTACAGGCGCGGGCCACGGCGCCCGGCTTCAGGGTGTTTTGAAGACATTTTGGTGATCTGAGGATCTTTGATCATTTAGAGTAGTCTGTACTGCAGGATGAATAAAGGTTGGTTTACCTTCTCATTTTCCATAACAGAGGGTCACCATACTAGAGGTCACAGAATTCCTTTCTGGACTCCCAAATTTATGCAGTATCCTGTATCATATGAGCAAAATGCATTTCTTTTTTTTGGCAGTCCTGGTGCTTGAACTCAGGGTCTGAGCATTGCCTTTGGGTTTTCTAAAGGCTAGCGCAATACCACTTAAACCACAGCACCACGTCTGGCCTTTTCTATGTATGTGGTACCAAGGAATCAAACTACGGTCTTCATGCATACTAGGCAAGCAATCTACTGCTAGGCCATGCTCTTGGCCCATAAAATACATTTATAGGGCAAAAACACGAAAACTGTTTATTAGCCGTATAAGGTAAAGAACCATAGCAAATATAAGGACCTTTCTACCTTATCTAATTGTTCTAGTCCTTGAAAAGTCAAGTTGGTATCCCCTTATCAGGTTATAGATGCCTACTCTCTACACCCTACGTCCCTCTGCACACACAGCCCAATCCCAGCTCAGTCTACAAGTTATCTGCTCAGCAGCCTTGATCCTACCTCATGCATGCCCTCATAGGAATGTGCTTTGCAATCCTTAACCAATGCCTAGAGTATACAGGACCTCCCATTTCTACTTAAATAAACAAATACAGGAGGTAACTATTTTAAAAAAATATTTGGGCTGGGGTTATAGTTCAGCTTATTTGCAGGAATGCTGGTATCTCACCCCTCTTTCAGTGTACTCTAGTGGGAATATTCATGTGCAGACTGTGTTAGCTTCCCAGCTCAAGTACAAACAAGAAAAGTGAAAGCTGCAACTTGGTTAACTTTACCTCTCATGCAATCTTCAGACTAACATTTCTGTGTACATGTTCTAGTTGCTACCTAGGGCACCAAAATACAACAACACAATGTATACTCACTGCTTTCCACAGAAATGAATTCCTGAACTTAAGAGTCTTCTCTTCTGGCTACATCAATGTAACCAGATTTATGTGCTAATGCCAGGCAGTAGGGATTTGAAAGTAAAATTTTTCCCACAACAATTAAGAGACAACAAAATCTACTCTACTCATAGCCATGAGATTCTGGTTACTTCTTTCAAGAAGGAAAGAAGTCAGTTAAAATGCAAGGTTTATTCTATGACCTGAAACATCTCCCAAATCTTGACAGAATTCTAGCAAGTAGTCAAATTAATGAATCTCAGTTGAGTAATTCATTTTTGCTTTGCTTCTTGCTGCTGAAGAAAGAGCAATGGTACTTAAGAAAAAGGCTCTTGATACTAAGGGTAATTATCCCTTATGTTGGACTTTGCCAAAAATATAGAAATAAGCTACATTTTGTGTCCTGAGAGTTAGGATTTATTCACTCATGAACCAGTTACAAAGAACACAGCACAAGCTAGATAAAGTATGGGGTTATAGAGAAAAATGAGTCCCTGAGATCTTAGCTTGCTCAGGTAGGTGGGGGACATAAATGAGCAAGAGATAAAGAAGGGAAAGGGTTACACAGGAGCAATTCTAAATAAGTGACAGTGGAAAAATCCTTCTATTGGCTATGAGACATATTCTGACTGATCTTTAATTTTACTAGATTCAGAATCACTGACTTATATGTGTTTCAGTAACTAAAAAATTTAATTCTTTCATGAATGCTTTCAAACATTAGTGCTTGCTAATTTCCTTGAAATCTTTTATGTTTTTGGTGGTTCTGGGGTTTAACTAAGGTTCTCAAGCTTGTTAGGCAGATCTCTTGCACTTGAATCATAC
Organism: Megascapheus bottae; assembly: GCF_031878675.1. Lineage (NCBI taxonomy): Eukaryota > Metazoa > Chordata > Mammalia > Rodentia > Geomyidae > Megascapheus > Megascapheus bottae. The sequence goes on along the minus strand of NC_143530.1, from coordinate 26,422,739 downwards.
ACCCAGCTCTTACTTTTTTTATATATATATTAATATATATTCCCCCTTGCTGGTCATAGGGCTTGAACTTAGGGCCTGGGCACTGTCCCTGAGCCTTTTTATGCTTAAGGCTAGCATTATACCACTTGGGCTACAGTACTACTTCTGCCTTTTTCTAAGTAGTATATTAAAGATTGGAGTCTCCAGGACTTTTCTGCCCAGGCTGGCTTTGAACTGTGATCCTCAGACCTCAGCTAGGATAACAGGTGTAAGGCATAGTTGCCTGGCTGGAATTTTTTTTTTTTTTGCCAGTCTTGGGGGTGGCCTAGGCACTCACTGTCCCTGAGCTTCTTTTACTCAAGGTGAGCACTTTATCAGTTGAGCCACAGTTCTACTTCCCTGGAAATATTTTCAAAAATGCAAGAATGTTCTTTCCCTGATGCTCCACAATTCTGCTGACCTTATTTCAGTTGAATTATGGCAGAATAGTGACTGGGGAAGGGGGAAAATCTGAAAAACTCAATTTTATGAAAATATGACATGAACCAAATAATTATTCTAAATTAGAGGATATGAAGCTGTAGGGAGCTATGCTAATCATAACACACAAAAAATACACAGAAATGTTAAAAAAAATTCCCTTTCTTTTTCAATTTATCTTTACCACAGCTAATAAGTCTATGATGAGAATTTCATTACAGAAAAGCTGTTGTTGGCCCTTTGTATCCACAAGTTCTAACTAATCTCAGGTTGAAAAAAAATTTTTAAGACAGACCTATATTGTACATGTTTGAATCTTTTTCCTGTAACCAATACAGAGAATTTAATTATATTCATTATTGTAAGTCATCTAGAGGTGCTAAGGATTCAGTGGCAGAATACTTACCCCTAGCATAAGTTGGGCCAAGTGTATCCTAAGTGCTACAAGATCAACAGAAAAAAATACGATAGTGTAAAGATGAACTAAAGCATATGGGAAGATGTGCCTAAGTTCTATGTAAACATTTCATCTTTTGATATTAGGGACTTGAGTGTCTACAAAAATTTATATCTGCAGGGTTCACAGAACCAACTACCCATGCAGATAAGGGATGACTGTACTCCACACATGATCTAGCAGTAGCTCCTTCCCAGATCTTGACAAGTGTCTAACCTACAACAGGTTCCTGAGTATGAGCACACCAGACCAACGACACCAACAGGTTCCATACCTCATTTCCGGCCATAGTCCTATGGTCAGAGTACTACTGTATTCCAAAATGAGGCCAACTTTTTTCTGCCCAGGGTCCCATGAACAAATGTAAGGCTTTCATGAGACATGGCAATACTCACTCCACATCTGAGACTGAAACAAATGGGAGAGGCTAAACATGAGGAGGGACTGCTGAAACCTAAACCTGAGCCAGCAACTATGCCTGTGTGTTAATCCTCACAGAAAAGTGGCTCCAGAACTTGGCCTCAGGACAGACACAAGCAGCTGTGTAGTCCAAAGCCTGAGGGCAATGGGCTGTCCTCAAACCAGGTTGTGTTCCAGGGCATTATTCCAGCCAACAGGGAGGAAAATGACTTTTTGCTGAGTATGTTCTGATAAAGGAAAACCTCTGACCCAGGAAACCAAACTGATGATCCATTACATGTATACTCTGCATAACTGAACTCATGTGGTGCTCCTAAGTGCAGAACTAGTCACCAGAAGGAATGCCATTTTCTATTAAAATTCCTTTGCTTTTATGAAGCTAAGTTTGGTTTTTCATGTATGCCAACTATTTAATTGCATGATTATAATTACATTAATATTTACTATTTAAAAATAATAAACTTCAGGGCAGAGATTTAGATCTATTTCTTACCTCCAAAGACTTACAAATTAAGCCTAGGAAGTACCAGTTTGTTCTACCCAAATTCTTTAAAATAATCCAGTCTTCTCATAGTTTTCTGAGGTCTCAAAACAGTAAATTAGAAGAACCCTAAGCAAAAATACAAACACCCCAAAACTAAAGTAACAAAGCAATACTAAATAAAGCTTGAAGGATTATAAATACATCCATTAGAAGCTAGTAAATGCATCTAAAAAGGAAAGGTTTGAGAAGATCTACTTGTTGGTAAAAGCAGCAAGTCTTTTCACTTTTATTTTCATTACAGGCAGACTAACATTTCTTTGCATTCCCACCAATCTTGGCTGAGGCTCAGCCCTTTCTGGCCCCCTGCCAGACTCTCTGGGAAGTGTAGGCCCCCTAGCCTTGCACACTGTCAACTTACTCAGAGCTGCTGTTGCTGCTGTGGCTCAGAGGGTCAGGGGGACGGCTAGAGTCTAGGACATGGATTCCCAGAGAGTTGATTGCTCTCATTAAAACAGTCACCATTGCCTCTACTGGAAGCTTCTCAAGAACAATCACCCGACAGCGGCTCAAAAGAGCAGCGTTGACCTGGAAGGAAGGGTTTTCAGTGGTTGCCCCAATCAGCGTGATCGTCCCACATTCCACATGAGGAAGGAAAGTGTCCTAATCATGAAAGGAAAACAGAAGTAAGTGATTCCAGTCAGTAGCCACCTGCAGAATTCCACGTAAGTTGGCTATTTTATTTTCCTAATTTCTACCTTTAGAATGTATGCCTTTGGAAGAGTATTATTCTTGGTTTTTAAGCCTAAACTAAACATGACTTGGATGCCAATGTCTAAGTCTGACCTCTTGCTTTACAGAATACCTCTGAGTAGAATTAGTTTCAACATAAATGACTTAACTTAAAAAAACTATCTCTCTCTGTTCAATGCTAGGCTTCAAAAACATTACTATTCTAAAATTTTTCCAGTACAAGTACTTAGCTATAGTGTTATTCTTCCTAACAAAATTGGTGAATATGTAACTAGAAGGTATTTTCTTATTGGAAAATGTTAAGGTAAATCAATGGGCCCATATAAAACCTAGAATGCCAAGAAGAACTCTTTGAAGTCTTCTTCCTAAAAAGATTCAGTTCAGGAGAAAGTTTATGAGTTTTGTGAGACAGTTCTAGCACAATTAAAATCAACAAAATAGATCAAAGAAAAAATATGCCTAAAATGTTTTAATATTTAGAAAAATCTCCAAAGTGGCTTTGTTCATAAAAATAGTTTGCTTTTATTTCTGGAAGCTATTGAAATATAATGACAAGATCTTGGAACAGTCACCTGAGTAAGAGCCTGAAGGCACAGATAATAAGATTTCAAGTTTGAAAGCACATAATAGAGGGAAAAAACCCTTACTAAGCTTAAAAATCAAGTTCAAATGTTCACAGAAACTTCCAATATTTTAAGTTAAAATTCTCTAAAACTTGGAAGTAATCCAAAGGTACTTTTCTGATTATGGAGAGTTCAGAGATATAGCAAGCATTTTATTAACAGCAGACTGAGTTCTCTTATTATCAAAACATAAGAAAGTGTGGAAGGAGTAGACTGACAAGCTTATGCCTTTTTATATACAGTTAATAATAACATGTCTCTAACATTAGTAAAGCACTTTGTACTTTTCAAAGTGATCTCAGAAGCTCTATTTGATGTACACAATTACCATAACACAGAAAAGGAAGTTAATATACCTGCTGAGATTTATTGAACCGATGAATCTCATCAATAAAAAGGATAGTTTTCCTTTTGAAAAAGCTCTTTTCATTTTGAGCTTGTTTTATGACATCTCGCACATCATTTGTCTTGGCATTTGTTGCAGACAATTTCACAAATCTTATGCTATGTTTCTTGCTGTTGTTGGCTATTATGTGAGCCAAGGTGGTCTAGAAAAGATGACACACACAATTTGAAACACTTATCAAACAAAGGGAGCAGCACCTGTGGGTATTACAAGCAGTATCAACACTATTTATCAAGCAACTTGAACTCTGAAGAATGTTCAGAGGCACAGATATGATCTGAATTAAAAATAAAGCAAGAAAGTAGCTAACTATTAGGCTAATCCTGACCTTTCCTCATTTGTCCCTAACCCTTGTGATTCCTTTAATGGGAACTCTAAGATCTTTGGAATCCCAGTGAAGAACAACTGTCTTGACTTAGCAGAGGCTGGGTAACAGCTGTGACCCCTCACCAAAGAGAAAATTCTCCCTCCTTTTGCCAAGAGAGCCTACAGTTGAAGGACACGGGATAGAACAGATCTTAGAACTGGAGCTGGACTGGGAAGCTCAACAGAAAAGGAGTGAATAGTCTCCAAGTTGAGAGCCAGTAACTCCCCAGCCCCTGAGATGACAGCAGCCTACTCCTGAATGTCCACTCTTGAAAGGAAATTAGAAGCAGCACATATCACTGCTGTATTATTATTATTAGCCCTACAGTATGAAGACAGGAAAAAAAGAAAAGAGGGAGTCTTTAGTGAGAGGAATAATTCTGTTCCTGAACAGAGGATACTTTATTTTTCTGTGCTGTTCATGGGGCTTGAACTCAAGGTCGGAGAGGTGTCCCTGAGCTTTTTGGCTTAAGGCTAGAACTCTACCACTTGAGCTACAGCTCCACTTCCACCTTTTTGGTGGTTACTTGGAGATTAAAAAAAAAAAGTTCCACAGGGGCTGGGAGCATGGCCTAGTGGTAAGAGTGCTTGCCTGGCATGCTCCAAGCCCTGCGTTAGATTCCTTAGTGTCACATACACAGAAAAAGCCAGAAGTGGTGCTGTGGTTCAAGTGGTAGAGTACTAGCCTTGAGAAAGCCCAGAGACAGTGCCCAGGCCCTGACTGGCCAAAAAAAAAAAGTACCACAGACTTTTCTGCCTAGCCTGGCTTTAAACTGCTATCATCAGATCTCAGCCTCCTGCATACTAGGATTACAGTCATGAGCCACTAATGTCCGGAAGAAATACTTTGTATAGCACCATTAGACACATGGTTGCTGCTTAGCAAATCCCAGCTTACCTGCTTTTCAGACTCAGGGTCCATGTCACTTAAGCTGTGATCACCAACTACCTTGATGAGTGGCCAGTAGAAATTCTATTGCACTAAATCTTCAATAACTTGCCCATGTTTCCCTGCAGACTTCTGTCTTGCAGTCTGGGACCATCAAATATGATTATCCATTCTTATGTTGTTATGTAAAAACTTTAAAATTACTACCAATGCTCCTGAACGGGGTAACAATTACAAGGAGCAGGGCAGATGTCAACAACTCTACTATCATGGAATTATTAATTAAGGTGGAAGGTGTAGCTCAGAGATTGAGTGCATGCTTAGCATATGCAAAATACTGGGTTCAATTTTCAGGACACACACATGTGACTTATGCCTGGCCAAAAGGACATGAATACAAATAAGACATAGAAAGAGAGTGATGCACTCTGGGACCTGGAGGAGAGGTGTGGTAAAGAAATGAAGATTGAAAGAAAAATATGAGAAAAACCTTGAATGCTCTGTGCAGGAAAGAGTCTGAACCTCAAAGCTAGGAAAGCTCTTTACATTCTGAGTCTTCCTCTTCTATGCAAAGAAGAGCATCCAACAGTTAAGCACCTCCTCTTTCCAGGATTACCCACTTCTACATTTTTTTCTCAAGTGTTCTTAAAATGACACAATCTCTAAACCCGTAAGATCTTATCTTTGCTACCTTCCTCTGGACTTGGGCCAGAGGAACCCCCCAAAAGGTACTGGTGCTCCTTCAAACAGTATGAGAAAACCTATGTAAATGTTTAATGGAAATGACATGCACTGAGAGACATTTCATATGAATTCTGAAATTCACTCTTAAATCAACAACTAGTGGAGAAGGAAGCACAACAGAAAAAAAAATGCAATTACTTTTCTTTCATATGTACATAGATTTTCCTTTCCAATTTTCCCCACATACTATTTCCTTGGATTATTAGGTAAGTAAAAACCAAGATTGAGAGAAAACCAATGCAACACAAAAGTATATGGAATTTGAATCCACATCTTTGCATACAGTCTAGTATTCATAGACATCTTCTTTTTAGAAAACGCCCAGCCAAGTGTCTCAGGAATTGGGTGGGTGAATGTGTGTCGTTAACACGCCCAACACGGCCTCCACTCGGGGACGTGGCATCGCGCGCCCTCTCCCGTGAGGGGTCGGGGGTGCTGGGGGGTGGTTGCACCCCCACCTGGCCGGTGACAGCGCGGCTCAGGTCCCCCGGCCCGGGCGGCACTCACCTTGCCGCAGCCCGGCGGACCCCACAGGATGAGCGAGGGGATCTCGTTGGTCTCCAGCAGCGACCGGAGCAGCGTGTCCTGCCCCACGGCCCGGCTCTGCCCAATGTAGTCCTGCAGTGTGTCCGGGCGCATCTTGTCCGCCAGCGGCTTGCCCTCCAGCATCTGCCGGATCTCCTCCGCCGCGAGCGCCCGCGGATGCGCGCGGCCCGCGCTGGCCCCGAACGCGGCGTCGGCGGCGTCCGCGTCCCAGTGCCCCGGGTCGTCCTCGCCGTCCACGTCCGCGTCGCCGTCTCCCTCGCCGTCGCCATCGCCGCCCGCCTCCTCCTCCGGCGCCTCCGCCTCATCCCAGCTGCGGGGAGACGCGCTGCCCGCCGCGGCGGCAGCCGCGGGCCGCTTCCCCGACCCCTTCCGCGCGGGGCTGCTGGAGCGGGCCACGGGGAAGTCGGGGATGAGGCGGGCCCCGCTGGGCGTCGGCGGCGCGTCGTAGCTCTCCCGGCTCTCGGTCTCGCCGCCGTCGTCGCCCTCTTCGCCCTCGCCCTCGCTGCTCTCGGCCGCCGTCGGGGTCGCCGGCTGCTTCAGTGCCGAGCTTTCCGACAGCCGCCGCCTCTTGGCACCGGGCGGCGAGGACCCCTTGGCCCGCTCTCCGGCGCGGTGGGGCCCGGCTGTGGGCTCTGCGTGCCCCGCGGGGTGCAGCAGTAGGCATCGGTCCAGGTGCGAGTTGATGTGCGCGGCGGGCATCATCTGCTGGCACACGGGGCACTGCACCTGGTGCAGCTGCGATAGGAAGGGGTCGTCCTCCGGCCCGCTCACCTCCATGGCGGCCGCCGCCCTCCCCGGTTGCCCGGCGCGGCCCTCCCCTGCCACCAAAATGCCGAGGGTTTTGATGCCCGCCGCTAGGCCCCGTGCCGCGCAACCCTAGCTCGGGAAGGCGGCTGGTCGCGCGCGGGCCGGGGGAGGGCGCCGCTCATGCCTCACGTCCGGAGCTCCCGCGTCGGCGCGCCCTCCCCTGGGCGCGGGAAACGCAGCAGATAGCACGTCGGGACCTGTAGTCCGAGACCGATTGCCCCGCCGCGAGCCGCGTCTCACGTAGTCCGACGGGAAATGTAGTTCTCTTTAGGTTACCCGGACGCAGACCATGTTTCGCATGGCATGCCGGGAATTGTAGTTCACGGTGAGTCACCGAAGCCGCAGCCGGCCCACTTCCGGCTTCGCGAGACTGTGTGGGGTGGGCGTAATCGGAGCAGTGCGCTTGCGCGATTCTGAGCAACGCCGGAAATACCCTCCTTCCCGGCGGGGGAACCGGTGGAAGGATGCACCGTATTTGTGTGTGGGACCTCGGCTTCCTGCGCTCCGAGCGCTGCCCACACCCAGCAGATGGACGAGCGCGTGGGTAGTCGCGAAGTGTTGTTTCTAGTGAAAGAGGGGTGGAGGGAAAAAAACGAGCTTTAGAAAGCCAGAGGAAGAACCTAAGCGACTGGAAAACGTACAATTCTACTGATGAGGAAAACATTCACTTAAGCAGTGGTCAGAGAAACAGAGATGAGGGCGGCCCTGCGCCTTTAGGTTACTTTGTGGCCAGGGACCTGCGCCCAGGCACGGTTATTTTGTATCTTGCTAGGCTGAAGTTGCAAATTGGAAGCTAATATAAGCATTCTGTCTTGATTAGAACGTGAAGTCAGCAATCTTTTTAAAGTTGCAATGCAGAGACAAAACAAAATTACCACACCACAAACCTTTTTGAAAGATGAAAGGGAGTGTAGTTTTCAACATTATCTGTGTGTGTGTGTGTGTGTGTGTGTGAGTGTGTGTGTGTGTGCATGTGTGGATGATGATGGTGATGATGATGATACACAGTTCCCAAGCTTTTTTTTTTTCTCAATTCTAACACTCTACCACTTGAACCACAGCTCTGGATTTTTGGCAGTTTATTGGACATGAAAATCTCACAGACTTTCCTACCTGGTCTGGCTTTACACCTCAATTCCCAGAGTAGCTAGCATTACAGACATGAGCCACCAGCACTCGACATACATCTTTGCAGTACTATTTTTCTGTAAACTTCCCCATATGTGTATTACATGTTTACATAGATTAGCTATATACTTGAAGTCATGTGAATATATGTGTGTATATATGTGTGTATACACACATATATACATGTATTAGTAACACTTGTATTGGTTATGCATAGTGAATTTGTGTTCCTTCTGCCTAAGCTTCCCAGTATCTTGGGAAGGGGGAAAGTGCCTTAAACATTCACTGTTGATAATCAACAAGGAAATGAATTGAGGGAGGATACAGACTTATGAAATGTGACTTATCTTTGTTTTAATCTCTCAAACAATCGTTTTCCATTGAACTTATTACAGAGTTTTAAATTTACCCTTTCCTTTGAAGACTTGATGATCTCAGTGTATATAATAATCTGGCAATAGTCAAAAGGAACCTATAAATTCTATTGTATAGCTAAAGCATCCAGTCTTAATAAGAGCAAGATGGATGAATTACACAGGGCTGAAAGGGAAAGAGGCTTGGGCTTCTGGATGAAGGGATGTGGTAAATTGAGGGGAGGATGTACACAGCCACAGCAAAGCAGTCTTATCTTGTTAAGCAGGTAATCTCCTCTGCCCACCTCATTCTGGATCAGGTGTTAAAACCCTCCAGCCTCCCCCATCTCTTTTTCTTTTTCCTAATGGCTAGATCTTCCCCAAGTAGAATCACATAGAAATGACTGTGTCCATGTCTTCTTTTTACTAATGTAGGCATGTGTAGGCTTCATTGTACAAAAGACAGCTTGTCGCAGCCATTCTAGTTACACGGATGTTTCCTAAAACTCTAGATTAAAAAATATGACAACAAACTGAACCTCTGTGAAGTTTCTTTTTGTCAACATAAGGATTAATTTTAAACTATAACAACATGCTTATTATTATAGAAAATCTTATGTATAATCAATGTTTGTTTCCCAAGTCTTTTCAAATAGAGTTTAAGCTTGCACTGTCTTACACATACTTGTAATTTTCTGTCTTTATTCTTTACTTTGTATATCTATAGAAAATATTCATTATACAGTAAATATGCTGCACAAATTAAGAGGTAAAAAGCATACATGTATGTGCGTAAATAAATAAATAAATATATACATATGCATGGACATATGTATGCATATATCCATGCATATATATTTTCATTTTTTTCTTTTGGTGATAATGCTGTGACCTTCTATATACTAAGCATATACTCTGTTTCAGTCTCATGCTATTATTTTTATACAGATATTTTGCTCAATTTATTACAAAAATAAGAATAAAAAGCAAAGACAATAGAATTGAATTTCTTAGATGTTGGTAAGGTAAAAATGGCCCTATACTTGACTTCAAGAATCTGGATTTGAATTGGCCACGAAGTGATCTTGGGCAATACTACTTTTTTTTTTTTTTTGGTGCCAGTCCTGGTGCCTGAACTCAAGGCCTAAGCACCATGCTTGGGCTTTCTTAAGGCTGTGGCTCTACCACTTGAGCCACAGCACCATTTCTAGCTTTTTCTGTGCATGTGGTAACAAGGAATTGAATCCAAGTCTTCGTGCCTGCTAGGCAAGCACTCTACCATTAGGCATGCTCCCCACCAGGGGAAACTTACTTCTCAGACATGGTTTCAAAATCTGAAATTCAAAGAACAACGTATACCTCACAGTCTTTTGTGGAACTTAATTAAATAAATGAACTTTAAAAATGTGAAAGTGGGCTGGGAATGTGGCTCAGTGGTAGAGTGCTTGCCTTGCATATATGAAGCCCTGGGTTTGATTCCTCAGTACCACATAAACAGAAAAAGCCAGAAGTGGTGCTGTGGCATATAAAGTTAGTGTGAACTTCAGTAGACCTTCTTAAATATTAGTGACCACATTACACTCTCAGCCTGGGTGCAATACTTGAATGCAGGTATATTTTAAGTCTCCTAATCTTATTGAACTTCTGGCTAACCTTGAGCAAAAGAAGCTTAGGGACAGTGAACAGGCCCTGAGTTCAAGTCCCAGGATTGGCAAAAAAAAATGAAAGTGCTTAGTATAATGCCTGGAATATATAAGTTCTTTGATTCCTTTCCTTTCCTTCATTTCCTCTCCCCCCTTCCTCCCCCTTCCCCTTTCCTCTTCCCTTCTTCCTCCCTTTCTTTCACCTTGCCTCTTTCTGCCTGAAGTTGGACGTTTTCTCCACTAGATGGTGATGGTTGGTAGAACAAAAAATAAGTGATTGGAAAAAATCAAATTAAGTGAAGTAATCCAAAATCAAAGAAACATAGACTCCATGGCTTCCCTCATAGGTGATAAATAGTATAGTCTAGGACTGGCCTAGAAGAAGATCACAATAGCTCAATAGCTATTTATATATGACTATATAAGATGATGCTAAGCGAAATGAACTCCAAGATATGAAAACAAGAGGTTTTCCTTTGTGGTTGTTGTTTTTAATATATTGTGTGAAGCTATTTCTTTTTCTTTTGTTTGTTTTCCCCCCATGGTTTATCCTCTGTTGTCACTTTGTTTGATTTTGGTACATACATACATACATACATATACATATATATATTTCTTTGAATTAGGAAAGAAAAGGGGAACAAAAAATTATGAGACAAAGGACAAATGGTGAACCAAGATACTCACAAGACAATATGTTGGAAATGAACTTTACAACTTGGAGGGTGGGTAGGGTTAGGGAAGGGAAAGTGGGAGGTAACAATGTTGAATAGGAAATGTACTCACTACCTTACCTAAGCAACTATAACCCTTCCCTACATTACCTTGATAATAAAATTAAACTTATAGCCAGGTGGGTGGCTCACACCTGTAATCCTAGCTACTCAGGAGGCTGAGATCTGAGGATCAAGGTTCAAAGCCATTCCAGGCACAAAAGGACCTGAGACTCTTATGCCAATTAATCTCTAGAAAATGGGAAGTGGGGCTTGGCTGAAGGGTGGGGTGGTAGCCTTGAGCTGAAGAGCTCAGGAACAGCATACAGGCTGAGTTCGAGCTGCATGACCCCCCCCACACACAATAATAAACTTAAAAGAAGAAAAAAAGAAGCGAATAAGCCATATCAAAAACAATTTTGAAAAATCACCCCTACTTTTACTTTTGCTAACTAAATTTAAAGTTTGTTTTTGAATCAACATAAATATAAATACATGTAAATCCTATTATGAGGTGACAGGAAATGAAATCAATGTGAAGCAAAAAACCCAGGCTTAAATTTTCTCCTTTAAGATCTTGTTGCTTGTTTTCAAACGACATTGACTGACTGTTTACTTTGAGCCCAATAACCATCTTTCCTCCCTTTCCTTAGCGTCAGCATTGGCACAATAAAGTTAGTGTGAACTTCAGTAGACCTTCTTAAATATTAGTGACCACATTACACTCTCAGCCTGGCTGCAATATCTGAATGCAGGTATATTTTAAGCCTCCTCCTAGTCTTATTGAACTTCTGGGTATTTATCTTATACCTTCATATCCATATGCATACCCAATCAATTCCATATGACAAACATTTCTGTCATCTTTATTCATCCTCCTAAACCTTTGCCCTTTGGTCATCTGTTGTTCTTACTCTGTGATTTCTCTCACCTAACCTAAGCTTTTTAGATTTCATGCTACATTGCTTTATAGTTTTACACATTTTATATGTTTTCTTAGTATTATAAATAGGGTCTTTAGATTCTATTTTCTTATCTTTATTGATATAAATGAATTGATATTTGTTAATTTTTTTTATATTTGGTATTTGGTCTTTTGTGAGCTTTTTTTTTTTTTGCTGGTTGTGGGGCTTGAACTCTGGGGTCTGGGCACTGTCCCTGAGCTCTTCAGCTCAAGGCGATCACCCTACTACTGGAACCACTTCCAGATTTCTAGTGGTTAATTGGAGATAAGAGTCTCACAATCTTTAGTGCCTGGAGGGGGGCTCTGAACTACAATCCTCAGATCTCAGCCTTTTGAGTAGCTAGGATTACAGGCAGGAGCCACTGTGGCCGGATTTTGTGAGCTTTTAAATTAGCTTTAAGTGACTTTCAAGTGATACTGAGCAGGAGTTCACTATATCCCATGAACATGGAAGCCAACACTATGCTCTTAGGATTTCTTTTTTAAAGACAGAACTTTTATTAAAGACCAACTGACAAGAACACACAAGGCATGTCCAAATCTGTGCCCCAATTTATTGACAGTGAGGCAATTTATGGGAAAGGTTAGGGGAGAAGCTGCTTGTTGAGTGAATGGTGAGAAGTATTAGTTCTGCAGTACACTATGCCTCTTCCACATTTCATGTTCTCCATCTTCCTTTTTGGGGGGGGGGTCTTATCATGTTAGAAGTCCATGGACTTTATGGACTTCTAACATTGTGAAGTCATCTGCAGGACAAAAGGGCTTCTTGTGCACATGCTCAACCTGGGATAACCAGTTTTTATTTGGCCTCTGATGAGTGCTAGAGCTTTGTTACTTAATAAATTTATACCTGTGTTTTGTTTTGTTTTGTTTTAGAAGGTTTCACTTGTAACATAATAAAAATTACATCTGAGCTTCTGTTCTTAGCATAGATCTTCTGAATCTCTGGGAATTTCCAGCAGGACAAACCCGCCTTTGTTTTGCTAATGTAACACCACAGGGTCTGCTCTCAAGGGTGGAATTTGGCATCAGCCCAATCTCTCCAGTCTGGGGAAGGGGGAGGGGAAGGAAGCTAGAAATTGAATCTGATCACACCACCTTAGATTACAAGGTGACCCCTACAATTAAAAACTCAGGACACCAAAGCCCAGTGGAGCTTACTCTAGGAGGGTGGTAGGCCCACACTCTAGAAGTGAGGGCATGGAGCTGTGTCCTGGGATCCTCCTGGGCCTTACTTTTTGAATCAGGGGTGCTCTCCAAAGGCCTATGTCTTAAAAGGGGGTGGGGCAAAGTTGCTAGATCTTGAGACTTGGGATATATAATTGGATCTTAAGGAGGAGATAGGCCTAGTGAAGGAAGTTAGGCTCTTGAAGTATTCTTAAAAGGGAATATTGGGATCCTTGTTCTTTTCCATTTCTCTTCTGACGGCTTTGAGGTGACTCAGGGCCCCTCTCCCCCATGGACTTCTGGAATCAAAAGCAATGGGTCTACTAAATCTACTCAATCTGTCCAGAACCTGAAACACTATGAACCAGAATAAACAATATGAACTAAAATAAACCTTTCCCCTTTTCAAGTTTTCTCAGGTATTTTGTTACAGTCAGGAAAAGTTGGTGAATGCACACTCACTTGTGTTTTCATAACAAAATCTTAATAATATTAAAACAGTTCTTTCAGTAAGTTTTATAGTTTGTTCTACTGAATTATCAAACCAAAGGTGGTCTTGGATATCCTAAATTTGTAGCCAACTATAAATGCAGCTGGTCTCTGAGACTTAAGGCATTGTTTGAAGTGGGAATGATAATGTATACTCTATTTTTTTCTGGTCCTGGGGCTTCAGGCACTCTCCCTGAGTCTCTATATGCAACAGTGCCACATCTGGCTTTTATTTCTATTTATATGGTACTAAGGAATAAAACCCAGGGCTCATTCATGCCAGGCAAGCACTCTACCACTAAGCCACATTCCCAGCTCTGTCATATATTCTTTTTTTTTTTTTTTTTTTTTGCCAGTTCTGGGCATGATCTCAGGGGCTGAGCACTGTCCCTGGATTTTCTCAAGGGTAGGGCTCTACCACTTAAGCTACAGCACCACTTCTGGCTTTTTTTTTCCCCCTATGTATGTGGTACCGAGGAATCGAGCCCAGGTCTTCGTGCATGCTAGGCAAGCATTCTACCACTAGGCCAAACTCCCGGCCCCATATATTCTCTTTTTTTTTAATTAAAGAATTTATTAACACTGATTTTTACATCATATTTCAAATGGCATGTTTAACAAACAAGTGTTCAAGAAGGGAATTTCTATATACAATCACTGGTACTTAGTTTTTAGAACATAATCAAAATTAGGCTAAGGGTTTGTATATCATAGATACATATTAATTTTTGAAATAAAACATTATAACTATGGAGTCATAGGTTTTTATGTCTATGTAGTTATGTTTATATTTCCAATACCATGTCCATAGCATTGGGACCATATCCATAGCATTGGGTATTCTTAATCATAAGAATTAGTAATAAGTAATTTTAAGTCACAATTGAATTGCAGAATAGTTAGTAGTTCTTATAATAATATATTTGCCTCTTTTGTTCTAATATTAGCTATTGTCAAGTAATTTAAGTAAGCAGGTCTTTTTCATATTTTAAAGTGAAATGGAACATGACATTTGAGAAAATTCTATTTTCATCCTTGACTTAAAAAAACTAAGCAGGACACTGGTGGTTTATGCAAAAAAACTTTATTGGAGAAACTCTCTTAATGGAATGGATTTGTTCTTCAACAAAACCAGAAACTACTATTGTGTTTAACAGTATAAAAAACACTCAAGATGGTTTTGATATTCTTAGTCCTCATTCTTGTACATCATGTCCTGGAATATCTAGCCAGCCCTTCACTGTGTCTGGAATACTATTTGCCTTTCAGCAGAGAGATGTTCTTTTCAGCCTTTCCTGACCTCCCCTCCCCTCAGGATAATGTAGCATTGTGTGTCATTTGCTTATATGACACCTTATCTATCCCTTACGAATTATCTTGCAGTCCAATTGCGAGTTTCCATTCTTCCTGCCAATGTCCATTAGAGGGTAGAGCTCTTTCTTCACCTTGTCCTCCAGGCACTGTGGCAGGCATGTAATGGGATGTACTCAAATGGAATCTACGAGTGAAAATAACCAGGCAGGCCTACAATGTAAGCTTAATTCATTTCTTCCAAGGGTCATGCTTGGAACATTCTGTGTTTTTGTTTTTGTTTCTGGTAATTCACACATAACTAGCTTTTAGTGATGGAGAAGTCAGAAGAAGACTAGCTGCTGATTTGGTTCTCTGAATAGAGACCCCCCCAAAAAAAAAATTGGAATGACAGAAAAAAAGGCACCTTTTTTGAAGTGAGGATACAATTTTCATCTAGGAAGACTGGAGGGTTGACCCTAAGAAGAAAGACTGAATTACTTGTTTTGTATAGATGCAATTTTACTTGAGGGAAGAAGAGAACATTGAACTGGTTGGAAGTCAGTGGGTGAGAGAGCAAAGGCCACAGAAAACTTTTCATGGGTACTGGGTGTTTTGGGCATTGCTGGTGTTACTTCAGGATCTGGAAGACCTAGCAGCTAGCTCCCACATTACCTGGCTTTGCTTGGGCCCCTTGAAGACTGACAACTGAAGGAATATCTGCTGGAAGTGTCCACAGCACAGGCACTGCTGTTGCACTTGGGTATTCTCAGCAAATCCAGTGGTCAGGGTTTTTTGTTTTGTTTTATTGTTTTTGTTTGTTTGTTTGTTTGCTTTTGTGGGTCAAGGGTGCTGTCCCTGAGCTCTTCAGCTTAAGGCTACCACTCTACCCTTGAGCCAAGTCCCACTTCCCATTTTCTAGAGGTTAATTGGAGATAAGAGTCTCAGGTCCTTTTGTGTCTGAGCTGGCTTTGAACCTGGATCCTCAGATCTCAGCCTCCTGAGTAGCTAGAATTATAGGAGTGTGCTACCGGGCAGGCTAAATGGTCAGGTTTTAAGGAGGAAATTGATCCTGGGTCAACAGTAACCTGTGGACCAGCATGAGGTCTTGAGCTAACAGGATGATTTGTGGACCATTCAAGTGACTCTGAGGAGTTGCCAGCAGGAGAACTAGGGCATAGTGGGAATTGCTGAGTGACTAACAGGTAGAATGAAAGATAAGGGAGAACTTGAGAGGCCTTGTTAAACAGGCATTTGCAATTTATATGGAAATCAACCATTGCTGCTCGCAAAATCTGAATATTCTTTCCTTTTTGGAATTTTTATTTTTTGATGATTCTGTCTCCTTAATGTATGGTATTTTCAAGTGTATATCTTCAGGAGGATGAGGATAAAGTGTAGAACTGGAGGTTCTAAACAGACTATTGTCTCCAGGAAAAAAGCCAGAAGTGGAGGCATGGCTCAAGTGGTAGAACACTAACTGTGAGGGGAAAAAACAAAACAAAACTAAAAACAACAACAACAACAACAAACCAGTAAAAGTGTGAGCCCTACGGCTCAAGTTCCAGTATTGGTGTGTGTGTGTGTGTGTGTGTGTGTGTGTATGAGCACTCAGACACACAAGAGATCATGTAGAAAGGAAATTTAGACTTACTACATACTACATTAAAGTAAAAATATGAAAGCTAACTAGTATTTTGGAAATAAAATGATATAATTGAGTTTTACTTAGCATAATATTTAGAATACATTTAAACTTTTACATGAAGCATGATAAAGAGGACACAGATTTTATAAAAGTGTTAAAAAGGGATGGGGAATGTAGCTTAGTGGTACAATGCTTGTGTAGCATGCATGAAGCCCTGAGCTTGATTCCTTGGTACTACATAAACAGAAAAATACAGAAGTGACACTGGCTCAAATGGTAGAGGGCTAGCACTGAGCAAAAAGAAGTTGAGGGACAGTGCCTAGGCCCTGAGTTCAAGCCCCAAGACTGGAAAAAAGTGAATAAAGAGTTTAAATAAATAAATATATGTTTCATAACAAAGACACAAAGACCCATCTATGTATGTATTGTATATATGTAGTATATGAGAAGGCTTCAACTTGTTAGTAATTAGAAAAATGAATTTAAAATTGCTATGTTGTTACATACCTATTAACAAAATATAAAGTATTAAGGCAGAGCAGGGCTGGAGTTTGGCCTAGTGGTAAGTGATCGCCTAGCATGCACAAAGCCCTGGGTTTGATTCCTCAGTAGCACATACACAGAAAAAACTGGAAGTGGCACTGTGGCTCAAGTGGCAGGGCGGTAACCTTGAGCAAAAAGTGTCTAAGGAAAGTGCCCAGGCCCTGAGTTCAACTCCAGGACGAACAAAAAAAAAAAAAAAAAAAAGACAAAACAAATGGCAACTTCTTTGTACAGCTACTTAAAGAATTAAAATAGAACTTAATATTTGTCAAATACTTTACATAGATAGAATAGGAGCCTGGACTACAGAAGTCCCTAAGAGTTCTACATGTAAGAATATCTATTAATAGATATTTATTGCCTAAAAGTATAGTAGAGTACAATCTATTTAGGATCGCTTTCTTTTTTTTCCCCCAGTAGTTCCCCAAGGGATTGAGCTGGAGGAATACTTTTTTTTTTTTTTTTTTTTTTTTTTGTCAGTCCTGGGCTTGAGCTCAAGGCCTGAGCACTGTCCTTGGACTTTCTCAAGGCTAGAGCCCTACTACTGAGCTTCAGCACCACTTCCAGCTTTTTTCTATGTATGTGGTACCGAGGAATCGAACCTGGGTCTTTGTGCATGCTAGGCAAGCACTCTACCACTAGGCCAAACTCCCAGCCCTGGAGGAATACTTTTTAAAAAGTATTTATTCATTTAAAGAATTTATTAACATTGATTTTTATATCATATTTCAAATGACGTGTTTAACAAACAAATATTCAAGAAGGGAATCTCTATATACAATTACTGGCACTTAGATTTTAGAATGTAATTAAAATTAGGCTGAGGGTTTGTATGTCATAGATACATCTTAATCTATGTAATAAAACATTATGTCTATAGCCATAAATTTTTATGTCTGTGTAGTTGTGTTTATATTTCCAATACCATGTCTATAGCATTGGGTACACAAATATTGAGTCATAGCTCTTGTATTGTTTGGATCTAATAGCCACATATTAAGGATACCACGTGCCTTTTGTTCCTTTGGTCTTGACTTATTTCTCTCAACATGATTCTCTCTAGATTCATTCACTTCCCTGCAAATTATTTAGGATTTCTTTTTTTTAATTTTTTTTATTGTAATTAATAATAGGGTTACATGATATTTGCCAGATAGAAGGTGCATTAATTCACATATATTGATACTCTTTCACATGTCTTGGTCCCCATACCCTCCCCTCCACCCCCCCACATCTTGGTTTTCCCCCCTTCCCTGTCCAATAACCAACTACAAATAAATCCAATATATCAGATAACAAAGTGAGATACTGTAACAATATGAGATAACCAAGGGACAGCAAAGGAGATGAGAGATAACCTAGTACATTAAGGACAACAATCATTCATTGTATGGCTTTTGTTTCAATATCCTGGAGGTCTTTTCAGTTAGCTTCATACTATATGGCCTTATGTATCAAGGTTTTGCTCTATTGCAGATCTCTGCTAGTAGAGCCCAAGGTTTCTACTGATTATGACAAATGAGGGGAACCATTGAGCCTAATTTCCTTTGAGTCTGGCTTACTTCACTTTTATTTAGGATTTCTTAAGGTTACAAATATTCACTATATAAGCAACACCTCCCTCCCTTAAACAAGACACATGGCGCAAAGGACCATTTCTATGGTGCTGGTCATATTATGTATTTATGTGTTCTTTGTATGCAGAATAATCTTTGTAGCAACTGGAAATTGAATGCAATCAAAATGCCTATCAGCAGGAGAATACATTGCAATATTTATACAATGGAATGTTGCATAATAATAAAAATGAACATTGTACTCAATAATGAATCAAAGAAAATTCTGACCAAAAAAAGACCCGTATGAGTTTATTAGCATATGCAACCTGTACGTTTAGAGTATATATGTAAGAGATAAAACTGGAAATAAAATCAAAGAAATTATTTTAAAATTTGGAGTGTTAGGAAAATAACCAGGTACAGGATGTAGGAGTGCCAGCAGTTTGTGAGTTAGTAGATGGCTTTATGGGTGTTTATCATTTTTTCTTAAACTACGTTTGCAAATTTTCCTGTGTAGTAACCCAGTGAAAGAAAATTATTTCAACAGTAAATTGCTTTGCACTGTCAATAAAATGAAATTTGGCATATTTTGTTCTTTAGAATTTAGATTAAATGTTTCAGCTGCTATCTTTTATTTTTTTTTACAGGATTTTGTAACCATGACAATAATAGTCCCAGTAAGACCATAAAGACTGCATTTATCAAGTCCCTCTCTTGCATTCAGGGTCATATTTACCTCATTTCTTACCCCTTGTTCACTTTTAAAGGCAAATATCATTATCCTCAGTTAACAGATGAGAAAAGGCAAGGCTCAGAAAGATTGAGCAGTAGTTCTGTGTTTGTACAGCAAGGGAATTTCAAATTCAAGCTTCCATCCTCTGTCTCTAATATCCATCAGGGTCCCATTAAGCAAGACTCTTCTAACATTTACAAATTTATTTTAATGGCAGATGTTTGTTTGTTTTTTGCCAGTCCTGTCTTGAACTCAGGGCCTGAGAACTGTCCTTGGGCTTTCTCAAGGCTTGAGCTCTACCACTTGAGCCACAGAATCACTTCCAGCTTTTTTCTGTGTATGTGGTACCGAGGAATTGAACCCCGGTCTTCGCGCAGGCTAGGCAAGCACTCTACCACTAGGCCAAACTCCTGGCCCAAAGGTAGATGTTTTTCAGATTGAAAAAAAAATGTTGATTTTAGAAAAATTAATAACTCTAGATAACTAAAGACCAAATTTGATGGAGCAATTTTGACTGACACTCTACTATCTTTCTATAGTGTCATCCATCCATTTTATAGTGTCAGTCTCTCATTTTACAGAAAAAAAAAATGGAAGCCTACAGCATAGCTCCTATTCTAGAAACTTCCTTTTCCTCCTAATCTTAAAATGGATGTTATTCTCATGTTATTAAACACTTCTATATATGATAGATGAAGCACAATGTTCTTTATTGGGAGGAAACTATATCTATTCAACCAATTGCTGTGCTTAGGTTCCATCAAAAGTTTAAAGTGTAACAAATAATGTCACTATCTTATCTTCAAAGGTCCTGTCTTGGGATGATTTTCTTTGAGGAAAAACTCTTAGAGATCCAACTATGGGGACAAAGGGCATATTGCCTTCTACAGGGTTTAGAGGAGAGAATATTCCTACAGATGTGTGTGTGCAGCCTACCCCACCCTTCCCACATGGGGTGGTTTCAATATAGGAAGTGAGATATGCAGTCCCATTTAATCACCTTATTAGCTGCAGTGGTCCTTTGGAACCACTGCAAAGTATTGTATCTTTAACACTTTTGGGTATATAGTAAATCTAGCAAATTAAGAACCATTACATAATACCCCAACATACTTTCTACCTAGAAATACTCCTTTATTTTCATAGTTTTCATATTTTCCTAGTGGCTGGGGAAGTTTCTATTGGGCACTTTAGAGCAATGTGGTCCTCTTGTGGAAAATTTCTCCCCTGAACCTTTCCTTACCCTCTTGGGAGAGGCAGGCCAACATTTGGTCAGAAGAGCATGACTTGAGCTTTGCACTTCTGTAATTTCATGCCTTGTTACTATCATAAGCTTCTTCAAGCTTCTAAATCCTCTTCCAACTTAGAGGGTAGAAAATCATCCCCAAGAATGTAAATACAAACCTACTCTTCTTTCAGTTCCTAAAACTAGAAAATGATGATTCATAGTGTAGGTTAGGGGATTTAAAAATTGGCCATGAGCCCTTTTAGATTTCTCCCAATTGTTTAGAATTGATATTCACAACAGAAGCATGAATTTTACCTTGCAGCAAGGTAAAATTCTCCCTTTCATTTTTAGGATTAAAATATCTATGGGAATGAGTGTGATATAGCTGGGGAAAAGGCCAGAAAGAATTCTATGGTATTGGGATGGAGTTAGAAATATATGAATAAAAGCTTACAATGTTTTATTTTTTGTGGGTCATGGGGCTTGAATTCGGCCTGGGTGCTGTCCCTAAGCTCTTCAGCTCAAGGCTACCGCCCTACCCTTTAGCCAAGCCCCACTTCCCATTTGCTAGAAGTTAATTGGAGATAAGAGTCTCAAGTCTTTTTGTGCCCAAGCTGGCTTTGAACCTTAATTTTCAGATCTCAGCCTCTTAAGTAGCTAGGATTATAGGCGTGAGCCACCGTGCCCAGCTAAAAGCTTATGATTTTAAAGATGCATATATTTCTTAGCTCTGTTTACTGACTAGGAGCCAGAGGCATGTCATTGGGCAATACTTGCCTAACATATATGAAGGCCTAAGTTAGACTGCAAAAGGAATAATGAATATACACGTGCTAGGTGCTAGTGGTTCTAGTGGTGCTAGTACCTGATATTGATTTCAAAATTCCCTTCTCCAAAAGGAAACAGGAGTCCTTGAAGAAATGGCATGAAACAGTATGGAAAAGGAGAAAATAAGGAAATAATTTTTAAAAATAACAGTAATATATAAAAAATACATAGGAGCTAGCTCAAAGATTCTTTCATTGGTCAACTGTGGGACAATTTGAGCATCAAAATGAAGAAAGTAGGAAATGGATATTCTTTCTTTCTTTTATTTTTATTTTTTTGCCAGTCCTGGGCCTTGAACTCAGGGCCCAAGCACTGTCCTTGGGCTTTCTCAAGGCCAGAGCTCTACCACTTGAGCCACAGCACCACTTCTGGCTTTTTTTCTATGTATATGGTATTGAAGAATTGAACCCGGGTTTTTGTGCATGATAGGCAAACACTTTACCACTAGGCCAAACTTCTGGCCCCTATTCTTTAATTTTTTAAATCAGGAGTTCATAATGATACTCGAAAGGGGCTCAGAATGGAGGTGGTAAACACTACTTTATAGAAGAGTACCATTTAATAAGTCTAGAATAAGTGTAGAATTATAGAATCACCATTTCCTGATTACTGTGCTAATACTCGATTCAGGCAAAGACAGATACTAAAATTCAGGACAATAAATTTCCAGGGAGCAGGATACCCATACATTTTCACTAATTTCTTGTCAGTTACAATGAGAAATGGTAATTTAAACTGGAGAAAGTTGACAGACAGCACCATAATCAGATCACCAAATTTAGCATCACTAATAAGAACAAAGCCTACATCACCTGTTGTGGTATTTTGAGAAAGATACAATTTCACTTCTGTGGTCTTTTTGCCATAGGTATAATTTAATATCACACATGAAGATACAATCATTCAGTTTAAGTTAAATAGTTTGCGAAGCAGTTTTTCTGGAATCTTCAAAATTGATAATGTAATGAGAATAAAAAGGAAAAAAGATTAAATGTGATCTCTGAATGGATAAAAAACATGACCATAAAAAACCTCTGATTTTTCAACCAGATCCTTCTCTATGTCTTCATGGTCAGTGAATATATAGTTAGAGGTAAAACGTCAGGAAGTCTACAACTTTCACAAAGAAGAGAAAGGTAAAAAATTTGTAAGGGGCTGGGAGTTTGGCCTAGTGGTAGAATGCTTGCTTAGACCCGGGTTCAGTTCCTGGGTGCCACATACACAGAAAAAGTTGGAAGTGGTGCTGTGGCTCATGAGGTAGAGTGCTAACCTCAAGGAAAGCTCAAGGACAGCGATCAGTCCCTGAGTTCAAGCCCCAGGACTGGCAAACAAAATGGAAAACACTAATATTTTACCATTCTTGGGAATTCTTTGTAGATTTGAAGTATACATTTTTTTTAAATTCTGGATTTTAAAATTTATTTATTATTCTTATTGATGTTGTTGTTATTATTATTATTTTGTTTCCTCTTTCCTGGCATTCAAAACCATTTATTTTGGTGGGCTGGAAAACACACACAATAAGTTGTCATAGTAGCACCTATAAGCTATTAAAAAAGCACATTTTCTGTTGGTGAGAAGTTTTACACTGATATTAGAGAAAAGAGTTTCTTGTCTTAAAAAAAATTAAATAATGCCATTACTTTTGAACTTGGAGCCTCGTGCCCTGCTTGGCTTTTTCACTCAAGTCTAGCGCTCTACCACCTGAGCTATAGCCAAGCCTCCACTTCCAGCTTCTTGCTGGTTAATTGGAGATGAGAGTTTCGCACACTTTTCTGCTGGGCTGCTTCAAATCTTCATCCTCAGAGTTCAGCTCCTCAGTACCTGAGATTACAGATGTGAACCCCTAGCACCCAGTACTCGTCTATTCTTTATTCATTTTTCATTTGAAGTCTAGGAATTCATTCAGGTCCTCATGAATGTTAGGCAAGTGCTGTCCCATACTGAGATACATTGTCAGCTCTGAAGTTTGTTTATTAAAATTTGTAGAAAAGGACAAATACTGAACAAAATGATGTAAAAGTTATCTATAGCTTAAGAAACTTATTTGCAAATGTATGTTGAGTAGTGTTTATATAGTATACTTTCTTCCCATTGAAATAGGAGTTGTTTTCTAAACAACATGTTAGCTCTGATATACATTTATTTACATTATTCAGTAAGGTACAAGGTGGTCTAATTAGAGGAATAACTATCATGATAATGAAATTGTCTTATTTAATACTTTTGAAAGTGATTAGTTTTTAAATGATTCCATCCATACTTTTATATAGTTTTATAACCATTTTATTTTATTTCACATAGTAAAAAGAATATAGCAAAGTTATTATATGCCTAAGACATAGGTTTTTCTTTTTGGTTTATTTATCTAATAGTGTTGAAAATTGAACCCAGAGCCTTGTCCAGCATATACTAGGTGAGCTATCCTCCCAGCCCACATGGAAGTTTTAGATGTCTCATTTTTTATTGCAAAATACTTAGCTACTTACTCACTGTCACTTGGAAATTATATGTCTAAATATCAAATGGTGCTGTAAACAAGTGTGGATGTTCTGTAACATCACTCTCCTCCTTGTACCAAGTATCCAGTCTCAAAGCATAATATGAAACAAGTTATTTTTAAACTATCGCAGGGTTCCCTTTTAATTATATAATCTTATTATATAGTATTTGTACTGGAATATGCAGATCTCTCTCCCCCTCATCATTTTCTTTTTCTTTAGCCCAGGTAACCTGATGAATGTGAGATATAATTAATGACTCTCTGGATCCCAGCCTTGATCACCTGGAATGGCTAGTCACAGACTGCTCTTTAGTTTCCCTTCCTTTAACACTCTTTCTACTAAGCATATTGTTGAGTTTTTTTTTCCTGTAACACCTAATTAAAGTTTACTTTGTAATCATAAAGTTTACTTATCTGCAATTATCAGGGATTTATCTCAGTGCCTTGCACTCTTTTTGGCTGTTTTGCTTAAGGTTGGCGCTCTACCACTAGAGCCACACCTGCACTTAAGTGTACAATTCAGCAGTGTCTTAAGAAAGTCAATGATGTACCTGGGTGCCAATGGCTCATTACTGTAATCCTAGCTACTCAGAAGGCTGAGATATGAGGATGGTAGTTCAAAGATAGCCAGGGCAAGAGAGTACATGAGACTCTTGTCTAATTAACTACTCTGAAGTTGGAAATGGAGCTGTGGCCCAAGTGATAGATCAGTAACCTTGAGTCAAAGAAGTTGAGGGACTGCACCCAGGACCTGAATTAAAGCCTTAGAACTGGCACACATAAAGTCAATGTGCACCACTTCGGGCTTTTTGAATGTATGTGGTACCGAGGAATCGGACCCAGGTCTTTCGTGCATGCTAGGCAAGAACACTACCACTAGGCCAAACTCCCAGCCTGAGACTGACATTTTTTTTTTTTTTTTTTTTTTGCCAGTCCTGGGCTTGAGCTCAGGGCCTGAGCACTGTCCTTGGATTTTCTCAAGGCTAGAGCTCTACCACTTGAGCCTCAGCACCACTTCCGGCTTTTTGCTATGTATGTGGTACCGAGGAATCGAACCCGGGTCTTCGTGCATGCCAGGCAAGCACTTTAACCACTAGGCCAAACTCCCGGCCCTGAGACTGACATTTCTATAAACATTCACATACAAAGTTTTATATTTCCATTTCTATTGGGTATATGTCCAGGAGAAAAATGGCTCGATCATATTGGAAATAACTTTTAAAGACACTGCTAAAGTATTTTCCAAACACTGATACCATTTAATATTCCCATCAGCCTGACTCATGGGAACTCTAATTTTTCTACACTCCCGTCCACATTTGTTTTGCTCTTTTAAAATTATTATTGTTGTGTCTTTTAATAGGTAAAAACTATTATTTCATTTTGATTTAATTTGCATCTCCATGAGTATTTCAAAGCATTCATTTCATATATTATTTATATATTTTATTTGATGGCAATTCAGATACCTAGTTTATTTTCAAAATTGAGATGTTGGTCATCTTGTCATAGGAATGAATTGTATGTTCTATACAAGTCTTTCATGAAATATGTGACTTCAAGATATTTTTCAATCTGTAGCTAATCTTTTCCTAATTGTACCTTTTGAAGAGCAAATATTTCGAATGTTGGTGATATACAATTAATCATATTTTGTTTTGTGGGTTATATTTAGTACTGCTTTAATGAAAGGAAGGAGATTCAGTTTGCAATGTGGGTAACAATGTGGGTAATGTGGTTGTAGTAGTTCCTTCCTTTCTTTCCCTCCCTCCTTCTCTCTCGTCCTCCCTCCCTTCCTTCCTTTTTTTCCAGTCATGGGACTTGAACTCCTGGCCTGGGCACTGCCGCTGAGCTCTTCAGCTCAAGGCTACTTCCCTACTCCTTAAGCCACTTCGGTTTTCTAGTAGTTCATTGGAGATAAGAGTCTCATGTACTTTAGTGCCTGGGCTGGTTTGAACGAGATCCTCAGATCTCAGCCTCCTGAGTAGCTAGGATTACAGGCATGAGCCATTGCGCCCCTCGATTGCAGGAGTTTCTAATTTGCTTCTCGGTATTTGTGATGATTCCTCTACTTTGGTGTGTAATAGAGGCCTTGGTGTTCTGGAAACATTCAGAAAGCTATGCATAAGCACAAATGATTAGCATTATCCAGGCAGGTCTGAATGCCAAGCAGCAAAGGAATGATGCCTGTTCATGAAGTTTCTCTGACAGACAGCACACCCACTTAGCTACTGGAAATGTCCCCTGAAAATAAGCAAAGATTCTTTCCCATGGCTCTGCGGAAAGCCATTTTCATTATGTTCATATTTTCCCCAAAAGATGTATAACTCCAAAACACCATGGCTGCTCCTACTCATAGCTTTACTACAAAGTTTTCTAGGCCCAAGAGCATTTTAAAGCACTCATAATATTTAACGTGTATAAACTTAGGGTCCTGAGGTTAAGTGAATAGATCACATAGGCATGTATTCAATGCCAACTCTTTGTGGTTATTATAACAGACATCTTGTACCTTAAGCCATCAGAAACTGGGAACAGTCTGACATCAGAATTGAACTCTTGTCATCAAATTTTAGAAGACAAGTAGAAGGGATTCTTTCAGTTGATCTACTTATATGAGTCAACACAATCATCTGAAATATTAATTCTAGTTTCGAGGCAATCAAGGCTTTATGCTACTTAAATCCAGACTATGCCCCAACTGGAATGAGGCAGATGGTTTTCTTTCTCTGCTGAAAACTAGAGGACAGTCATTGTGAGAAAAAGAAAATCTGCCCCTGTTCCTCAGATCTACCTAGATTTCTGTACTTTTGACCTTCTCCTAGAGTTATAAACTGTTGAAGATATTTAAAATATCTTCAGAAATTGAGCAAATGAAGGAAACTTGCTGATGTCTTCCAAGTTCTGACAACAAATTGTCAGACTTGCTATTGCAGTTGGACATGTTCAAAGTTACCATAAGGATTATGCATGTACCTGTTGGTTCCTCACATCAAGGATCTTTTGGCTGGAGGCAAGCACTTCAATGAGTCTGCAAGGGGTGCATTATTGTCAGGAAAAGACCCCACTTTGTATTTAGCAGGACACTGCCACACTGGTGAGAGAGAACCGTGAAGATATTCATCTGCTGTTCCCAGTTTGTCCTCTCCTTACCTGACCTCTGAAATGGAGCCACTGGCCTTGAAAAGCCTGGCATCTAAAATTAATATTCTTCCCCATCTGACTAAGAAGGCAACAGCTGAGCAACATGAGATCAAGGGCCATAGTTTAAACAGAGGCTCAGAGTGGAATTTGAGAGAGAGGATACTTCCTCTTATAGTAGACACTTCTCTTTTCAGAAGACTTCTACTGACTGAGAGAAAAGACTCACCAGAGAGTTCTGTAGCCAATTTGAATCTACAAAGACTTTTTTCTGCCAAACTTCCACTCTACCCTTGGAGTGGTCCAAACACTATGATGTCTTCCTATAAACGGTAATTAGTAATTTTGATTGTTATAATCTATCAAATATTCTCTTTATTTCTCTGTTGCTTTAAATAACAAGTTGTATCAAATTTCAGGTAGACTTTAAGGTTTAGTATTCCTTTGCAAAGCAATTATATCTTGGTGCTAAGCTTTTGTTTTTTAATATGTTAATGTTTTCAGTAGCTTCCCAATGCAGTTTTGGTATCACTTGTAACTAAACTTTATGTATCTCATAGTTTTATCTTAGTGTACCTTTTATTTTGCATTGTTTTTTTTCAAGAAAGTTTGCAAGAATGGTAACAATGGTCTATAATTTATAGAGTCTGGGTTATACTATTTGTATTTTTATTTGTTTGACTATAATTTCTTTAGGTGGTATAAGATATTGTAGAACACTGGATTTAAAAATCTTTGAGACACTAGTTTATTATTTTATTATATGAGTTGATAAAAGTGCAATACAAAGTTTCATGGAGAGAAAATTACAGATGATTTTTAAGTTGAGAAAAAGCTGGAAGAAGTGATTTTTAGACAATTTCCAGTAGGGGGCCTCAAGAGTTAGCCATGAGCCATAGGAAATGAATTCAAATGTACCTTATCTCTTTCTCTCAGTAATATTCAAGTAAGATGTGTGTGTGTGTGTGTGTGTGTGTGTGTGTGTGTGTAAGAGAGAGAGAGAGACACAGAGAGAGACAGACAGACAGACAGAGAGCAAGAGAGAGATTATATATCTAGAATTAAAAATTAGTGTATCTTATGTGCACTATTTAATCTTATTGGAAAGTATTTCAAAGAGAGCCCAATAATTCCTCAGTAGAAATCCATCTATGAAGACATAAAGACATCTGGGTGCATTCTCCATGTAAGAGGGCTATATGGAAAGAACTTCTCTTTTAAAATAGGCACCCCAGCACTAAGATGTAGGCAGATGGGATGGGTGTGTGTGACTTAGTGATAAAATGTTTGCCTAGAACATATGGGCCCCTGGGTTTCATGGTCAACACAGATAGGAAGGAAGGAAGGAAAAAGAAGAGAGAGAGAGAGAGAGAGAGAGAGAGAGAGAGAGAGAGAGAGAGAGAGAGAGAGAGAGAGAGAGAGAGAGAGAGAGAGAGAGAGAGAGAGAAAGGGGGCTGGGAGTTTAGCCTAGTGGTAGAGTGTTTGCCTAGAATGCATGAAGACCTGTTTTTTATTCTTCGGCACCACATACATAGAAAAAGCCAGAAGTGGCGCTGTGGCTCAAGTGGTAGAGTTCTAGCCTTGAGAAAGCCCAAGGACAGTGCTCAGGCCCTAAGTTTAAGCTCTGGGACTGCAAGTAGAAAGAAAGAAAGAAAGAAAGAAAGAAAGAAAGAAAGAAAGAAAGAAAGAAAGAAAGAAAGAAAGAAAGAAAGAAAAAAAAGAAAGAAAGAAAGAAAGAAAGGAGAAAGAAAGAGGAGAAAGAAAGAAAGAAAGAAAGAAAGAGGAGAAAGAAAAAGGAGAAAGAAAAATCAATAAAAAGAGAAAGAAAAAGAAAAGAAAGGAAGGAAAAAAGCAAGGAAGGAAGGAAGGAAGGAAGGAAGAAAACAGAGAAGAGCTCTGGAAAAGGATTGGTGATGGTATCTCCCAAATGGGGGGCAAAACACTCAGGAGAAGAATGAGACATGAGGTACTTCTTTCTTGCTAAATCCTCCTAGAAGGAACTAAATGAACACAATTTGCAAATCCCACCCAAAGCTCATGTCTTTATGTTCACTGTTTTAATTGGCTATTTAATGCTGCAGGGAAGTTAAAGGATTTGCCCTGTTCTCTCTGAAATAAATAGCTACCGGACTGATACTAATAAAAAGAACGCTGAATTTTGTGCACACCTAAGGAATAGGAGTATGAGTTTTATAGAGGAGCAACATAGCTGTCCCTTATACAAAGCTTAAAAGAATTTGGGCTGCTGGAGTCAAGGGAGGTTGCTCAGCCCTCTGAAAGATGAAAGAGGAAGTATACAGCAAGCCATTGTCACCTTGAGGCTCAGATGGGCTTTCTCAAAGTATAGTCATCTCTGCCAGGGATAGAGCTTTCCTAGGTAGAAAAAGGGAGATACCACACAAAAATGTCTTTGCCTGCATTTGCTATTTACTCATGTGAATGGATTTAAGTTTCTTTCTTACAAAAGGACAGATTTTCAGAGCTGTTCTTTTTTCATCAGAGGCCTGCGGTTTTTCCTACACATTCAACTTGGAATATTCCAAAGAAACATTTGGGGGTTGAGGTACTTTATTCTGCCACAATATTTATTTTATTTTTTAAAATGAGAGAGTTATATAGTCACTTGAGATTGCTTCTTACTGCTTAGTTTTATAGGAAAAATTCACCAATGGAGACGCAATCTAATATTAACATTTCTCTTTCTAATTTTGAGTTGTCTCTCCAATTTAAATAGAAGCCATATCTAAATCCTTACTGAGTGTTTCCCCAAGAAGTTGCTATGATGATAAGTGATATGTGTGCTTTCTTTACAGTCAGGAGAACAGAGCACTGAAAAGTCACGATTGTGTTTTGATTTACGAATCCGAGACAGAGGGAAATGAAAATCATACTTCAAACAGTAGCTTAATCACGCTCACCTCCAAGA
Organism: Megascapheus bottae; assembly: GCF_031878675.1. NCBI lineage: Eukaryota > Metazoa > Chordata > Mammalia > Rodentia > Geomyidae > Megascapheus > Megascapheus bottae. The sequence goes on along the minus strand of NC_143530.1, from coordinate 26,392,932 downwards.
TGTTAAAAGTGAAGAGGTTGGAAGAAATCAGCTCATGTTACAGCAGCAATCAGCTGGAGAAAATGACATTTTTTCAGTGCATGGAAGATGTTGAGAAAGTAAAATGTTTTCTGGAAGGAAATTCTAAGGAACAAGATTCAAGATCTGAAGAGAATGAGGTAATTACATGTTCATTTCATTTGTTCTTATAGGTAAAGCCACTTAATTAACTCACTTCCAGTTCTATTGTGTCATTTATATGTAGCATTAAGGAAAGATTAAGCAAATAATTTCCTTTTTTTTTTTTGGTCGGTTGTATTGGTTGGAGCTTGAACTCTGGGCCTGGGCACTGTCCCTGAGCTCTTTAGCTCCAACTTAGCACTCAGCCACTTGAGCCACAGTGCCACTTCGAGTTTTCTGGTGGTTAATTGGAGATAAGAGTCTCACGGACGTTCGTGCCTCATATTTCAAATGTCAAATTTAACAAACAAGTAAAGTTTCTATTTTTAAGAAACAAAAATTCACTCAACTTAACAAAATTGAACTTGATTAATAATTGTAAGCTAGTTCTAGCCATTCATGAGACTCAGAGCAGAAAGATGTAGGTTAGAGGACAGCTAAGGCAGAAAACACCCTAGCTCAAAGAAGAGCTCAGGGACAGCGTCCAGGCCCCACGACTGGAAAAAAAAAGTCAGCCAAAACCAGAACTGAAGGTATGAGTTAGGTAGATCAGCAGGCAAGAAATAGTAGTAGAGAAGAAGTTGGAGGAGGAAGTGGAGGAGGATGAAGAGGAGGAGGTCTTTTTGCAGGCTGTTCTACGTTGTGATTAATGACTTAGGGATTAGAAAGTGAATTTGTGGGTCTGGAAGTGTAGCTTTGTGATGGAAAGTATGCTTATCATGCCAGAGATCCTGCCTTCAACCCCAAATACAGACACACACACACACACACACACACACACACATTTACACACAAATACACACACAGCTGGGGCCTCAGATGTGCCCCACTACATCATTTTGAATGTGCTTGTCAGATGTCTGAATAATAGACAAATAGATAATGGATATAGGTAGATAACTAGCTAGCTAGCTAGAGTGGGTAAGCTTGTAGAAACACATTTAAAAGTATGTGTACTTGTTCTGTAAAGTTTTTCATTTCTAGGACTATAGGCATGGCTTAAATAGTAGAATATCAGCCTTCAGAGGAAAAAACCAAAGGACAGTGCAAGGCCTTGAGTTAAAGCTTTAGTATACACAGAGAGAGAGAGAGAGAGAGAGAGAGAGAGAGAGAGAGAGAGAGAGAGAGAGAGAGAGAGAGAGAGAGAGAGAGAGAGAGGAGGGGGGAGAGAGGGAGGGAGAAAAGGTGTCCTGAAAACTCTGAGTTCATGAAGACCAAAGAAGGGACAAGCAGGACGTGTAACGGCATGGCATGGCTGTGGAGTTCTGTGTCCTTCATTGTGAAGAATGAGTGCCCTGAACTCCATGCCAGGGACATGTTCTGTGTTCTCTGGAGTGTTACTAAATTCAGCCAAAGAGTTGCCTAATCTGAATAATGAAGTGAAAGCTATTGAGAAAATTAAGTGTGGTGACATGTGCCAAACACTCAGCATGGTACTTATTGTTAGGTCTGGGGGCTTCCCCAGGTGGCCAGGTGGTGAAAGAATTCACCAAGAGCCTGAGTGGCAAACAAGAATGCAGAATATTAGCTATCCTAGGGAGGAGAGACCAGACCCTATAAACAGCATTTGCCTGTAGGACAGCTGGATTTTTGGGGTTTTTTTTGCATTTTTTTATTGTAATTAGTAAAAGGGTTACATGATATTTGCCAGATAGAAGGTGCATTAATTCACATACATTGATACCCTTTCACATGTCTTGGTACCCATTTCCCTCCCCCCCACACCCCCCACCCGTCTTGGTTTCCCCCCCCTTCCCTATCAAATTTCAAATAACCAAATACAAATAAATTCAATATATCAGATAACAAAGTGAGATACTATAACAATATGAGATAACCAAGGGACAGCAAAGGAGATGAGAGATAACATAGTACATTAAGGACAACAATCATTCGTTATATGGCTTTTGTTTCAATATCCTGGAGGTCCTTTCAATTAGCTTCATACTATAGACAGCTGGATTTTTGTAAGATGGAGATTGAAACAAGTAGTCCTTGGCCCCTTTGAAAGATGGTAGAAGGGATATCCTAAGTTTCAGGAAAGAGCTGGTCTGAAAGAGATTAAAAGCAAGGTTAAGTAGGAACCTGCACAAAACAGAATTCAGATACAAAATGAAATGACTAGTTTTGTCGGTTGGCTTCACATCTAACACCATAGTAGGCATTTTTTTTTCTTTTATCCTTTTTTAAAGAGGGATGGTGCTGGATTTGAACCCAGGGTCTTGAGCGTACTAAACACATATACTATCATCGATTTTGATCCCAGACTCATATAAGGACTTTATTAAATGTCAGCCAGCAGCAACAGTGTCATCAAGTGGCTTTTCTGCCTTATCTTAATCAATTCCCATGCATCATTCATTGAAGCTCAGATCCAGCCTCAGGACATTTTTTCCCTTGCCTTTGTTCTAGCATATACAATCATATTTTTAAAAATTTGTGGTATTGGGGATTAAGTCTGGTAGGCAAGGCTACTAGGTAGTTTTGCTAAGCAAGGCTCCATCCCTAGTATTTCATTTTCATTGTTTTTTTTGAGATAATATCCCACTCACTTTGCTCACTGACTTTAGTTTGGTATAACTGTTGTTCCCCAAACTACTATTCAGGTTGTAAGGATATTTTAACCACACAAGAAACCATGACACAGAGATGTTTTGTATAAAATTTCTGGAGGTATTTTATAAGGAGTAAGACATGATGAAATGCAGGGATGGGAGTTTGGCCTAGTGGTTAAAGTGCTTGCCTAGCATGCACGAAGACCTGGGTTTGATTCCTTGGTACCACGTACGTAGAAAATGCCAGATATAGTGCTGTGGCACAAGTGGCAGGGTTCTAGCCTTGAGAAAACCCAAGGACAGTGCTCACATCCTGAGCTCGACTTTTGCTCGACTGGCAAAAAAAAAAAAAATGAAATGATGAAATGTGTTAAAGGGAAGATACAGATTAAGTTGGGCTTTATATCTCTGTAGGACATGGGAAACAAAAAAGTTCTTGTATAACTTTGAATGACTAAAATCATCAACTAATTGTAGTAGTTTATATGGATTTCATTAGTTTTCAAGTGCAGGTTTTTCCTTCAAGTCCTGTTATATAGTCTTTATAAGTGGATAAAGAGTGAGTAATGGTAAATTAGACCACAGACAGTTTTAGGAGGAATTATTTTCATGTTTACCTACTTGTCTGCAATATCAGAAATCAATGACCTTGGAAGTTATATATTTTTAGGACCTTTTCATGGGAAGGATTGAAAACATGGAGCCTGCAAAGACCCTCAAAAAAGTAAGTCTATTCTCCCTTTTGCCTGCTCAGGGCTGGCTCTGTACCCAGCAGCCCATACCCCCAGTCTTCATTCTATCTTTTGTAACCTCGGCTTCCTAGCTGCATCTGATACTGTGGAGGGTAGGAAGAAATACCATATGTTCCATTCAGTTTCTTGCTTGTAAATGGATAAGGTCCAGAGGTGTCAGCAATAAATTTTCTGTCTCTCTCTGTGGCCATGTGGCAAATGGATGGGTACATGTGTCTGAGATTCTTTTCTCTTTACTGTGCAGCCAAAAAATCTGCGGGTGCAGGGCAGACAGTGGGTCTGGCAGTGGGTGGTGAGAAAACCATTCCAGTAGCTCAGATGTCTTCAGGTATGTAGACAGAGCAGGATTAATGCGTCTCCATCTTCTGCTAGGGCTGCAGTAAATCTTTACAATACCACTCAGTTTCTCTCCTGAGACTATTTAAAACAAATCGACAAAAACCCTGTCCACATTCTCCCTTCATTCTTTTTTTTTTCTTTTAGCCCTTCAGTCCCTAAGAAGATTAGCACTGCTAATAGTAGAAACATTCTCTGAGTGCACTGAAAGGAATTTTCTTTGTACTTCAGCCACTCTGTGGATGTCCAGGCTTTGTTCTAGAAACATAAATTACAGTTTGTCATGAGAAGTAATTACTCCCAAGCCCTAAGAGCAGAACAATTATAAACAAATACAACAGCTTATGATTGTTAAAAACTGTTCGATAAAACTCAGAAAGCTTTTCTTTTCCCAATCTTAACTAGAGTTTTCTATTTTATTCACTTTTCTCCCACTGGCTTGATTTTTCCTGTTTTTTTGGGGGGGGGGTTCAAATTGATTATTACAAATTCTTCCAACGTCAGAAAATCAATTGTATAATTTAAATTTTATTCTTTGACTTTTTCTCATTTTCCTTTTTTACTGTTTTCTAATGACTTTTCTCATTCAAGAGAATGGGGCTTGAACTCAGGGCCTGAACACTTCTTGAGCTTTCTTAAGGTTAGTGCTCCAAGAATTGAACCCAGGGCTTCCTGCACCATTCCTACTACCATTAAGCCACATTCCCAGCCCCAAAAGATGGTTTTTAAAAAGGCTTGCTTTCTATATATAATGTCGAATTGTAAGTTTGTTTTTTTTTTTCCAGTCATGGAGCTTGAACTCAGGGCCTGAGTGCTGTCCTTGGGCTTTCTCAAAGCTAGAGCTCTACAACTTAAAGGCACAGCACCACTTCTGGCTTTTTTTCTATGTATATGGTACAGAGGAATTGAACTGGATCTTTGTGCATGCTAGGCAAGCACTTTACCGCTATGCCAAACTCCCAGCCCAGATTGTAATTTTTTTCATATATTTCCAGATTGTAAATTTTTATTAAAGAGGCTGTTCAGTTCCTTACATCATGATGAAATGCTACCATTTTTCCCCTCTTTTTCCATGCCATAAAATAAAATTAAAAACTTTGGATCAGGGCATAGGCCTCTCCTCAGCAAGGAGTCACTGTGGTTCAAATGAAGCATCAGCTGAAGTTCTCTCCCTCACACTCTGGTTTTCTCCTCTCCTCAATACTATGGTTGGCTCAAAACCACACAGCATTAAATCCTCACCACCATGAGCAGCATCCATATCTGTGATTTTTGTGGAGTTGTCCATCCTGACCCTTATGTGTGATTTCACCTCTAAGATTACTTTATGTGTCTTGTATAGTTATTCCTCCCACTTTTAAGGGTCTCCAAAGCACTCCTTCAAAGGAACATACAAGCCAGGCACCGGTGGTTTACACCTGTAATCCTAGCTACTTAGAAGACTGAGATCTGAAGACTGAAATTTAAAGCCAGTCTGGGCAGGAAAGTCGGTGAGACTCTTATGTCCACCAAACTGTCAGAAAGAGCCAGAAGTGGAGATGTGGCTCAACTGACAGAGTGCTATCCTCAAGCAAAGAAACTCAGGGACAGCTTCCAGAGTTCAAGCCACAGGACAGGTACAAAAACAGAAAGAAAGTAAAGAAAAGAGATAAAAGAAAGATTATAGGTACAAAGCGTCAAAATGAAATACACAAATCAATTAACCAGTTTCCAGCAGATGACCATGTCATTATAAAGTACATCTTAACATTCACAGTATTTATTGAAATAGGTGAAATGGAAAAATTAAATTAATCTGATAATAAATAAAATTAATTACCTGAATAATGAGCTTAATAGCTTCTGTGTAAGATTATTAAATTATAAATGATTAATACTTTCAAACTATAACTAGTGTTACTTTGACACAATCAAATACAGGATGTTATTTAATTTTTTATTTGTGTGCATGTACTAGGGCCAGAGTGCTCTTGCTTAGCTTTACAGCTCAAGGTTGGTGCTCTACCACTTGAGCCACAGTCTTGCTTCTATCTTTTTGCTAGTTAATTGGAGATCAGCATCTCCTAGACTTTTCTGCCCAGGCTGGCTTTGAATTTGGATCTTCAAATCTCAGTCTTCTGCGGCTCCCACTTGTGTATGAGCTGAGGTTATGCTACCAGGGTTGAAATATATTTATTTATGTATTTGTTTATTTGGTGCTTGGCTCCCAGAGCCTCATGCACTTAGACACACACTCTACTAGTTTGTACTCTTGCTTTTTATACCCAAGATGGTCTATGACTACCATTTTGTCTCAGCTTTCCCACCTTCATGTCCATCCTTAATTTCCTGACTTCCACCAAAAGGCATGCAGTATAAAAGCTGAGCAACACTAGAATATGATTGCCCTTTCTGCAGAAATATGTCCAGGTGGATCACTGGTCCATAACTGTGTTTATAGGACTTCTATCTAGGCTATTTCTGAACTTGACAATTGATTTGTGCCTAGAAGTCTTCCTTGTAGAAGGGATGACATTGTTCAAAAGTCACTGGCCATGTCATTTCCTGTCTTATGAAACATTAACTCTGCTGTATATCACCTTTATAATAACAATAAAAATACATGAAAAGAGAAGGGGGCAGAGAGTTTAGCTTAGTGGTAGAGTGCTTGCCTAGCATGCACGAAGACCCGGGTTTGATTCCAGGGTACCACATACATAGAAAAGCAGGAAGTGATGCTGTGGCTCAAGTCGTAGAGGACTAGCCTTGAGGAAAGCCCAGGGACATTGCTCAGGCCCTGAGTTCAAGCCCCAGGAACAGCAAAAAAAGCAAAACCAAAAATACATGAAAAGAGAAACATCTTCAAGTTTAGCTAATTCCCTTTTGCTAATAATATATCACTTGGGTCAACTGCCTTTTTTTTTTTTTCCCCCAGTCCTGGGCTTGAGCTCAGGGCCTGAGCACTGTCCTTGGACTTTCTCAAGGCTAGAGCTCTACCACTTGAGCCTTAGCACCACTTCTGGCTTTTTTCTATGTATGTGGTACCAAGGAATCAAACCCGGGTCTTCATGCATGCTAGGCAAGCACTTTAACCACTAGGCCAAACTCCCGGCCCCTCAACTGCCTTTTTTATAAACTGGCAAATTTATATCGCCATATTACTCTCTCTTGTTACTAAAATGCTAAAATAAAGCTATTTGTGCTATCTATGGGTACAAGATTTTTTTTTTTTTCAGTCCTGGGGCTTGAACTCAGGGCCTGAGAACTGTCCTTGGGCTTTATCAAGACTAGCAGTCTACCACTTGAGTCACAGCACCACTTCTGTCTTTTTCTGTGTATGTGGTACTGAGGAATTGAACCCAGGGTTTCATCCATGATAGGTAAGCACTCTACCACTAGGCCATGCTCCTGCCCCTGGGCACAAGTTGTTTATTGTGTTTGCATGTTAAAAGTCAGCAAGTAATTTGATTCAAATTCACTAAGTAATTCTATTCCAATTATAGATAATTGAGAAATCAGATAGCTAACACTGTAGAATTAATCCAAATGCTTTTATAACAAAATTTTCATAAGTAAGTTTCATAAGTAATTGTTAGTCTGTGTTTGTATCTTGGTGCTCTGGCCAGAATAAGGTTTCTTTGTCTCTGTTAGATTTCTTTTGTATCAGAGTTTGACACAAAGGTCAAAAACTATAAATCTAGGGCCGAGAGTTTGCCTAGCATGCCCGAAGACTGGGGTTTAATTCCTTGGTACCACATACATAGAAAAAAGCCCGAAGTGGTGCTGTGGCTCAAGTGGTAGAGCTCTAGCCTTGAGAAAGACCAAGGACAGTGCTCAGGCCCTGAGCTCAAGCAGAGGACTGGCAAAAGAACAACAACAACAACAACAACAGCAACAACAAACTATAAATCTAGAGGCTGGGAACATAGCCTAGTAATATAGCTCTCATTTAGCATGCATAAAGTCCTGGGTTCGAGTCCTTGGTACCACATACACAGAAAAAGCTGAAAATGGCCCTGTGGCTCAAGCGGCAGAGTGCTAGCCTTGAGTAAAGTCTCCCAGGCCCTGACTTCAAGCCCCAGGACTGGCAAAACAAAAACAAAAACAAAAACCAACCAAAAGACAACAACTATAAATCTAGCCTAAGGGGGAAAGCATCTTCCTTAGTAAGGAAAAATTCTTTTTTTTTTTTAAACATGAGAAGTAATGCACCTACTATTTGGTGAATGTAACTGTAACCCCTCTATACATTACCCTGACAATAAAAAATAAAATAAAAAAGGTAAAATTCTTTTTTAAAGTCAAATTTGAATTCTTCCATGAACAAACCATGAGGGAGACAGTCAAGGATGGCTTTTACCTGGGCAAGACCTTCTAGTCTCTCTCTGGAATGTTTCATTGTCTGGTATGAATGGTTCAGAGTAAACAAAACAAAATGTTTATCAACAGGACAGAGTGGATTGAAATAAAGCATCATGACCCCCCCCCCTTCCCCTGTCAAGTTGCAGTTGGCGGATTTCATACCAAATGGCATTTCCTGACCAACTGCAATGAAATTGTTTTTAGGTCTCAAAATAGCAATGACTGAGGGTGGAGATTTTGTGATTTTTAAAATTGCTTTTCTCCACCCCCATACTTTACTCCTTACCTTGCAAGGGCAGGAGAATGCTCCCTGGCTGGCTGGGGTCCAGTCTTAGCAGCTGATTCCAGTTACAGTCAGTCACTAGTCCTTGAAGTGGAATCAAACGCATGCGCACAAGTGTAAATTAGGGCCAGTGGGTCTCTTAGTCCCTGCACCTGTTTCAGATCCGTCACACAAGACCATCATATTTTTCCTTTTAAAGAAGCAGAATATTTGTTGATGGTGTAACCGGAGATACCCACTGCAAGACTCTGCACGAACCGTCTACAATTCGCAATGCCCACTCCTCATAGGGGCAGTGCTTGGGAAGCGGTTGTGATAGATAGGGCAGGGAAGGTGCCTCTAAGTCCAGGGACTTCACATCTGCTGCTAGAAAATGGACTCAACCCTTAGAAGAAAAGACGTCTGGATTGTAGGGAGCGTGTGTCTTCTGTCATCTTCAGTCCTATGGCGGCTGTTGCGATCGGTCCTGAAGCGGGGAGGCCCCCAGCAGGCACCTGCCCTTGGGGAAACCCAGGTAGTGAAATCCCATCTAACCCAGACTGATTCATTTTGCAGTTCTGTTTGAATGTTTCCAGCCTGGGAATGGTGCTTGCCAAAGGCAATGGAATGCAGGCTCTGTTGAATCCTGGCCAGTGCTACTGACTTAGGAGGGGCTGGGACAAGAAGAGAGGCAGGTGGCACCTTTCAACATTTGTAGCAATTCCAACTTTCGCGGAACTGTGAGCTAGCCATACTTGATATATATTAGAGCTATTTTTTTTTAATGTGAGAGCTAAAAACAATGCTGAGATGATTTTTTTTAATCTTCCTTTTATATACCTTAGTTACAGAAAGACAAAAAACGTAAGCCAAATTCTTTCCTCTTGTTAGAACTTCTTTTAGAAACAGTGTCAGGAGAGTGACGTGCTCTTTGTGTACAGCATTCCATGCTTTGTCCTGATCATTTATTGATATAACACAGTTGAATCTCTATGTCAATATTACTTTTCCTATGGTATTGCAACCATTCCCAGAATGGAACTTGGTGGGCAAAATAGTAGACTTCTAATCAAAGAGAAATAACAATGATGTTAAATATTCAAATATGTTCTAAGAGAAGGTATTGATGTCTGGAAAAATGTCTCTTTCTACATAACAATTCTTTTATTAACTATTACATAACGAATTATATTTATTTCCTTTTATTTTATTGTTGGGGAGATGTGCAGAAGGGTTACAGTTATATTCATCAGGTAGTGGGTGCATTACTTTTTTTGACAGTCTTGGGACACGAACTCAGAGCCTGAGCACTGTCTTTGGGCTTTCTCAAGGCTAGTGCTCTACTACTTGAGCCACAGCACCACTTCTGGCTTTTTCTGTATATTTGGTACCAAGGAATCAAACCCAAGTCTTTGTGTATACTAGGCAAGCACTCTACTACTAGGCCAAACTCCTTGCCCTGGTACATTATTTCTTTTATTTTTTTATTATTTTTTATTTTTTATATATTTTTATTGTAATTAATAGAAGGGTTACATGATATTTACCAGATAAATGGTGCCTTAATTCCCACACATTGATACCCTTTCACATGTCATGGTCCCCATTTCCCTTCCCCTCTCCCCCACTCCTCATCTTTTTTTCCCGTTCCCTATCCAATTTCAGATAACCAAATACAATTATATCCGATATATCAGATAACAAAGTGAGATAGTGTAACAATATGAGATAACCAAGGGATAGTAGAAGTGATGAGAGATAACATAGTACCTTAAGAACAACAATGATTAATTATATGGCTTATGTTTACATCATATTTTAAATGACAAGTTTAACAAACAATTGTTCAAGGAGGAAATCTCTACATTCTCTGGGACTTAGTCTTTAGAACTTAATCAAAATTAGGCTAACGGTTTGTATGTCATAGAAACATATCAGTTTATGAAATAAAATATTATGATTATAGAGTCATAGGTTTTTTTTGTCTATATAGTTATGTTTGTGTTTCCATTACCATGTCCATAGCTTTGGGTATGCAGTTATTGAGTCCTCGCTCTTGTACACTTTGGATTTAATAACCGCATATTAAGGATACCATGCGCCTTTTGTTCCTTAGGTCTTGACTTGTCTCACTCAGCATGATTCGCTCTAGATTCATCCACTTCCCTGCGAATGCCATTATTTTATCTTGTCTGTTGGCTATGTAGAATTCCATTGTGTATATACCTCATTTTCTGTATCCATTCATCTGCAGTAGGGCATCTGAGTTATTTCCATCGCCTGGCTATTGTGAATAGTGCAGAGATGAACATAGCTGAGCAGGTGTCTTTCCTGGTTCATTATTTCTTGAACATTGTTACCCCTTCCCATGTTTTCCTCCCACTTTCCTTCCACCCCACCTGCCTCCCACTCATCTTGTTGTTCCCTTACCTTCACTTTTTTCAAATAAACAAATAAACATACATACAATATACCAGGTACCAAAGTCAGATACAGTAACAACTTAAACCTTAAGGGGAAAAGAATAGAAAAGAAATAGCTTCACATAGTACATTAGGAACAACAATCACAAAGATAAACCTCTTATTTCCAAATCCCGGAGTAATGAATTATATTTTAAATGGAGTAAGACAGTTTAGAAAATACTACAGACAACAACCTAAATCATTGTTTCTACTTGAAGGTAGTATAGTTTTCTCACTCTTTTCTCCCTTTCATTTACTTCCCAGCAACTTTTGGGTCTCCCCCTTTTTAATCCTCCCATGAAGCTTTATTTACTTAAAAAGTTCTTTTGGGGTACTGGTGATCAAATTTAGGTTTTGCATTTATTTGATGAGTGCTCTACTGCTGAGTTACATTCCCATGGGATTTTAATACCACAGATACACTATGTACCTGCTGTGTACATATGCATGCTATATGCATAGAACAGTAGGAAGTCCTTAACCCTTCTTTCTCAAAGAATGAATGTTCACCCCCTTTGGATGCTGTTGCTCCCCTGCATGATTTACATTTTAACAATTTGGGAGTGGACGATATACCCCTATGTCTATGCACACATGCCTTATTTACATATATGCAATAATAATACATATGCAACATAATTTACAACATAAATTGTTAGTGTGTGGCTTCGAATCCTCTAAGATTTCTTTCCATTAGATTGTTCTAAATCATCCTCTGGACACCTGGAAACGATATCTTTGCCTTGTTACATTTCTCTGTTTTAGCTCATCATGTGGCAACAACAGCAAAGACCAGGCAAATAGGGATAAGAAGGCAGCAGGGGAGTCCTTTTTCTAGAGCAGACAAAAACTTGATAGATAATAGAAGCATGTTCTAGAACCTTGCTATTAGGATAATTCATTTAGGAATTGTAATGTGTCCAGCACTCAGTCTCTGTAATGTCACTCCTGAGTTCCCACTGTAAAGCAGAGCCTGTCGCCGGGGCATAAGTGTGAATCTTTGTTTTGGGAACTGACCCCTAGACATAGGACCCTGGGGTATATGAAATAAATAGGAAGCCCCCAAACGATGGTTGCCAAGCTGACCAATGTGTGTAGTTGACATCAGAGTGGCACCTCTCCTCTAGTGCTGAAGGGATGCTGATCCATTAAGCATTGTTTCCATTGGTCCAGGATAATGGCATTTTTATTTGCCTAAGCCTAAATGCTAGTTCCCATTGGCTGGGGTCCCTCAGCAAATGCTAGGAAATCCTGGGAAAAGGCAAGATGTGGTGCCTTTGGTGTGAAGCCCTTTTGCTCTACACTTGCAAGAATCTAGTTGCTAATTCTCATTGTGAAGTTATCAGCGATCTGTTGTTACCGACTCATCTGAGGGACCTTTAGCTCAATTTGAGTTAGAAATTGTGAAGAGGCAAGCAATAACATCCATACAATACTTTGCTGTGAGCTGAACTCCAGTCTAAGAGAGACAGTGGATGCTTTAGGATCCCAGACTACTTCCTGAGGACCCGAGTATTGAAATGTCTACAGACAATAAAGGACCAGCTGGCACAGGTTAGCAGTCAGTTGTTGCTTATGATCTTAGGATTTCTGCCTGGGTCTGTTCTTGTCAGTTCTTTGGTTTAAGCACTTGGCATTTGCACTTGACACGAAGATCAACTCCTATGTGTTCCTTCTGTGTGCCATAAGCTGGCAAAAGGTGGTGGAGATGTTCATCACTGCTGCCCCAGGAAGGTCATATGTGGATCAAGTTCAAGTCTACTGCACATACAGAGTAGGGGGTGAGAGTGGGGATAGGGGAAGAGTTGCAGAGCAGCTCCAAGAAAGAGTAAGCAGTTGTTAAGTGTGATCATTTGTAAACCCCCCCCCCTTTTTTTAAAGTTAGTCATGGAGCCTGAACTCAGAGGCTGGGTACTGTATCTGAGTTTCTGTGGTCAACACTAGCACTCCACCATTGAGCTGACAAGCATATTTTTGAAAAACAGCTTGTATTTAGCTGGTGGGAGAAATCTGAGAAGTTCATACTATTCTCTGGGCAAATACCTGGAGGGTTAATTAACCTTCCTAAGGGCCACATGCAGTGAAAGGTAGAACTGGGTGTTGAACTCAGTCTGAGTCCTGAACTTGGATTGAGGCTAGCCTTGGTCTAGATTGTGCTTACCAATACCCAACCATGTGTCACACTGAAGACACCTATAGAAGATAGCAAGCAGGGGGAGGGTGGGAGGGAAATGGGGACCATGTCATGAGAAAGGGTATAATGTTTGTGAAGTAATGCGCCTTCTATCTGGTGAATATAATGTAACACTTCTATTAATCACAATAAAAATTATTTAAAAAATAATAAAATGCCCAGTTCTCCTCTCTTTACTCCAAAAAAAAAAAGAAGATAGCACACTGGATTCCAGTTGAAATTTCCAGTCTCCACTGTTGTGCCTTTGGGGAGTTCTTTAAATGATTTGCAAAGCAGTGTATGCCCCAGTTGGCACCCAGCCTTGCTCTTAGGACCAAGTAAAATATTATGTATATATGTGGAGTGATTTCTGAAAGTTGCTATAGTTGTGATTATGATCACTACATTTTTCTATTATGTGCTTTACTATCTTTAGATCTTTGAAATTAAAAAATAGCCTCTGTACATGTAGTACTTCTTTGTATTCATTTTAATGATTCATTCAATCTGATTTATACCTTTGTGTGTGTGTGTGTGTGTGTGTGTGTGTGTGTGTGTGTGTGTGTGTGTATTTGTGTATACACCTGGGTCTAGACACTGTCTCTGAGTAGGTGAGCATCTTATCATATGAGCTCCACTTCTGGCTTTATGATAGTTAATTGGAGATTAGTCTCATGGACTTTCTTGCCTAAATGGGCTTCCAACCACTATCCTTAGATCTCAGCCTCTTGAGCAGCTAGGTGTAGAGGCATGAACCACTGTTGGCTTTGCTAAGCAAATAGAATTGATGGCGTGAGAGAGATACGTGCTCGTTTGGATGCCTGCGTAAATCTGAAGTATAATCCATTGCTCACAATTTTTACAATTTGGGGATTCTGAAATATGTGGGTTACTTCAGCATTTCTGTAATGAATGGTACACTAAATGCCTGTACCGTGACATGTAGATTATGACTCAAAGATTAGGGAACTTGGGATTGCAGCTGTATCTCAGTTGTCAAACACATGACTTGCACACATGACTTGACCCTTGATTTCACCCCCGAATCACACCCACACTGGCTCATGGAGATCAGCTTTTCAATTCTTTCTTTGAAAGGTTTGACATTATTTATTTTATTTTCTTATAAAGGTGATGTACAAAGGGGTTACAGTTATATAAGTAAGGAAATGAGCGCATTTCTTGTGGAACAGTATTACCCCTTCCTCATTTTCTCCTGCTTCCTCCTCCTCCCCCAAGTTGTAAAGTTCATTTCTAACTTAGTGTTTTGCAAATACCCCTGTTGCATTGGTTCATTCTTTGTCTCACCATTTTTGTGAAAGGAGAATGTAAAGTCTAAGAGAGATAAAATGGACTTGTCCAATATCACTATATCGAAGGACAATCTCCTGAAAGTCAGAATTTTCTTTCATACAACTCCCATAGTACCTTTCATGAGTTTTGTTTGGCCAGAAACAGGCTTCTTTTTTTTTTTGCCAGTCCTGGGGCTTGAACTCAGGGTCTGAGCACTATCCTTGCTATCTTTGCTATCACCCAGACTGTGTGTCTGACTTTAAGTTCCTTAAAAGGGGGCCTGTAGCTCAGTTCCAGAGTACTTTGTATAGCATTCTGAGGCTCTACATTCAAATCCTAGCAACAGCAAAAATAAAACCCTTGCTATAGCCTCAAGAATTAATCTCCGAACTGACTGTATAGATATGAATGTCAATCACTTAGCTTTATGTTGTATTAGCTACCAGGTACTGCATGCTATACAATTTTTGCAGTGTGTATTAATTCATTTTAGTGATGCCTATTTTATAGATTAGTAAGCTAAGGCTGTGATATTAGGGGAATTTTCTATAAGCAGTGTAAGTATGTTGCATGTCATGTTATTTCTTAATTGAATGGACAGGCTGGCCCAACAAATATAGGAAACATCTACACAATATATAGAAATCTTAGCTAGAATTAAAAAATAATTCATTTCATAGAGCAGATTTTTTTTGGTGCCAGTCAGTCTTTTGAACTCATAGGTACTGTCCCTGAGCTTTTATCTCAAGTCTTAAAGTGCTTCACCACTTGAGTCATAGCTCTGCTTCTGTTTTTTTTGGGTAGCTAATTGGAGATAAGAGTCTCATGGGCTTTCCTGCTAGGCAAGTTTCAAACCACTATCCTCAGACCTCAGCCTCTTGAGTAAGTGAACCACATGTGGCCAGTTCATAGAATAGTTTTATATGCCCAGTAAAACAGAGGGGAAGATTCAGAGGCATCTTTACCTTCTGTCCCCACTTATGAGTGGCTTTTCACACTGCTAGTCTCCCCCTTCACAGTGGTACTTGTGTTTCAATGGAAAAATGTACATTGACATATGCATTTAAATTTTTTTTTACCAGTTCTGGGCCTTGAACTCAGGGCCTGGGCACTGTCCTTGGACTTTCTCAAGGCTAGAGCTCTACCACATGAGCCACACCACCATTTCTGGCTTTTTTCTATGTATGTGGTGCCAAGGAATTGAACCCGGGTCCTAGTGCATACTATAGGCAAGCACTCTACCACTAGGCTAAACTCCCGGCCTGACATATGCATTTTTACAGGAAGGCTTACGCTTAGTGTTAGACATTCTGTGGAACCCCACAAATATACGATGATATATACCCATCTAAAGTGATTTTAAAAAGTTGAAAGACATCTGAAAGTATTTGAAAACAACTTGTTGCTATTAATGGCTTTAAAAAAACAGTTTGTTTTTTATCTTAATGCAATCTGAAGTATGCTTCTAGTTCAAAGTTTGTTTTGATTATTTGATTTCCAAATGTGAGTGGATAGATTTAAAATGTCCAGTCTCTGCCATTAGAGTCTTCTCTGGAAATGCTGATTAACAGCAACATCTAGTGGCAACAGGTTGTAAAAGCTAGTAGAATCACTACAGGATTTTGAAACAAAACAAGGTTGCATATTAAAAATCTCTTTACAATAGAACAAAGCCTAGATACGTAAGGCCATATAGAATGATGCTAAATGAAAGGATCTCCAGGATATAGAAACAAAAGCCATGTAATGAGTGCTTGTTGTCCTTAATGTACTATGTTATCTCTCATCTCTTTTGCTGTCCTTGGTTATCTCATATTGTTACAGTATTTCACCTGGTTATCTGATATATTGGATAAATGTGTATTTGGTTATTTGAAGTTGGATAAGGAAGGGAGGAAAACAAGATGAGGGGCGGGGATGGGGGGAGGGAAATGGGGACCAAGACATGAGAAAGGGTATCAATGTTTGTGAAGTAATGCACCTTCTATCTGGTGAATATAATGTAACCCTTCTATTAATTACAATAAAAATATATGAAGAAAATAAATAAAAATAAAATCTCTCTCTCTCTCTCTCTCTCTCTCTCTCACACACACACACACACACAAACACACATACACACTCTCCTTTCTTCTCTCTGTCACTCTGTGATTTCATTCAAAACCATAGAGCCATGTGCAAGCTGTCCCTGAGTTATACCCCAAGGCAAATATTTAGAGTTGCTAAAAATTAACATCAGACAATCTCAGTTGTGGACATGGAGGTGGCTTGGAAATCAAACATTGGCAGTGATTCTTTAAACATACATAAAATGACTGAAAAGATTAGAAACTAAATGCTGTTGTTTCTCATGCTCTAAATGCTTTATTCGTATTCATTCTGTGAAGTTAATGAGTTCATACTCTGTACTTGATTAATTAGATTACATCCTAAGTACAAGATAGAATTGGCATTTCACTAAATATAGGTTAGTAATGTAGCCGACACTTATTTTATAGCATCTTATCTTATTAGATCATCAAAGACCATGAAAAAAAGAAAGAGAAAGGCATTCCATTGAGGTCAGAATGAATTGGATGCCTAACTAGTTTCAGTATCATAGATGTAAACTTACTTTGGAAAATCACAAGTATTAAGCGAAGGATTAATGGTGGAATTCTATTATTTTTGTGCACAATTGGAACCTAGCAGCATAGTCTTAACTGAATGTGAATGAAGCAAAGCAGAGACGTTATTATTATTTTAGTCGATACTTACTACTCAATATACCCCAAACATGTTTCATGTTCAAACATGAAACAGAGAGAAAGAGCATAAAATAAATCCAAGTCCTGTAGTCCTTAAAAGCTGGAGCTCCTTCTCCATGGGAATAATTTCCTGTACATTTTTAGCATCTGTCAAGTGAGATACACACTCCTTTGTGTGTACTAGTTATCAATACATTTTAGATATAATTTCATTTTCAGAGTTTTAGACATGAGGATCATGATTAGTATACTTATTTCAATTAATAAATAGGGCCTAAAATTTAATCAGTAGAATACATAGAAGAATTTTTGGAATAATACTGAGTTTTCATATTTCTCTCCCAGGACTTCCAAGAGAGCATGGTTGCATAGAACTGTGATCATTTCTAAACTTGTCCGATTGACTTTGAGAGGTCAATGTTGTCTGACACATCCTATTTTTTTTTTTTTGCCAGTCCTGGGCTTGAGCTCAGGGCCTAAGCACTGTCCTTGGACTTTCTCAAGGCTAGAGCTCTACCACTTGAGCCACACCACCATTTCCGGCTTTTTTTTTTTCTATGTATGTGGTACCGAGGAATCGAACCTGGGTCTTTGTGCATGATAGGCAAGCACTCTACCATTAGGCCAAACTCCCAGCCCCCTATTTTTTTTTAGTTGCCCTCAGATCATAGTATCAGCACCAAGAAAAATACTTCTAGACCTAGGTACTTTCTGTCCTTTCTGAAAAGTAAGGTATTCTTATTCTCCTGTTCAGATTTTCCTTATTTTTATTTCTCCTGGGTGGTTGGGATTGTAGGAGTAAGCCACAACAGCTGGTGAGGAATGAGTATTTTTAATGAGATCCCTGGAAGACTTGGGCACATATTAAAGTTTGCAAAACAAAAAAGGTATTCATCACTTCCTGAAACCTGAGGTTAAATTTTATTTTCAAACAGCTATTGCTAGAAAAATAAAGGCCGCATACGTTATTGTAAGTATGAATGTATGTTACCTAAGTAATATGCACCCACTGATGTGTAACTCAATCACATACTATGTGTCAAGTAGATGTGTATGTATAGTGTGTGTGTGTGTGTGTGTGTGTGTGTGTGCGTGTGTGTG
This sequence comes from Megascapheus bottae, assembly GCF_031878675.1. Lineage (NCBI taxonomy): Eukaryota > Metazoa > Chordata > Mammalia > Rodentia > Geomyidae > Megascapheus > Megascapheus bottae. Next base: position 26,374,748 of record NC_143530.1, on the reverse strand, counting down.
TGTGCGTGTGTGTTCTTCTGGTCACTCAGGCTGTTCCTTGAGAATGAGACAATATCCTTTCTTGAACATTTTAAGAGCATACTTTTTCTTTGATAAAATAAATACGACTAATAATAGTTGTTTCTATTAGATTTCTCAGACAGACAAAACACAGAACTTGTCTCTTGGCCAGTCTGAAAAGTTGGGGTGAGAGGCCATGTGAGTGGCAGCACGCCCTGCTTTCCCTGGGGAAGGCAGGCTCACACTTGTCCTTCAGGAGGGGGTCTGGACATAGAGTTCCTCACCCATATGAAAGGAGATGGTGCTGCCATGGGTTGCTGGCAGACTGGGCATCATGGAAATTCTTTGGTTTGCCCTTGTCAGCAAGGCAGCAGGTGGTTTAATTAAAAATCCATGTGTGTGCCTAATAAGGGAACAGTCTGTGAGATGCTCTTGTCATTGAGTTTCTCCTGCCATGTGCTGGCTGGCACAGGTTTGTAAGCCAGAATGCATGTGGCAGGCTGCCAGCTGAGTCTCATGGACCTCTGTAGACACTGGGGTCTCAGGTTCTCAGGGTCGAGTGGAAAGGAGCTTGTGGCTGCCTCTGGGCTCACTCATGTCAGATAAGCGACCTTGACTTTAAGCAAGTAAGAAGATAGTGCCATTTATTTTTTATTTACCAAAGAGAAGACATGCTGGGAAAAACATCATCTGGGTCCCCAAGAACCCCTGAATCAGAAACTGCATGAGTGGAGTTTGGGATTCTGCATCTGTATCAACCTCCCAGGGGTTTCCACGAGAAATGTGGTTATTGCAGCTGTGAACAAGCTATGGGTTACCTTCCAGTCCATACTCCTTTTAATGTTCACTTGTTCAAATAAAGACACCCTCACCTGGCAACTGAAAAGATGATATGATGTCACAGCTAGGGGTTGGTTAAGCTATAGAAATACATTAAGCTTTAAAATAATGACTTCTTTTCAAAATAACACTGCTCATCATCCCTACTGCTTACAGAATGAGAAAATGCACATCTGTGTGTGTGTGTGTGTGTGTGTGTGTGTGTGTGTATGTCCATGAGTGTGCATGCATTTGCACTGATACTAGAGTTTAAACTCAGGGTCTTGCATGTTTAGGGTCTGGCATTTTCGCTCACAGTTGCCCCTCTACCACTTGAGCCACACCTCCACCTCCAGCATTTTTTTTTAATCTCTATTTTTTCCCTATTTAATTGGGGTTGACAGTCTTGCAGATTTGTCTTCCTCTGGCTTCGAATTGTGATTCTCAGATCTCAGTCTTGTGAGTAGCTAGGATTGTAGATGTGAGCCACCAATGCCTAGCTTCATAGATGGTTTTTTGTCATGAATAAATACTATATACAGGGTTGTGAGCTGATATTACTGAGCTTCTTACTGTTTCTTTTACTTTCTTGGGTTTGACAGTATCTTGGTCTCTGGGGATTATGACTTCATGGAAAACTGCAGAGATTGTAGTTTTATTTGCATTTCTGCCATATTACTCCTTAAATATCCTGCTGGGGATGCAAGACAGGGTCTTGTGCATGTTAAGAATGTGTAACACCACAGGGCCACATACCCAATCTTATCTTTTGCATCAAAATTAGAATAAAAAATGGGTTCAGGGAAGTGTGGCCTAGTGGAAGAGTGCTTGCCTAGCATGCACAAAGACCAGGATTCGATTCCTGGGTACTACATATATAGAAAAAAGCCAGAAGTGGTGCTGTGGCTCAAGTGGTAGAGCTCTAGCTTTGAGAAAGTCCAAGGACAGTGCCCAGGCCCTGAATTTAAGGCCCAGGACTGGAAAAAATGTGTTTGGGAATAAAAACAAAAAGGTTTTTTTCATACTCCACAGAATGAGAAACCTTTCTCTGAGAATAATTTAGGTTCTTTCAAAACCAAGTATGAGATCTAATATGTGATTAAGGTGGCAAAAGTATATTTGTACAGAATAAAACCAACAGATTAAAATGCTGCAAAAGAACACAATAGGATTGTTTAAAGAAGAATTAACGAGAGTCACTTTATGTGAAAACAGGTGGAAGGGCCTTTCTCTGAATCATCACAGATATATATGACAGTTTGAATGAAATCCAGATCCATGGTATTAGATCCAACCATGTCTGCAAATAGATGGAGAGAGCAGATGGGGACAGAGGTCAAGGAAGGCTGCGTGCTTAGGAGGAAAAGCCAAGACTGGGAAGAGGGTAGCCCAAACCTTATGTAACATGGGGTCATTCCCAGGAGAACCAAGGCACCAATCCAGTTCCTTTGGCCTTTCTTGCAAAACCTTCTAGGTTTTCAGTCTCATAACCTTAATGGAAGACTCCCAGTGTTGATCCCACAGCCATCCGAGACCTATCAGCTTCACTGGGTCTCACCCAGCACACCTGGCATGGGGTAACTCGCCTATCGTCACTGCAGAGCTGGCTGAAGCAATCTGCCAGGACCAGGGTCTACTAAGGCAGACTCTTTCTGCAGGTGGAGTGTAGATAGGAGCTTCTTCTGTCTTTTTAAAAAAAATTGATTTGAAAATTATCTTTAAGTAGTTGTACACAAAGATTTATAACTAACCTACCAATTTGTGAGTACAATGCATCTTGATCAATGTCTTCCCTATTCCTGCAGCTGAGAGCTTCTATAAGCAGAAACACAGGAATTTATTCTATTACACTAAAGGCAAGTTAGAAGATTCATTTAGTGCTTTTGAGAGTTCAGCTATCCACAAGGATCTATACAGAAGACCCAAGAAGTGGGTTCCTTGTGCTTTCCATGACTAATTGTTGAACATAAATATATAGGTTTCTCTAGCTTACTGAGTAGGTACTGGAAACATGAGGTTAGTGCTAATGCTCTCATCTACACAGTTGTGGAGATTGAACAAGAACTGTGTCAAGTCACCACTTAACAAATGGCATCCCAAATCATTCTTCATAGTATCATAAATGTTACTGTACAAGTTTGTTGTTTTGTTGAGACTGAAATGCATGAAATGAGTATGTAAATCAGGGAAAACACAAATTTGAGCATGGGTCTTATAGTCTATGATCTCCCAGCCACATCCTGGAAACAGGTCTACTGGTCTAGGCTGATTCAGAAGTTATTAAGGGCTTTGTCTACATAAGGTTCTGAAGAAATGGGATTCTCCCAAAAGCCATCAGTCTGATTGCCTGTGGACCTCACCATTGTGTAGGGGAATGTGTTGTGGCCATTCATTTTAATGATTTCCTTCTTCTTGCTTGTCAAGTCCTTGTAGTTACAAATCCCCCCCTGCCACCCACCATGTATGCTGGTCTAAGGACTTGGGCTCAGGGTCTGAGTGCTGTCCCTGAGCTCGCTCGCGCTCTCTCTCTCTCTCTCTCTCTCTCTCTCTCTCTCTCTCTCTCTCTCTCTCTCTCTCTCTCTCTCTCTCCCTCCCTCCCTCCCTCCCTCCCTCCCTCTCTCCCTCCCCCCTCCCTCCCCCCCTCTTCTATTCAAGGCTGGACCTCTACCACTAGAGCCACAGCCCTACTTCCAGCTTTTTTGGTGCTTAATTGAAGACGAGTTTCCCAAACTTTCTTACCTAGATGGGTGAACTGTGGTTCTCAGATCTCAGCCTCCCGAATAGGTAGGATTACAGGCATGGGCTCCCAGCACCTGGCTATCCATCTTTTTTTAAAAGCCTAACTCCAAGTACTTTTTGAAATAAAAGACAAACTGGGAATATGCTACAGCTTGAGTCTGAACAGGTCTATTGTCAGGGATATTATCTACTGAGTGCCATAAAAAATGTCTTCTTTACACAGGGAAAGCTTCAACGTGCGCTGGAAGGTGGCCACATTTAAACCAAGGAAGCCATGCAGAAGGAGTTATGTAAAGGCTCTTAGATCTGTACAACTGGAGGCTAATATGGAACCTTCATGCTTGCCTAGAGCCAAGACAGCAAAGTGCAGTCTGTTTCCATCCTTAGAACAGGTCCCATTTCCTGCTAATATCCCTCCCATTTTCTGGTCACCTTTAAAAGTTAATTCTGGCAGTTTCAGAGCTTATTCCTGGGACTTCTTAAAAGTGAAATTATACTTGAAGCCATTTCCTTTCCTTCTGAAATTCCTGTTGCTGTATTTTTAGTACATTTTAAGGGAATGAAAAGCATTACTTACCTCTGGTTTTCCATATAAACCTCTTCTGATGACTACTCCCTTTTAAAGATTTTTTTTAAAGGCTATCCAGCCTGAATTAACTTTTCTGTAAGAAAAGGTCTTTTGTGGATTATAAATTTTTATGCAGGATACTAACTGCCAGGATATTCTTGGACTACAACCAGGGGTTTATGCAGTCTCCTGAAGCAGCTGAAACCAGGCCAGCCTGACCTGCACCTGGACACAGGGTCCTTTTATCCTTCACGTTCAAAGTCATGACACCTTTCGGTTTCAACCTTAGGACATCAAAAATTTTCTTTTCAAATCCATTTCCTGGAAATAGGTCTTTGCTGTGTTGATGGATAATTTTTCTACTTTATATTTTTTAAGGTGCATAAACTGTTTCCCCTTCCCCCTTTCCAAATAAGGGGAAAAACACAGGGTGTAAGCAAGCATGGTAAGGGTCTCCTCTGTACAAAATAGTACAGAGTGTTACTGTCCTGGACTTGAAAATACTTCATTAGCAATAAGGGATTCCTACACTACTTTATTCATTCCCTGCTCCTCCATAGACACTGGCCCGATTATTTGGATTAAAAGTGCTGAGTAAGAAAATGTAGCCTGAAAATTAGCCCTTAAGTGTCTGCCTAAGCCTTTAACCACATAGGGACAGGATCTACTCCCAAGATGATTTGCAATTTCTTATTCAATACTACAGTGGTAAAAAACTGGAGTTTTTGAGATTTAGTCCCTGATCTGTGCTTCTGTAGCCATTTTCTCCTTGCTTACTGGGCAATACCACGGGAACAGAGTCACTCAAAGCCAGAAAAGTGCATCTCTGCAAAATTAAAAAAAATTCTTTTCCTGGGCAGTAAATTGACAGGGGTATCCTTGTACGTGCACTGTGGACTCACATCTTGGCCCGCCAACAACTATTATGAAAGAAGAAAAAAAGTACCTCCTCCTTGGCCTTAGCCAAAGGAGCACAAGCTGGCTTCAGCAAATTTGCCTCCCCAAAGGGCAGCTGTGTTTGGTGTGTGATCCACACGCCACGGGTGGCCATTTTGCTGGGACACATCCCAGCTCTGAGCCAGCCACCCATTCATTCATGTTGAACTGCTGACACTTTGTTGGGAAGAACCCAGGTAATGCAGTTGTGGAGGAAGGATAAAGGGTTTTCACTGAGGTAGTGCTTTAGGAAGAAAAGCTGACATTTGAAGGTAGCCAAATGTTTCTGTCTGGGTGAAGGGATGAAGTTGTGTTGCACCTAGGCCTGCTGGAAGGAATTGCTTGATGACTCTTTTTGGTTATACACACAAAAAAGGAAAATCACAGAGGCTATTGATTCGAAGGTAGATGCTAAAAATCTTTCTATTTGTCAAAAGCTTTTCTTCCAAATATCTCGGTTACATTATTTTAAAAGTTTTTTTTTTAACCAGCTAAAGCTATTTCTTTATGCTTTATGAAGAATGACACAAACATTAGAACAAGTTTCCTCCTCTTTTTGGATTCTACCATGTTGCTTCGATCCCTAGTCTGAAACCACACAGAGGGTTCCTAGGGTCCACCTTTTAGATCATAGTACCCGTCTGATACATTCATAATTGAAAGCATCAGGTATCACAACAGTGGTCTTTCAGTCTGCGAGGTAAAAAGATCATGTTAAGATTCTTACACAGAGATTTGTTTAAGCTTCAGTTATCATTAGGTTAATCATGTAGCACGCAACATTAAAGATTGGTGGTTACCTTGGTTCTTTGAATGTAAGTTTCCACTTTTCATGGTATTTTCTCACCTCTTTCGTAATGATTGAACATCTGTGAGTATGGCTTTTGTCCTTTCCATGTGGAATAATTTTGTTGGTGGCCAAAAGGAGAGCACATCAAAGAAGAAATCTACTTTGGCAAATGCCTAATGCTGAGATCAGGTTTCATGTCAACTACTCACCCATATTTTAAACACTTAAATTCATTTCCTGGTGAAATGACTAGAGCTTCATATGCCCTGGGTTCCTACCCTCTTCTCACCTATTACATTTTACCCTGCTGTTCATTACAGTTGTCTATAAAATGAAGCATGTTACTATTATAATTCTATCATTAGTCTCAGTACTATTCTCTGGAATTTTAGAATCAGTGTACATGTAGATTATTTCATAGTTTCTTTAGAAAAGTGTCACTCCTATGAGATGTTTGGTAATGTGTACAACTGATAATGAGCGAAGCCAGCCTAGAGAAATAAAACAGCGTCCATTGCCACTGCCTACTCCTAAGTGCTGGGAATGAGCGTTTCAGGGATAAGAGTCTAGGGACGGTAACTTTTGCCTGCAATCCCAACTACTCTGCAGATTGAGCTCTAAGGATCATGTTTCAAAGCCATCCAGGGCAGGAAAGTTCATGAAGTGTGCGCCAATACACTACTCCAAAAAGCCAGATGTGGCATTGTGGCTCAAGTGGTAGAGTGCTCACCTTGAGCAAAAGAAGCTCAGGACAGTGCAGTATTACATGGTCTCTCTGGTTTTTCTTTCTTTCTTTTTTGTTGGTGTTGGGGCTAATTTTCCTTTAATTAAAGATAGATATTTTGATTTATTTGGTTGGTCATCACAACATAACCCTTTTGCCTTGCTTTTTTTTTTTTTTTTTTGCCAGTCCTGGGGCTTTCCTCAAGGCTAGTTCTCAGGGCCTCAGCACTGTCACTGGGCTTTCCTCAAGGCTAGTGCTCTACCACTTGAGCCATAGCACATAGCACTACTTCAGCTTTTCTATATATGTGGTACTGAAGCACTCTACCACTAGGCCAAACTCCCTGCCCGCCTTTCATATTTTTTTTAAAATGTATGTGTGTGTGTGTGTGTGTGTGTGTGTGTGTGTGTGTGTGTGTGTGTTGGCAGTGTGGCTTAAAGTCAGGCCTGACACTCTTGGCTTTTTCCACTCCAGGCTGATCTTCTACCCTCTACTTCCAACTTTAGGCTGGACAAGAGTCTTTGGATTTGTCTTTTCCTGTTAGCTTCAAGCTCCTCCCCCTAAAGACGTGTGCTCAGTCTGATTGGTGGAGGGATTGTAATCGTAAGCACAGATATTACCCTATACTTGGATCCCTGTAGCTAAGCTCAGGTATTGAAGGACTTTTCGATTGTAAGGAGGCTAAGCCAAGCCACAGCCACAAAGAGAAAGTGCACTTGGGACCTAGAGTCCACTGGCATAATGGGAACAAGATAGGTACTTTTTGCTGTGTCTCTCCTTTGCCCATGTTAGATTTGGTCTTGGCAGGATTTTCTGTCCCTAACTACCTAGCCAGGGAAGCCTAACTTCCTCTCAATACCTGAGTAGAAAGTTCTTGTAAGATTTGTATTCCTTTATACTCATCTCGTTGGCTACTCAATCTGCAAAGGAGGCTGGAAGATGGAGGAAGGATCTTGGATAGACTCCTAAAAACTTGTGTCTTGCTCATCTTGTTTTCCCCCCTTCCCTACCTAATCTTAAATAATCAATCAAGCATATATACTGTAACAATATGAGATAACCAAGAGACAGCAAAAGAGATGAGGGATAACATAGTACATTAAGGACAACAAGCACTCATTATATGGCTTTTGTTTCTATATCCTGGAGGTCCTTTCATTTAGCGTCATACTATATGGCCTTATGTATCTAGGTTTTGTTCGATTGTAAATCTCTGCTAGGAGAGCCCAAGGTTTCTACTGATTAGGACAAATGACTGACTACCCAAATATCTTGAACGAGAGGGTTTTGTTTGTTTGTTTGTTTGTTTGTTTGTTTGTTTTTTAAGAGTCTGAAACATGTAGATAGGAAGCCTGCAAACTGCAACACCTGGACTGGGTCCTTTGTCTCTGTGGTCTTAAAGAATGAATCTATGAACACAGGTAGAAGTAACATGCCAAAGATTTATTGAAGAAAAAGATAAGTAGAGCTCCTGCTAGACAGGACCAGGTCTCAAAGGAGGCTATGTGCTGTATTGTTGTAGGGGTTAAAAAGTATGTCTAGGAGCTTGCTACATGACCAGATGGCCTGTGGGCCCTAGCAGTCCTCAGCCCAGTGGGGGCTCCACACAGCCTACACAAGTTCTCCATGCACTGCTAAGCCCTTCTGACTGACTGGATGATCATTTTTGCACACACCTACTGCGTCCCATCAGTCACTGTTCACATGCAAGTCTTCTGGAGACAATGGGCTATGACATGATGCCCATGGAAGGCGAGCCTGTGCCAGGCTCTTATTCTACTCTCAGATACTTATTCAATATGACCTGTAAGTTGGGGACAGCTGGGGGAAATTTGGCCTGCTGGACCCTTACCTCTGAGTTCCACTTAGTAGGTACTGAGGAAGAGAGTTGTGAGTCATCTCTAGTGACAAGCAGACATGCTGCAAATTCGTTGGCCCCCGCAGCAGGTGTCATTTGGATTTTGAAGTGTGAGGTTTGCTGCTTTTGCTTAGGTCAGGATTTTCATTTTTATTCTAGTTCATTTACAGATGTTTGATCAGGTGTGAACTTCTACCAGGAAGGCTGTAAAAAAGAAATTTAACAAGTGAGTCTAAGATGCCATACAAAGGGTCAGACTTTACACCAATTATGAACCAGACTTTAAAAACTGAACAAAGTTGCTCTTTCTTTTTTCATTTCCTTGCTTCACTTGTAGAAGGAGGGTTCAAGAGTTCACAGTACTGGTACTGGCCCTGACCAGGCAGTCATACAACCTACCTTTGCTCATGTAGTTCTTCCTCTTCTCCTGGTCCAGGCTCCTCTACTTCCAAGCCTCAGCAGCCAGGGGGCAGAAATCCTTCTTTTCCTATGTCACAGCTTTACTGACATCAGACATTTACTAAAACTTTCTGTGTGCTCAGTTATGTGTATGGAGTGCTTCCTGTATACTCATTTTATAATCTCTTATCAGGTAGAAACTACTGTTTCCTGCATGTGACTGATGAAAATTGAATCACAGAAAGACTTAAATGCCTGCCTAAGATCACATGACTAAGAAATAGCCAGTGTAGGATTTAAACTCAACTTTTTAACCAATTTTAGAACATATATAGTAATCGTTTTAAATAATATCTATGCCAGTTACCTCCACTAGCTGTAAGGGATTGTCTACTAGGGCTCTATCTTATTATTCTACTCATATCTACTATTTTGTCTCTTTTTTGTTGTGCTGGGGATTAAACTCAGGCCTCAGTGCTAATCACTGAGCTCTGTCACTGAGCTACAAACCAGATGTATAACATTTTACTTTGAAAGGATTGTATAGACATATCTTAGTAGGGTATATAAATTATAGAAAACTGTAGACAAAATACACTTTTGACCCATGTCAAATTTCTGTTTCCCATGGAGCACTGCAAATTATATCTTCTCCCAGAAGTTTTAATACATGTACCGATATAAATGCACATGCTCTAAAGGAATTAGGGTGCATCCTTTAGCTCCATCTAATTCTTTAGATGCATTTTGCTCCTAACTGGTACACAAAGATTTAAAGAAAATTGTTTTCATCTCCAATTCCAGCACTGGAAAGGCTGACATATGTGGATTATGAATTTGAGGCCCGACTTGGCTATAGTGTGAGTTTGAGGCCTGCTTATATATATATATCCAGGCTTACTAGAATAAAATAAGACTCTGTCTCAAAAAAAAAAAATAAGCTGGGTGCAGTGGCTCATGCCTGTAATCCTCGCTGCTCAGGGCGCTGAGATCTGAGGATTAAGGTTCAAAGCCAGCCCAGGCACAAAAGGACCTGAAATTCTTTTTTTTTTTTTTGAGGCTGTGTAAATTTTATTTTTTATAATACAGAGGAGAGTAAGTGTTCTGAGAAATTTTCATCATATAAAATACATAGAAATGCTCATTTTTATTTTGCTGATCCTGAGGCTTGAACTCAAGGACTGAGTGCTATATTCCTTTCTATATCTTTTTTTTTTTTTTTTTTTTTTGCCAGTCCTGAGCTTGAGCTCAGGGCCTGAGCACTGTCCTTGTACTTTCTCAAGGCTAGAGCTCTACCGCTTGAGCCTCGGCACCACTTATGGTTTTGTTTTTTTTTTTCTATATATGTGATACTGAGGAATCGAACCCAGGCAAGCACACTACCACTAGGCCAATCTTCCAGCTGTTCCCTGGGATTCTTTTTTTAAATTTTTATTTAATTTATTTTTTATTGTAATTAATAGAAGGGTTACATTATATTCGCCAGATAGAAGGTACATTTCTTAACAATCATTGCTATCCTTTCTCATGTTTTTCTCCCCATTTCCCTCCCCTGCCCCCTGCCCTCATCTTGTTTTCCCTTTTCCCTATCCTATTTCAAATAAAGAAATAAACATATATACAATATATCAAATAAAAAGGTAAGAGGAGAAATAACATACTACATTAAGAACAACAGTTATACCTTATATGGCTCTTGTTTCTATATCTTGGAAAGGACTTGAAATTCTTATCTCCAATTAACCTCTAGAAAACAGGAAGTGGGGCTTTGCTCAAGGGTGGGGTGGTAGGCTTGAACTGAAGAGCTCAGGGACAATACCCATGCCCAGGGGTAGGGCAGTAGCCTTGAGCTGAAATGCTCAGGGGCAGCACCCAGCTGAGTTCAAGCCATGTGACCCACAAATAAAATAAAAACAAGATTGTTTTCAAAAACGGAAGAAAACACAAAAAAGGAATAATTTTGAATATTTGTATTAACTCAAGTCCATAAAATTTGTTCTAACTGGGCTTAAATACTTTGGGGAAGAGGAACTGAAAGGAGAAAAGATACAGGTGGCCTTCTATATCTATGGATCCTATATTCTCCTATTTAATTGACTATGGATCACAAATATTTGAAACAAATTTGTGTTTTTACTGAACATATGCAATCTTTTTTCTTGTCAGTAGTCACTAAACAATACAGTAAAACAACTATACTATTAAGTATTGTTTGTAAATCTAGAGATTATTCAATGTCTACTAGAATGTGTGTATAGTCTATGTATATGTGCTATCCAAGGGATTCTGGAACCCAGTTGACAAGATAATGAGTGACAACTATCATTATCCAATTAGTGTTAATCAGTGTACTTGCCAAAAGTGCTCAGAATTGCTAAAATGATGCTTCCTTTCCTTTCTGTCTTTTGTTGTTGTTTGTTGTTTTGCATTAACAAAGAAGCATTTGCTGGAGGGGGTGGAGGGAAGAAAAAAGAAAGGTAAAGAAAAGGTGGATTCGAAACAGAGCATGGATACTCAAAAATCCACAGGGCAGTAGCCTTGGCAACCCAGCTTCTGTCAGTGCATAATGAACTGCAAACTCATGGGCTGACAGCAAAACACACAATCTTGGGTTTCCTAACAGTCTTGAGTTTCACATGTGTTCTGATGTCTTAATGCAAACATTTTACCCCATTCTCTGGCAGGAAAAAGTCACCTTCATTTTCCATATGGTAACATTCTGTGGAGTTTCTATAGAGCTTGTTTGTGGATATGAACCTGAGAAAAATGCATTGTTGGTGATTTTGATCGGCAGCGCAGAGTCTTGCAACAGGACTAGCGCATTCTTGGAATATAGATTTGATTTGGATGCCCCAGAGGGACATACCCCTTTTTTGTGACATATAAAATCACTGTGTTCAGACTTGTCATGTGGAGGGCAATAGCTTGCACAAAGCTACCATAGATGCCAAACACCACTATTTTGTCTTCTTCAAAGGGTCTAGATCAGTCACTTTCTCTTCAGAAAGGGAGACATGATAGCACTATCAATCTCCAGAAACTTTTCCTCTTCCCAAATGGAAACTCTACCAATAAAACAATTCCTTCTTGCCCCCTCACTAAACCTTGAGGACTTCCATTCTCCTTTTTGCCTCTTTGAATGTATCTAATCTGAAGTCCCACAAATAAGTGCAATTACACAGGATTTTCCTTTTATGGGTGTCATAGTGCACTGAGCATGACCTCCAGATGTGTCCATGTAATCACATACTTTAGGATTTCTTTCCTTCTTAAGGCCACATAATGTATCCTGTAAATAGAGATCACACTGTTTCTTCATTAATCATTGGACACTGCTGTAACAGAGGTATACAAATAGCTCTTTCTCTGCTTTCAATGATCATGCATATTGATACCTATCAATATCTGTTGATTTATGTATGTATGTATCTGCAATTGCTGGATCATATTGCAATTTCATTTCTAAAAGTTTTGAGGAACTTCCATATTGTTTATATAACAATAGCACCCTTTTACATTACCATCAACATGTACAAAGTTTCCAGTGTCTTTCTATATCCTTACCAACGAGAGAGAGAGAGAGAGAGAGAGAGAGAGAGAGAGAGAGAGAGAGAGAGAGAGAGAGAGAGAGTATTAAAGAGAGAAGAGGACAGAAGGGAGACAGTATGTTGGTATCAAGGCCACTAGGTCAAACTCCTGGCCCCCAATTTTCTTTTTGACAATAATTCTTCTGATGGGGATAAGGCTTCACCCCATTGTGATTTAGACTTACATTATTTTTTACTTATATTATTCTTTATCCTGGGTTTGTGTGAGAATGGTCATAACATACTTTCATTTTGAAAAGAAAAAAAATTTAAGCCAGAGTCTCTCCTGAAAGGTATCTTGGAGCACATTTACCAGCCTATGCTTAGGCCTAAAGGTAGGATATGACCTATCACAGGTACTTGCTGTACCATCTGATCCTACTGGTCTTTACTGGCCTCCCCAGAAAGTTCCAGACTGTGAAATCCTGTCCTGACTCCACTGGTAAGGATCATGTTCTTTCTCACTGAACATGTATGGTAGCTTTGTGCTAGTTATTATGAAAAAGGGAGAGTGCTCTTCTACATGTCAGGGTCAAGTATGGACACTCCTCCTGTTTCTGCAGAGGTGACACTAACTTGATACTGAGACACATGCATAGTTTAGCAGTAGAGGGAGGATTCAATGCAACACACGTCTCCATTTGTATAGACCTTGGTTTAGGGAATACCTAATTGGATTAGTATTTGGGGTGCTTTTTCTACAAACGTTTGTACATTTGTTACTCTACCTCAGCTTCATTAAAGACCTGAATGTAGTAGAAAGTATGCAGAGAGAACATAGTTTTTGAGATATTTAATAGCTACCTTCAGGGCATATGATTGGTTAGAAGAAAAGGTGTAAGGCGTGTAAAGTCTGTGAGTCAGCTTTCTATAGTATGATAAAAAGTACTTAAATAATCAACTTATAAGGAGGAATGGTTTGTTTGGAGCTATTAATAGTTTCAGAGGTTTTAGCACATAGTGACTTAATTCTATTTTCTTTTGGAACAGCAAACATCTTGGTAGGGAGTGTGTTGTGAGGAATGCATGCAGAGAAAATCCTGATCACCTCATGGTGGCCAAGGAGAGAAAGGGGCTGGGACCCCAATACCTCCTTCAAGTCCACTCCCCTAATGACTTTAACTTCCTCCCACTAGACCCCACCTTCTAAAAGTTTTATCCCCACAAGTTAGTGATCAAGCTTGTAAACATTGGCCTTCAGGGGACGATTATCTAACCCATAACACCTAATACCCAGGCTCTAGGTCAGCAGTTGAACTTGATGTAGATGATCCAAAGAGGAGTATAACACTTCTTCATACTTTGAGGAAAGTTACCCTATTAGATGCTGGCAGAGAGAGGTCACCTGTGTGTGGCTCTTTCCTAGTAAACTCGGGGTTTACTCACATAGTTAGATGCAGGAGTTCAGCTCTGTGAAGAGAGGCAATCTCAGCTATGCCTTCTTAACCTAGTGAGTACCACTGCAACTCCCTCAAAGTCATTACATATTTGATTTGATTGCTTCTTAGTTTATCATCTGTTGCTTATAACTATCATGATCCATTAAAATCAGTTTCTCAAAACACAAATGTCATAGTCTAATGAATTTTCCAGGTTTGTGATGTTATAGTTTCTCTGTTTAGTGCAAGTCAGAGACCATTTGAATTTTTTTTTTCCAGTCGTGGGGCTTGAACTCTGTGACTGGGTGTTGTCCCTAAGTTCCTCAGCTCAAGGCTACTACCCTACCCCTAGAGCCACAGAACCACTTCTGGTTTTCTAGTGGTTAATTGGCGGTAAGAGTCTCACAGACTTTAGTGCTTGGTCTGGCTTTGAACCATGATCCTCAGATCTCAGCCTCCTGAGTAGCTAGGATTTATAGGCATGAGCCACTGCACCTAGCTCCATTTGAAATTTTGTATGATTGGAAATGTCCCCTGAATGACTGTTGACCTTCAGGTTGGGTTTAAAATGGCCTGATATTAGCACACAAGTCCAGGCCTACCCTATGTGATCTGTCTTCTGGATTTGCTCAGAAGAGCCTGCATATCAGTGAGAGCACATGGACGCTCATGAACACAGATGCTAATGCTGTTGATAGATAAAAGGGAACAGCTTGGAGTTGCAACTTCTTTCATAGAGGTCAGCCATCAGCTCAAATAGCCTCTGCCGAATATGAGCCCCAGAACTTGTTGTTACAGGGAGGGGGATCAGTGCTTATGGGTTTTATATTACTTACTGTATTAGTGGAGTCATGGAGGTGGTTTCTTTAAATAAACCAGTAACAGCAGTCTGTTTTTTGGTTTTCTTTTCTTTTTATTTTTTGCCAGTCCTGGGCTTGAGCTCAGGGCTTGAGCACTGTCCTTGGACTTTCTCAAGGCTAGAGCTTTACCACTTGAGCCTCAGCACCACTTCCGTTTTTTTTCTATGTATGTGGTACCAAGGAATCGAACCCGGGTCTTCGTGCATGCTAGGCAAGCACTTTAACCACTAGGCCAAACTCCCGGCCCTGGTTTTATTTTATTTTTATGTAAAAAACTATCTTTAAGTAGTTGTACAAAGTGGTTACAATGCCTCAGTCATTTTTTTTATTGTCAGGATTATGTATAGAGGGGTTACAGTTACATTCATCAGGTAGTAGGTGCTTCACTTCTCACACATTGATACCCCTTCTCATGTTTTTGTCCCCATTCCCCCAATCCCCAGTCATCTTCTTTTCCCCCCTTATTTTTCGTTGGTCATGGGGCTTAAACTCTGGGCATGGGCGCTGTCTCTGCGCTCTTCAGCTCAAGGCTATCTCTTTACCACTTGAGCCATAGTGCCACTTCCATCTTGATCATTTTTGATCATCTCTTCCATCATTCTCATCCCTCCCTTCTCTCCCCATCCCACCGATTCCCTCAAGTTACCTGTTACTATTTTCATATGTGTACATTGAATATTATTACTGTGTTTACCTATCCATCTCCCCATTGTCTGTGTTCTGCTTTTATAGCAAAAGGTAAGAGAAACCTACTCTGAATTGCCAACTTGACATATAATGTGATATTTTATTTATCTGCGTAATGTATAACTTATTTTTTCATGACTTCTACCGTAATAGAAGTACATAGGGTCAAGAACGGTGATTAGAGAAAAGAGTTTATGTTACCTTTTGTAGGTTGCTCTTTGCAATGGAATTCTCAGAGCCTATTTTGAATTTATATACCTTAAAATTTTGCTTTTGTTTTTTTAAAAGCAAAAGATCTGCAATTTTAACTTTCCTAGAAGTTGTCTTCGGTCAGATCTTAGTGGCTCACATTTGTAAACCTAGTTACACAGGAGGTTGAAATCTGAGGATCAAGCCAGCCTAGGCAGATAAATTCAAGATCCTCTTAATCTCCATTCTACCCAAAAGCCAGAAGTGGAGACGTGGCTCAAATGGTAGAGCACTAGGCATCACTGACATAGCTATGGGACAGTGTTCAGGCCTGGAGTTCAAGTCTCAAAAAACCAGTGTACACGGAACAGTTGTCTTCAAGTAAATGGAATGCTATATATTAAAAGGGCGACCCAGGTTCCTGTCCAAAGCATCGTTGCATCTTATAGCTTCTCAGCTAGTGCTGCCTGTTAAAGCTGATTCATGTCCATCTCATAGGGCTGATATTCCCTAGCAAAGCCCATGCAGGAAACCCAGAAAATTGTCTCCTTGTGTTTCAATAACTAAAGTTTGAAAATTAGGAATCTTTCTTCCACTTCCTTCCACCTTTACTCAAACATGAGCCAAATAATTTAATGAGAAAGTTTAAAAGTAACCAATAGTTTTAAGAATATTAGGAGGTAGAAACCCCTACAGCATGGAGCTAGGGAGATACTAACACATTAAGAACACTAACAAAAACTTATGCGTTTCTTAAAGAAATGTCTACTAGTTTCCTTTTCTCCTCGGTTCCTAACTCAGCTGAGAGAGCAATGCTCTGGGGCATCTAAATAGTGTAACAGGAGATGAGTGAAGTTGTGGAACAAAGTGTGTGAATAGACTGGAAGTAAGAACCTTTACTGTGTTTTCTAACATGTTTCCAGCTGTCACGCACAGGAAGTGTGATTCTCCATTCAGAACCCCTGTGCAGGGTTGCCTGCACTTACTACAACCCAGTTCCTTGACCACCTCTGCCTCTCCCAATGTAAACCTTGGAGACAAGTGCATGCACGAAACATTATTACCAAAATATACTTGAAGTTACTAATTCGAAAAAGAAGAGACCCTGGTGGATTTCAGGCAGGGTCTTAGACCTTGTTTTTTAAAGTAATATTGATATTTTATTATTGCTATTATTATTATTTTTAACATGGAGGAAATACTTCCTAAAGTAGCACATTTTTATTATATCTTAATGAACGCAGATGATCTGAAAAGAGTTCCTTTTGTTTATTTTTTTCTGACTTAGTTTATAAAATGTTTTTTTTGGGGGGGGGTTGTCATGGGGCTTGAACTTGGCCTGAACTCTTCAGCTCAAGACTACCATCCTACCCTTGAGCCAATCTCCACTTCCCGTTTTCTAGAGGTTAGTTGGAGATAAGAGTCTCAGGTCCTTTTGTGTCCAGGCTGGCTTTGAACCTTGATCCTCAGATCTCAGGGCTCTGAGCAGCTAGGATTATAGGCGTGAGCCAGCACACCCAGCATATGTATATATACATACATATATATATATATATATATTACTAAGCCCTCCTGTGCTATATTTTTTAAAGTTATCCCTTCAAATCTTTGTCCTTTCTTTTTAAAGAATTAGAACTAAGTGACACTTGAAACTATTGTGACAACCTATGTCATAGTGCATACTGACACAAATTTATCCTTATCAAGCTTTTTTTTTTTGCTCTTGTTTTGTGGTATATGTTGATACTGAGACTTGAACTCAGGGCTTCTCATACTTGACTTATTCACTTAAGCCACTTGAGCCACAGAGCCACTTCTGGCTTTTTACTGGATAAGTGGAAATAAGAGAGTCATGGACTTTTCTGCCTGAGCTTGTGTCAAATCTCAATCCTCAGTCTCAGCCACCTGATAACTAGGATGACATGGGTGAGCTACTAGTGCCAGGTTCTTGTCAATCTTTTAAATACCAGCTTTAAAGAATATTAAAAGCTAATGCTTGGCTGGGTACTGGTGCCTCATGTTAGTAATCCTAGCTATTCAGGAGGCTGAGATGTGAGGATTGCAGTTCAAAGCCAGCCCAGGCAGGGAAGTCTGAGAAACTCTTATCTCCAATAGACTACTCAGAAAAAGCTGGAGGCAGTGCTGTAGGTTAAGTGGTAGAATGCTAGCATTGAGCTAAAGCAGCTCAGAAACAATGCCCAGGCCCAGAGTACAAGCTCACAACTGGCAAAACAAAACAAAACAAAACAACAAAAAAAAAATCAGAAAAAAACCTGAATACTTTTAATCTTCTAGAGAGCTTTTGACCCTAAAGCTAGAAGCAACCTGCAAGAATGAGGCCTCACTCCAAGCTAAAGGTGATCTTCAATGCCAGAAAAGTTAAGCAGATAAAGAAAGGTTTAAATCACCATTTAAATGCTGTTGACTTTTTTTTTCTGTCAGGCTGGGGCTTGAACTCATGGACAAGGCACTGTCACTGAGTTTTTTTTGTTCAAGGCTAGCATTCTATCATTTTTATCCACAACACCTCTTTTGGTTTTCTCAGTAGCTAGGATTACAGACATGAAATGTTAGCAGCAGGCCAGCTATTGATTGTTAGGAATCTACTTTTGCTACCTCCACTTAAAGAGGTCTTACTTGGTCAATCTCACTCTAAGTGGACTTTTTCATGTACAGAAATCTCAAGAGGACCCATAATTATTTCATTAATTTTTAAAAATAATTTTGAAGGCATTCTTTCTTTTTTTTTTTTTTTTGCCAGTCAGGGCCTGAGCACTGTCCTTGGACTTTCTCAAGGCTAGAGCTCTACCACTTGAGCCTCAGCACCACTTCCGGCTTTTTTCTATGTATGTGGTACCAAGGAATCGAACCTGGGTCTTCGTGCATGCTAGGCAAGCACTTTAACCACTAGGCCAAACTCCCGGCCCGAAGGCATTATTTCTTATTGTAATAAATATATATTCAAGTATGGAAGATTTTATTTCAGCTCAAGAATGTTCATTTCTGAAGGACAAGGACAGAACTTTCTTTTTCTGTTGTCAAATCCTGGTACTAACATATGCTATTAAAGTTCAATGAATCAGTCCCTCATGCACCAAACCTAAAAGAGGAATGTTGGCTAAGGCTAAGGAATTCACTTTCCACTTGAGACAAGCTTTGTGGATTAGAGTGGTGGCAGTTAGTAAGCCAACCCGAGGGAAATTGTTAGCAATACTGATTTAACATTAGATTCATACCAATTGCTGAAGAGACAGGTACAATGCAATAGTTTAAATGCAATTTCGGAACAGTGCCTTCTGTAATGCCATTTGTTGTTGGTTGCTCGCTTTAGTGGTATCCTGTTGTCATTCATGTGCCTTACCTTTAGGGTTTGCCATAGCCTTGGATTCTTAGATGAAACCCTTTAATGAACTATGTTGTGTCTTGCTTTGTGGGACCCATACCTCGTTAGTAGATCTACAAATAAGACACAAAATATGTTCAGAAACTGGACACATAATACTATGTCCAGAAACTGGAGCAATAGGATAGTGAATGTGTTAGTCAGAATTCTGCTTCTGTAAGAAAATACATGAGGTAAGGAAGCTTAAAAAGCAGGCAAGTTTATCTCATTTTGGAAGTTTTCAGTCTCTGGTCAGGCAGACCCATTGCTTCTGGGCTGTGAAGACATATCATGGTGGAATCAAGCTAATAGTCTGGAAAGAGAGACAGGAAGAGGCTGGCACCCTACCGACATCTTTGAAGACACATTCCCAATAACCTAAAACCTTGTACTAGTCCCCGTCTCTTCAGGGTTTCATTATTTTTCCAATAGTAACAAGCTGAGGCTCAAACCTTAAACACAAGGGCCTTTTGTGGGGATATTCCAGATCCGAAGTGTACCAGCAAGTCTATTTATAAGATGTTGATATAAGTTGGCGTTTTTGATAAGTAGAATTCAAATCCTTACAGTGTGGCCAATTGTTAAGATCTAATAAAATTACTGTAAAATTAAAAGGACTGATGAATTTTCCAAAATGAATTAATCTTTTCATTGTTCATAGATGTCAAGACTAGTAGATGAGAGGCTGATATAGGGAGAAATGTCAAATTGCTCTTAGTTTCTGATCAGGAGCAAATGTTAAGTATCACTAAAATGATTCTGTCTATAACAACCTTGGTCCATTTGTGTTTATCAAGATGAAAGCATCTTAGTCTTTTCTTAAAAATGGAGGCATACTGAAATCTAATAGTACCATGGTTTGAGAAGTTAAACGTTTTATTTTTTTTTATTTTATTATTATTATTTTTTTTTTTTGCCAGTCCTGGGCTTGAGCTCAGGGCCTGAGCACTGTCCCTGGACTTTCTCAAGGCTAGAGCTCTACCACTTGAGCCTCAGCACCACTTCCGGCTTTTTTCTATATGTGGTACCAAGGAATCGAACCTGGGTCTTCGTGCATGCTAGGCAAGCACTTTAACCACTAGGCCAAACTCCCGGCCGGTTTTATTTTTTTAAAAAGTATCACATTAGAGTTTCTCATTTAGAAGAAGCCATTACTTTCAAACATATGAGCTGTGCATGAAAATATATTGCAATGGATAAGCCAAAAGATGATTCCAGGGCTTCTTACGATAGAAAGATTTCTTCATTAAAATCTCCATGCTCTTTCATGGTAACCAGGATATAAAATAGTGATGAGTTTTACTGCAAAGTAAAAGATTAAGTGGGCTGGAACATATAGTCTTAGACAACCTAAAGAACAACCTTGTGAGCTATCAAGCTGCCAGAATTTCTAAACAGAATTGATTACTTTGGGGGCTGCCAGAGACCAACGAGCTAGATGGCTCAAATCAAAGGCAATATACTTTTTTGGTACTGGATAATTCTTTCTGTTTTATTTGCAGAGGGAAGGAAGTGAGCCATGATTTTTTTTTCCCCTTCAAACTGCCAAAATGATCACAAAAGCTACATGGTATGGTAAACCTATGCAGTTGACAAGCAAAAACAAACTCCTTTGTATAATACTGAAAAGTCATGCACAAAACCAAGGAGGAGAGCGTAACAAAATAGAATGCTCAGAACAATATTTTTTAAAAAATAGGTGTTTCATTAAAAACTATTACTCCTAAATATACTTTCATTTTCAATGTAAGTATGTTTGTACATTCACTGTCAACTTTACCAGTTTTTATTTCTTGAATTTAACAAGGGATCTTACTTTCACAGTATTATCATTTAAAGAAGACATAGTTTACAAAAATTACATCCCATTATAAGGGTGAGATAAAATTATCAGAATTTCTATTTTTATTCATTTAGTACTGGTATTGGGGATTGAACTCAGGATCTTGCACCCCCCCCCCTCTTGCTTGGCTTTTTTTTTTTGCTCAAGATTAGTGTTCTACCATGTGAGCCACACTTTCACTTGTTTTTTGTTTTTTGTTTTTTTTTTTCCTGATCAATTGGAAATAAGTCTTTCTGCTCAGGCTGACTGAAGTGGAATCCTTAGATCTCCACTCCTGAGTATCTAGGATTACAGACATGAGTCACCAGTACCTAGAAGAATTTTCACTTTAAAATTTTAATAAAGTAGATCATCTAGGAGGAAAAGGTTTGTATACTCAACATGAATATGACTAAATTGGTAGTCATGGAGGCAAAATTTTTAATAAAATATGATGTATATGAATAATATGAAATGGCATTAAATATATTTTTATATAAGTAAGCCTTAGTTATTTAATCATTTAAAAAATTTAGGACTTTGAGTAGAGTATTTTTTTAAAGTTAAGGCTCTGTTTTAGAGTGTGTGCATTTTTATGGGAATATAATAACCACTTGGTTAATTTTTTAATTAAAAAAACCCTGAATTTTATTTTGACATTTATTGCCACAACTGTTACTAGAGAAATTTTTTGAGGCAACAAAAAGTAAAAATAGAAATCATAAAATGTGCCTTTCACTTTTATAGCTTCTACTTGGAAACTGAACTTATTGATTCTCAATTCACACTACTAATCTATTAGACAGAAGTTTGTGCCAATATGATCAGTTTTGGGGGACAAATAACTAAACAACTGCAAAGTCATTGCATATGAAGAACTTTCTGTGTCTGTATTTATCAGATTCCAAAATTAGTTATATAATTGTGCCAATGTGCCCCATCAATAGCAAGATTAGTCTGAAAAATATATAGCTATATAACTGAATTAAATCAAAATGAAAAAATTTAAGAGTATTTGTTAAATGTCAAATTGAATTGATCTCATGTGAAATTCAATATATTTAGATGACCATCTAAAATTTAATACATGAACATAATGAAAGATGCCCAGAATAACTGGAAAAGTTACTTGTACTTTTAGCATCTTCCCATTTTACAGGTTAGTTTATTTTCTGCAGTTTGATGAACTGTCTTATGCTGTGGTATGAAGTGTGTAGAATCTCTCTTACTCTTTTATGGAGAAAGAATAAATGAGGACATATGGTTCTATGTTGGTTTAGGTAACACTTTGCTCATCATATTTACTTCAGGTTGTTGTCTTTGAGTACTTTCCTTCTTTGCCAAAGAAGAAAGCATTCATGAATTGCTTTGAGAAAGGTCCAGCTATGTGTTGTAAACACAGATGGAACACAATTTTACCCAAGGCTCCTAACTAGAAACCTACTTTAATTCGATCTTGGAATAGCTCATAATGGAGCTTTCCATCTGTGACTGTGTGTTTCTGCTTCAGGGGAGAGCTGTCACCTCATTGTAAGAATTGATTGACTTATTGTCACTGTGGATGTAGTTCAGCAAAGTCTCTGAGAAGGAAGAAGAGCAAATTTGACTTGCTGTTTGCTTCCTGTGAACCCTTGCTTGTCTTTTCTTCTTTCCTCTCACAGAGAATGCCAAGTGGAATTCTTGACAAGCCAAGGAAACAAAGCAGTCTTTATAGTTCAAAGAATTGTTTCCCAAAGGCCCAGCTTAGTGGCTGGGGTGATACAATTGTGAGATGGTGGGACCTTGAAGAGGTGGCGCCTAGTGGAAAGTTTTTTTTTTTTTGTCCGACGTGAGACTTGAACTCTAGGCCTGGGTGCTGTCCATGAGCTCCTCAACTCGACTAGTGTTCTACCACTTGAGCCACAGCACCACTCCTGGCTTTTCTGTGTATGTGAGACACATACAACACACAGAATCCAGGGCTTCTTGCATGCCAGGCAATTATTCTACCACTAGGCCACACTCACGACCCCAAGTGGAAAGTTTTTAGATCTTTGAGAGCACAGCCTGAACAGAGATTGTTGGACACTGGTCTCTTTCTGTCCCTCTGTACATCTTAGCTATGAGATGGAAAGTTTGTCACATGCTTACTCCATGATGTGCCACCAGAGGGTCGAAGCAGTGGGGCCACTAATGACTGAAACCTCCAAAACTGTGATCAAAATATGTCTTTGTTTTCAAAATTTGATTATCTCAGGTGCTTGTTATAGTAACTGAAAGTATCCCAGTAATAAGCAGTAACAAAATTTTCTTAACCTTGTTCACTATTATGTCTTTTGTGTGTGTGTGTGTGTTAGGGGAGGTTCCTGGGTCTTGAACTCAGGGCCTAGGTGCTGTGTCTGAGCTTTTGTGCTCAAGGCTAGTGCTCTATCAGTGAGCCACAGCTCTACCTCTAGCTTTACTTTTGTAATTAATTAGAGATAAGAGCCTCATGGACTTTCCTTATAGTTAATTTGACTAACAGATCAAAGTTGTCAAAATATAGAATGCTTATATTCATGGTAAATATAAATCAATCCATAATTCTTTCGTTCTTTTAAACATCATAGAGGAATAAGATATAATAACATGACATGTTTCATTTTTGTACTTTTGGAAAATACATTAGTAACGAAAAATGTTTAATGAGAATGTAGAAACAATATAATTATGTTAGTAAGCTTCCATTACTGTACCAAATTCTTGGACTAATCAGATATAAAGAGAAAAGGTTTATTATGGTTCAGCTTTTAGAGGTTTCAGTCCATGGGTCAGTTGGGATGTAATGAAGTAGAATGTTATGATGATAGTATGAAGCCCAAACCATTCACTTGTTGGTCAAGACACAAAAAGGAAAACATTCTTTTTCCCCTTGGTATTTCCCCACTATGCCCTCCAAGGGCATTCCCTCAATACTAACAGATCTCCCACAGGCTGCACTTCTAAGATTCTACCGCTTCCCAGGTCCTCTGTGGGCTAAGGACTAGCACATGAGCATTTTTCTTTTAATTTTGCCAGTCCTGGGGCTTGAACTCAGGGCCTGAGCACTGTCCTTGGGCTTTCACAAGGTTAAGGCTCTACTACTTGATCCACAGCACCATTTCCAGCTTTTTATAAGTATGTGGTACCAAGGAATCGAACCTGGGTCTCCGTGAATGCTAGGCAAACACTCTACCACTAGGTCAAACTCCCAGCCCAGCACATGAGCTTTTAAGTAGGGCAACTATCTAAACTATTGCAGTAATTATTAAGTATTATATGTTATTAGAGAAAGAGTCTCATGGAATTTTCTACGTAGGCTGGCTTTGAATCATGTTCCTCAAATTTCAACCTTCTGCGTAGCTAGGGTTACAAGTGTAAGAGTCACTGGGACCAGGCAAAGTATGTCTACATTTTTAAGGATGAAAATATATAGGAAAGAACAGACGTATTATCACAGTCATTCTTTTGGGGATGAAACATTTTAAGCATGATTAAAATCCCCTGTTATATAATACAGAGAACCTGGGAAGAATCCCATTGTTCTTATCCTCAGTCAAGCTGATTGTACCACATGCATACTTCTGTGTGGCGTGGTGGATGGAGGGATGTGTATCAATACTGGGCTTGAACTCAAGACCCGGGTATGTCCTTGAGCATTTTTGCTCAAGGCTGGCACTCTCCTACGTGAGCTACAGCTCCACTTCTGGCTTTTTTTGGGTGCTTAACTGGAGCTGCAAATATCATGGAATTTCCTTCTTGGCTTGGCTTTATACCTCCATCCTCAGATCTCAGCCTGCTGAGTACTTAGGATTACAAGTTTCAGTCACTAGTGACTGAATTCTATGTGTATAATTTTAAGCTTTTTCAATTTCAAATGAATTATAAGATTCCTTCATCTTATTTTGAGCCCATAAAAGATCATGTTTTTTTATTGTGGTAAATGATACGGTTGGAAATACAAACCATTCATGTTTCTAACCCAGCAGATTCTGAGGACAACTCCTTCCATTACTCTAATTTCCTTCTAATAATGTGATTCCATGATGTTCACCTAAGCCAGTTTTCTGAGGATCTTTTTAGAGGGTGTGGAATGCTATGATGTAATTTAACATGAGTTTAAAATAGCATCAAAGTCACAGAGGAAAAAAAGACAAAACATTTTATTGGAGAAAAATAAAATTTGATATTACTTTATCTCAATGACACTTCTTATTCTACCTTCAGTGAACAAAGAAAATAAATTGCCAATTTTGCAAATTGAAAATACTTTTTTACTTTGTTTTGGTTTTGTTCATTGAAACAGCAAATATTTTAGCTAGAAGAATAAAACATTATTGTTTGAGTCAGCAAAAACGCTGCAGGCGTGGACATAATTTTAGGGAAGAATTGGGGGACGTGTCTTACAAGCTCAGGATGTATGTAAAAAAGATGATGGAAGAACTTCTCTCCCTCCCTTCCTTTTGTAAATTGAGCTCCCAGTAGAGGACTTCCCAGCTGATGATTTCTAATGCTGAAACATATGGGAACTTAGTGGAAGCAAAGCCTTCTTCTGTTGAGAAATAGACAAGAATCACCATAGTCAGAAAAGAAGTACATAGCACAGAATAAAACAAGTATATTACTTATATCTGCCCTACTTCTTTCATAACTTCCAAAACACTTATGTTTATTCTCTTCTATTAATTAGTTTATAGGAATAGCGTAAGTACAGAAGAAAGCTTTTGTTTAGATATTGAAAACTTCTTGGCTATAAGTCTATAGTTGTGTCCAGATGTCTTCTCTCTCCCTGTTCCTTGATCAGTACTCTGTTTGCTAAATGGGAGTTCTCAGCTCTGAGCTCAAGGCACAACACATTGTAGTGGGTACTAGAGACTCCTTACCATGCCAAATATTGACTCATTGGGTTTCTGTGTGTGTGTGTGTGTGTGTGTGTGTGTGTGTGTGTGTGTGTGTGTGTGTGTGTTTAGTTCCAATACTGAGACTTGAACTCAGGGCCTGGCACTCTTGCTTGCTTTTTCCTGTCAAGGTTAGGGTTACCACTTGCACCACACCTCTACTTCTGTTTTTTTTTTTTTGCTGGTTAATTAGAGATAAAGAGTCTCATGGACTTTTCTGCCAGGGCTAGTTTTGAATGTCGATCCTCAGATCTCAGCTTGGGGATTAGCTAGGATTTCAGACATGAGCCACTGAAGTCTGGCTGGTCCCTCTAGTTTTAAGCTGCAGATTAAGCTAGTGGTTATGATTGGAAGTGGAAGGGAGCTTCTTGGATGTCTCAGGAATCCCCTGTTTCCCAATTAATATGGCATCCATGCACTAGCTGAATATATTCCAGATGTACACAATGCAACAAAAGACAGTTATATGCAGAATTCAGTAAGGCATTTATTTATTTATTGCCAGTCATGGGGCTTGAACTCAGGGCATGAGCGCTGTCCTTGGACTTTTCTCAAGGCTAGAGCTCTATCACTTGAGTCACAGCACCAATTCCAGCTTTTTGCTACGTATGTGGTACCGAGGAATCAAACCTGGGCCTTTGTGCATGCTAGGCAAGCACTCTACCACTAGGCCAAACTCCTGGCCCCTCAGTAAGGCATTTATATTCTCTATAAATTGAGGGTTTAATCACAGGATAAAAATCACAGACATCTAGAGTGTGTTAGAAGGGATATATTCACTGAGTACTTTAAAATGTTTATTTTTAATTGATACAAATGATCTATGTTTAAGGGGCACAAATTGATGTTCTGTTGTATAATCACATCATAGAAAGCTTCAGTTAAGCTAATTAACATGGTGATAAATATCAACATGCCACCAACTAATCATTTTATTTGTGTAGTTAGGATGTTAAACATTAACTATATTACATTATTACAATACTAACTACATTACATTAGTACAATATTAAGTACATTATTACAATATTAACTATAACACATTGTTAAATATGGTTAACATCCATAGCAATAGTTCACTGATACTTTTTCCTGGTTTAACTGAAATGATACAATGGTTTTTTTTTTTTTTTTTTTTTTTTTTTTTTTTTTTTTTTGCCAGTTGTGGGCTTGAGCTCAGGGCCTGAGCACTGTCCTTGGACTTTCTCAAGGCTAGAGCTCTACCACTTGAGCCTCAGCACCACGTCCGGCTTTTTTTCTATGTATGTGGTACCGAGGAATTGAACTCAGGTCTTCGTGCATGCTAGGTAAGCACTCCACCACTAGGCCAAACTCCCAGCCTGATACAAGTTTTGATCAACATCTTCCCATAGCTTAGAAACTCAGCATGGTGTTACACACCTGTAATATGAGACCTTGGAAAGCTGAGATAGGAATATTTTGAAATCAAGGCAAATCTAGGATGTACAGCAAGACTCAGCCTCAAACAAAAGCAAGAAAATCTCTGACCTTAATGAGATTACCTTTTATCCCTTTAACATGATAATTGCTTTACTTTTTATGGCACTTGTATTAATCCTAACACTGGTGAACACATTTGGGGGCCAGTCAGAAGATACAGTTGTCCTTTTATTCAATCACTCATGAACAATATTTGGAAAAAATTAGATTGAACATGCTGTATATTTTTTCCTCATCATCATTCCCTAAAAATTATAGTATACAATTAGTCACACATATTACATCATGTTAGGTATCATAGGTAATCTGTACATTTTTAAAATATATATATGTTTTATGAAAAATACTACAGCACTTTATACAAGGGTGGAGCAATCTAATATCCATAGTCCATTGTAGATCTGAAGGGAAGATTAGGAGTCTTTGTTCTTAATTCTCTAAGCTCATTCTTGCATAGTGTTCATTGTACTATTGTTCCTTAATGTTATTTGTATGTGATGCTCAGATTTGGCCAATCTGTAAACCTGAGAGACTAGTGGA
The DNA here is from genome assembly GCF_031878675.1 of Megascapheus bottae. Taxonomy (NCBI): domain Eukaryota; kingdom Metazoa; phylum Chordata; class Mammalia; order Rodentia; family Geomyidae; genus Megascapheus; species Megascapheus bottae. The sequence goes on along the minus strand of NC_143530.1, from coordinate 26,347,113 downwards.
GGGTTCTAGGCACAATCATGAATTCCCATTTCCCCTTCTGAGAGACCCAGGTCACCCTCAGATTATGGGCATTCTTAGAAGCTCATTGAGTTTTACCCTGTGCTGGGTTTCAGTAGACAAATGTGCCAGGATTTGAATTCAGGGCCTCACACTTATTTAGCCTGCTTGCTCATAGCTGGTACATTACCACTTGAGCCATATCTCCAGCCTACATACTTTGCTGATCATTTTGGAGATAGAGTTTGCTGGACTTTTTTCTCTGAGCTAGCTTTGAACCATAATCCTCCAAGACTTCAGCTTCCTGACTAACTAGAATTACAGGCGTGAGCCACTGGCACCCAGCTAGAATTGGTTCGTTTTTAATCTAAGGTTACATATTTCCATTCAGAGCTTTTTAAAAGGAGTTTTATGGCTTCTCACTGCTTTTCAAAGGGAGCCTTTAAAAAATCATCTCTGTGTTGTAGTGTACTTCTAACTACTCCTATGCAAATGATGTAGGAGAAAATCCTTGAGAACTTAAGAGCTAAGCTTAGGTCTCTGAAGTCCGAAGAACTCACAAGACCATACATCTTATCCAGGAGCACCACACTTTTTCCCAGCCTTTGCCAGCACACTGTCCTGACAGGAGCCAGTCTGCTGGGAGACGCTGAATTGCACTTATGCTTGGGATAGGAGACAAGAGATGGAGTGATAAATATAGGCCTAAAATGAAAATTAAGAAGCATAAGAGGATACCATGTGAATGAATACTCTTGAAACTGTTAGCAGTAGGAAGAAATCAAAAGGTTTATTGGGTGATGAAAAATACCATAAACTTCATATGAAAACATTCCAAGGTTTAGTCTTGTGTGATGTGAGTGAGGATTTTTTTTAAACCAAGATTCAATTTAATAAAATCAACATAAAGTAATTGTGATTGCATTTGGATTTGGTTATTTTCTCATGCCCCCTGTGCTCCTTCCCTATGTCTGTCTTTCTCTCTCTCTCTCATGCACACCCACACAGACTTACATTCACAATTCCTTAGTAGCCTCATGGCATAGTGTTTTATATGCTCAAGCATTATCCAGGAGATACATTGCCATGAAAGCTAATCATGCCCTGATTTATGGTTTTCAGATGTATTTCTATATAAAGAGTTATAAGTGATCCTAAGTTCTATAAAGTGCTGTTTCTCCATGTCTGCCTGAACTGTGCGTGTGTGTGTGTGTGTGTGTGTGTGTGTGTGTGTGTGTGTGTTTGAGTGTGTGTATACATATGTGCATGCATGCAGGCACGGGCCCACGCATGCAATTATATGCATACTGGTATTAGAATTTGAACTCAAGGCCTGGGAGCTGTCCCTTACCTTTTGCATTTAAGGCTGGTGTTTATCGCTTGAGGACACACTTCCAATTTCATCTTTTGGCAGTTAACTGGAGCTAAGTCTCACAGATTTTCCAACCCAGGCTGGATTTAAATCCTGATCTTCAGATCTCAGCCTTTTGAGTGTCACTGGCAACCACTGATTTTTTTTTAAAGCTAAATTTTATTGCATGCAGATGAAAGAGCGAAGGCAAAATTGCCTGGTGGATTAATAGCTTTCAGTTTTTCTACCATTTTCTGAGAAAGTAGCACTGGGGAAGGTAGTAATACAGGGCAAGAGGCACTTGTGCCCAGGCTGCTGGTGCAGGAGTTGAATTACAAAGTTGAGAAATAGTATTCAAAGTGTATGAAGTAACTGGGTGCCGATGGTTCACGCCTGTAATCCTGGCTACTCAGGAGGCTGAGATCCGAGGATCGAGGTGCAAAGCCAGCCTAGGCATGGAAGTCCATGGGATTTATCTCCGGTTAATCACCAGAAAACCATAAGTGGTGCTGTGGCTCAAGGGGTAGTGTGGCAGCCTTGAGTTGAAGAGCTCAGAGACAATGCCCAGGACCAGAGTTAAAGCCTCATGACCGACCCCCAAAAAGTGTATTAAGTATGAATAAAGTCAGTATATTTTCTTCAGCTTTAGGGTCCAGTAAACAAGATCATGCCTGTTTCTGCTGTAGGAGGCAGAAATCAGAAGGCATGGCTCAAGTGGTACAATGCCTGCCTTGAGTGAAGCTCTGAGTTTTGGTTTTGATTTTGCATTACAATCAATAAAAAAAGCATACTTTAAATGCTTATTTATAAGCGGTAAACATATACCGATTTTATAAAGAACATTCAAATTTAATATAGAAACTCAGATTGCATGAGTGTCCAATTTTATTAATATATATTTTAAAACATGTAAATATAAATTTTAAAAGCATGTCATAGTTCAGGCTACTATAGCAAATTACTACAGGCAGGGTGGGTTGAATAAACAAACAAAATTTTGTTTCTCAAAATTCCTGGATCCTTAGGGGAATGAGGACAAGTGAAGAAAGCCAAGCTGTGCCTTGAATATTTGGATGCCTGAACTATGTGTGTTAGCTATTTTCATAAACTGAAGATTATTGTTAGAGTTAATAAGTAGCAACAAAGACAGCTATTTGCAAGTGCATGAATAAATAAAGGCATTTGAATGAAACAAGGTCTTTTGTTGCTAGCCATCACTATGAGCTCAGCCTCATACTCCTCAGCAGAGGAATGTATTCCCTATGTGATTTTTATCCTTTAATGGGATAATGATACGAATTGTTTCAGGAACATCTGTGTCTCACAGCATCTGTCCAATCCTCTATAGCGGGCAGAAAGCATGTTTCATTTCTGGGCTGCAAATAATCGCATCCACAGATTCTGTTTTAGCAACTTCCACACAGAACTTGGAAACATAGTAAACAAATTTACTTTCCAGACACAAGAAAGGAGAAATACTTCCACTTATTGGAAAAACTTCAGTTCAGAGTTCCTCTAGATGTCAGTATTACATAGAGAAATGAAAATACAATATCCTGTGGCAATGAATAACCTTACATTATTTATGTGGAAAAACATGTGGTAGATGATTATAAAGGGTTTTGAGGCAGGGGAGGAGACTGCTTTGTTGAGAAACTGGGTTCTGTGCTCTTTAAGATCAGCATCTTCTGCTGCTGGTTGGTTCAGACCTGAGCCTGAAGAATTTGAACACAGCATGCGTTCAGCTGCTTCTCACACGCAGCTGGCCTGTGGGGCAAATACTGATCAATTCACACTCCAGAGTGGCACAGCCAAATTCTTAAAATTTACATATGTTGATGGGCTGCAATAAAAGAAGCAACTCAAGCTTTGATTATTAAGTGCATATTTGCTTTTACCATTATATTTGTCCCACAAAGATAAGTCCAGAAGCATTATGTCTGTTAATATAACAAGGGTTGTATTTCAAATGAGAAAACCTAGGAATGGAAACATGGTAGAGCAAGTGAATTTGTTCAAAATGCACTATGTGCTGTATGAAAACATCACAATATTTGAAATAGGATAGGGAAGGGGGAAAACAAGATGGAGGGGGGAGGTGGGGGAAGGAAAATGGGGACCAAGACATGAGAAAGGGTATCAATGTTTGTGAAGTAATGCATCTTCTTTCTGGTGAATATAATGTTACCCTTCTATTAGTTACAATAAAATTATATGAAAAAAGAAAAAATCATAATACAACCTTCTCATATTACAAATGTGTGCAAATGAAAGAAGATAATAATAAAAATTAAATGTCAGGAACATAATTTGTTAAAATTGTTTTGACATTTATCTAATTTGAATGCATACATTTAAACCTGAATTTAAGTTTTTTATCCTCTTTCCCCCCTCCATCCACTTTCACTCTAATCATTTGATAAATATTTGTCTCTTTAGTTATCAGTTTTCTTTTCAGGGGGGCTTGAACATGGGGCTGCATGCTCATTCTGCTTTAGCTTTTCTGCTCTGGTGTTCTACTATGTGAACCACAGTTCCACTTTCAGCCTTTGGCTAGTTAATTGGAGATAAGAGTCTCTCAGTTTGTCTGCCTGAACTGGCTTCAAATTGGGATCCTCAGATCTCAGCCTCTGGTGGAACTAGGACTACAGGCCTGAGCCATTAGTGCTAGGCTGTTTCCATTTCTTATGCTCTTACTTGTAATCTTTTTATCTTCTGTAGTGCTGCTTAGTAGATCCAAATAAATATTAATAATGCAGCTTGGCTACTATCCTTCTATCTGGAATCTCTGATTTCAGATTGAAATAGGTAAGTGTTGAACTCTGCCTTCCTCTACAAAAAGAAGTGATTGTCTCTATTTCAGAGTTCTATGAGGCATACCTGAATTAACAATTCAAAGTCATTCAATGAACTCTTGGTACAGTGTCCATGCTCTGTACATTTTGGCCATCATTGCTGTTGTTCATTATCATCACAGCATCACGATCTTCATCATAATCATCATCACTACCATTATCATCATCACATCACTATGTGATGTACTATTCTTTTGGGCCATTAAAAGCACACAATATAATAGGAAATTGACAGCAAAACACATTAATAAAGTGTTGCAAGAGATACCAGGTTTACCCATAGGCAAAGATCCACGCAAACCTAGAGGAGGAACAACCCACTTTGCCTGAGGCTGAAATGGCTGAAAGCCATTTTTCCAGCCATTTCTGCACTACATTCAGTGGAGAAACTCTTCAGTCTTGTATTCTGACCTTGGCTATTGGCCATGCCTCTGCATTGTACAGCCTGACCCCCAAGACCCTGCCATCCACAAAACAGAAATACTATGAACCTGTGGAACAGCACTTTGAATTATTTTAAAGTGTATTACAATTGCCCTTAGTACCTGAGCTAAATGCTTGGAAATTCCTATTTGTAAATCCTCTTTCAGCAAATTATATTTCATTTCAAAGACAAGAGATCCATTCTTTGGACCTTCAATATCATCAGTTTGTGACTCTGAGCTTTAGAATTTGTAATAATTTGGGTGGACTGGGCAGTTGCTAAACTACTAAAGAGAAAAAAATTGTCCACTTAGGAAAAATGCCATCTCTTCTTAAAAAAAACCTTCCTTTTATCTCTTGCTTTCTGTGTCTGTATATATCGATAGGTAAATGTTTATGCATATATATCTTTGTATTCAACCTATACATGAAGCATATCAAGACAACTTAACAAGAGGTCAAGAATAATATGTACACTATCATTATCCTTTAATTGGTTCACAAAGATGGGGCACCTTCTGCAAATGTTCACAGAATTCTGTAGTCTCAGTTACTCTTATCTATATAGTATCTCATAAATCAGGTTGCTCTAAACTCTATATATGTTAATTTTATGTTTTTTTCTATGCCTGAATTATATAATATAGTAATTGTCAACCTGGAGCAATTTTGCTGCCAGGAGACATTCAGCAATCTCTGAAGACATTTTGGTTTATTATTCGTGTGTGTGTGTGTGTGTGTGTGTGTGTGCATCTAGATGTTGTCCCTTAGCTTTTTGACTCAAACTTGGCGCTCTGCTACTAAGCCACTCTACCATGCTGAGGCATTCTATCACTCCCTGTTATTGGAGATCAGAGTCTCATAGACTTTTCTTCTTTGGGCTGGCTTAGAACTGCAATCCTCATAACTCAGGCCTCCTAAGTAGGTGTAGTTACAGATATAAGTTATCAGCATCTAATAATGTTACATTTGACTGACAATGTTTCAGATATTCAGGAACAGTAAAGCATTGAGATCTATTTGCACAACAGGATCAACATAGCCAATATAAAACCAATAAAGAGAATATACTTCAGAGTCCACAGACAATTTTGGTCATCATAACTGGAAGGCCTGGTACTGCTGACATCTGAAAGGCTGACATCTGGAAGGCTGCTGCTAGATGTATGCACTACTTATGATGTTCTTCACAACAAAGAATTGTCCATCCTTATCCTTCATAGTGCAGAAGGTGAGAAACATGGTTGCAATAGGTTATTTCAATTGCTTAATTTTTATTTACAGGCTGAGAAGGTGTGGCCAAACCCTGTCCTGAAGGAAAGGATACCTGTGGAAGGTGAAAGGACAATACCCCTCACAGGTAGTACCTCTAGAAGACTAGATAATGGATAAAAAGAATTCTGTGGTGACAGTTCTGTATCTGTTGTTCTTATTCACAGGAAATGACACCTATTTAAAAGTGTGCTGTTTTGTGGATACCTTGGCTTTGGGGCCTATCCGTTATAAACAAAAATCTCTTGAAATTCATTGTCAGTTAATTATTCATATTTCCTTCTGCTTTGCTTTTGAATCTTATATCTGCTGACAAAAAGAAACCCAGATAAAGATAGCATTGTATGAACCCCAAATTATACTGATCACATGTGTCCTATGGTGGCTTCCAGAAAGATCTACGGAGAAAAACCAGTTCTCCTCTGAAACTGAAAAGTTTAATAGACTCAACAAGAAAAATGCTGAGAAGACCAATGCCTCTGTAGCTCAGAGAAGTAGTATCATGTGTAATATGAAAAAACAAGATAATGCAGAAGAACTTCTGCCAAGAAATCCCATAGATTCAGATGGAAAAGACAATTCACATGTAGAGAGTCTGAAGAGACAAGAAAACAGTAGCACTGGAGGTGATAAGCAAGGCATTGTGGGTAAAAATGAATGCCTGCTATTCGAAGGAGAGAAAAACAAACTTCTTTCAAAGGAAGACACTGGTAGAAGAGAAGCTGAGGAAGGCAAAGGAACTACAACTGCAAATGAAATGGTGCTGGACCAACGTTCAAGTAAAAGGCAGCATGTTGAGCAAACCAGCGGCTACCAGCACCATGAAAGGTAGGGTTGCAGCAGTTCACATCCACAGTCCGTGAGGTCTTGACACATTTTTATGCTACTAAAACGTGAGGCCAAATTGAAGGAATAAGATAAGAGCATTTTTAAGGCAATGAGTCAAGTTTCACAGGGTGTATCTCTCATAGCCGTATTTTCTTGCCATTACTTTTTAAGTCCTGCCTGTGATATTTTCAAATATTTCAGTCTTTTTCCCTTCCCTTGCCTTCCCATCCCTTCTCCTCTCTGTCCTTCTCCTTTCCCTCCCCTTCCTTCTCTTCCCCTTCCCTTTCCCTTCTCTTTCCCTTCCTCTCTCTTCTCTTCCCTTCCTCTTCTCTTTCCCTTCCCCTCCCATCTCTCTTCCCTTCCCCTTCTCTTCCCCTTCCCCTCCCATCTCTCTTCCCCTTCTCTTTCCCTTCCTCTCCCTTCTCTTTCCCTCCCTTTCCTTCCCCTTCCCCTTCCTTTTCTTTCTCTTCCCTTCCCTTGTCCTTTTCCTTTTCCTTTCCCTTTCTTTCTCTTTTGCTTCCTTCTTCCCTTTCTTTCTTCCTTCTCTTCTTCTTCTTTTCTCCACTGTCAATCCCTTCTCCATCCCTGCTCTTCCCTTCTTCTTCTCCTTCTTCTTCTTCTTCTCCTTCTCCTTCTTCTCCTTCTCCTTCTTCTCCTTCTCCTCCTTCTCCTCCTTCTCCTCCTTCTCCTCCTTCTCCTCCTTCTCCTCCTTCTCCTCCTCCTCCTCCTCCTCCTCCTCCTCCTCCTCCTCCTCCTCCTCCTCCTCCTCCTCCTCCTCCTCCTCCCTCTTCTTCTTCTTCTTCTTCTTCTTCTTCTTCTTCTTCTTCTTCTTCTTCTTCTTCTTCTTCTTCTTCTTCTTCTTCTTCTTCTTCTTCTTCTTCTGCTGGTCGAGGAACTCGAGCTCTGTCCTTGAGCTCTTCAGTTCAAGACTAGAGCTCTGCTACAGTGCTGCTTCCGGTTTTCTGGTGATTAATTGGAGATAAGAGTCTCATGGACTTTCACACCCTGGCTGGCTTTGAACTACAATCCTCACATCTCAGCCTCCTGAGTAGCATGAGCCACCAGCGCCCAGCTCTCTCCTCCCTTCTTCTATATGCTTTTGGTCCTGGGGATGGAATCCAAGACCTGAACCATATGCTAAGTATGTGCTCTGCAGCGGAGGAGCTATACTGGTCCCACTTTTCTGTCTTCTAAGTCTTCTACATTAGGCAAAGATAATGATTATTAATATTTCCAGTGGTCAATTACATTTTTACAGATGAAGAAAAAAGTTAAATTTTTGTTTTTTTTTCAATTTTTGTAATTAATAAATAAAGTATCCTTCCTCATGCCAAGAACCAAATAATGAGTAGATTGTAATTATAAATTAAATACTATATACCTAATTCATTATACATGAAAAAATGAATCATTTTTCCCCAAGTATGATAAGTATATTATTGGCTGATTTTATTTTTCTACTGAAAATTTTAACAAACAAATGAAATGTAGCCAAATAAAGTGAATTGCTTTAAGTTAAAACAGTATATATTTGGCACAAAGGATATTCAGACACTTGTGTGGTCTCTTTTAGGGCTTAAAAATAATTTTTCTTTAATTTTAAAATAATATACTTGAAATATAATTTAGATAAATTTAATTTTCCACAAACTGAACATAAATGCTTAGGATTATTCAAGTCAATCCTTGTAAAGATATCCTTAGTAGGGTCAGAAGGTGCCCCCCCCAAAAAAAAAGGAAATTTGGTCATTTCTTACATTATAAAGACTCTCTCGTGGCTGTTAATCTTCCCCCAGATTATTACTTCTTATGCTATAATTTGGTGATTTTTTTTCTCTTCTATAAACAAAGGGAGTGAAAATAGTGAAGATCAAATTACTATTTCTGTAAAGAGTCAATTGAATACTGTGGGCTCACCATGAGATCTTGAGATTTTCTACATCCTGGCCTCCTACTTGGATCTGATAGGAAGTAACACACTGTCATAGTTTATCCCTACTCACCGAGGTGGTCATGTTTCTCTATGGAACTCACATCCTCTTTGCCAGAACACTACTGTAAGAAAGCTTTGGTTCTAAGAATTTTGATCATCTGAACATTGTCTCCTTCAAAGTTTGAGAAACACAACTGGATTTTATTTTCTAGGTGTGTCAGCAGCATAAAAGACATTTTGACACAAGTGGAAAATTCTGGATCCACTTTCCAGAATGTGGAGCCAACAGAGTTTGCTGGCAGCAGTAAGCGGAGAGTGATGGAGGAGTGCTTTATCAATGAGGACAACAAAAAGAGCAGAATAGATGTGTGTGCAAGTGAAGAACACACATCTCAAAGGACAGAGGACACCAGACCAGACCAAAGGAGCTTTCAGGGTCAACCCCAGGAATTAGCTGGAAGGAAGAGCTCCAGAGAGCAAGCTCTGATGGTCCCACTGGGTAGGAAATGGCTTTTGTTCTGGCCTCGTAAAGTTTCCTCACCTATTCCAGCCAGCATTCCAACCAAATTTTTCTTAAGTCTAACAGCCCGAAGAAGACAATGTTATAATGATGCCATTAATATGTTTAACTCAAGCACTTAAAAAATGGTACCATGGATGCAAATCAGAATCTTGCCTATATTCCAGGCCAGTGAAACATTCCTTTCTTAAAGAACAAAATTGGAAGCAATAAATGCCACCAACAGAATTTCCTCGTGACTTTCTTTTTCAGCATATGCATGGTTTGAGAGGTGAATAGTCACATCAAATCAGATTCCCCGTGGTTTATGTTACCTGAATATAAAAATGATAACTTAGTTAAACTAAATTAATATTAAGGTAAACATATCCATACTTACCATGGTATATAGAACAAGGTAAGTACATAAAGAAATATATTTTGGATAAGTATTTGGTTTTGAAGGCTAAACCTCTTGTAGTATTATTTTCTTGTATCACTGTAGTGTAAAGTAGATAATAAATAAGTGACTATAGGGAGAATGAACAGGCTCATGAGTAGAATATTTTAATAATAGTAGTTATGGAAAAGTTTAGGGAAAACACTGGGAGAGAAATTATCAAATAATTATGCATGTTAGGACTGATGCCAGTGTAGACTGAAGTTTAAACATGTGGGATGGAAGGTAGAATGTGGGAGAAATTTGATAGTTGTATAGTATACACTTACCTACTTTTATTGGGTGTTTAGCTTCCAGCCAGCCAGGAAAAATCACCTCTGTGCCTTAAATTTCTCTTAAAATAACACCTTAGACATTTTTGGAAAGATTTATGTATAAAATATCAAACATTTCAATGGCAGAAATGGATCAAATAATTTCTTACGTTTGAATTAAAATGATCTTAGGCTTAGAAGTATTTTATTTTCTTTATTCTTTTCTTTCTTTTTGTAGTGTCCCTGAGCTCTTCAGCTCAAGGCTACCACCCTACCCTTGAGCCACAGCGCCACTTCTGCTTTTCTAGTGGTTAACTGGAGATAAATGTCTCATGGTTTTTAGTACCTGGATTGGTTTGAAACAACCTCAGATCTCAGCTTCCTGAGTAGCTAAGATTACAGGCATGAGCCACTGCACCCAACTGGCCCTGATAGTCTTTCTGCAACATGTCTGATATCACCTTTATGAGTTACAAGTCAGAATCTGAAGGGTAAATTTGTGTTCATTGATTATTAGCAATAAGTCAGGTCCCTCATTTTTTTTTTTGGCTAGGCCTGGGGCTTGAACTCAGGGCCTAGGCACTGTCCTTGTGCTTTCTCAAGACTAGTGCTCTACCACTTGAGCCAGAGTACCACTTACAGCCTTTTCTGAGTATATGGTACTGAGGAATTGAACCTAGGGCTTCGTGCATGCTAGACAAGCACTGTACCACCAGACCACCCTCCTGGCCCTCCCCCATTATTTTTTATGATTAAATGAGCACAGTTTTTTTTCTATGAGACCCAATGACTAAAGCTACTATAAGGAGATCAGACTGTCTGACAAATGGCCCTTTTCTCATCTTCCAGATGACATCCCAGCTCCTGCTGCTCCATTTGACCATCGCATTGTAACAGCCAAATACACTGCAGTAGACAGTTCATATATTGTGAGCAAAACAGAAATTCTTGGAGGGTGAGTAACTCTGGATTTGAATAATTTTTCACTAAATACAGAAAGGTCATCACTGAAACAGAGCCTGAAGACTTCAGAAGTGTTTGCTGACCATCACTTGAGAACTAGAAACATTATAAACAAACATCTTAAGAGATTAATTCAAGTTCCTGGGCTTGAACTCAGGGCCTGAGTACTCTTCTTTAGCTTTTTTATTCAAGGCTAGCACTCTACGACTTGAGTCATAGTTTCACTTATTTTTTTTGCTAGTTTATTGGAGGTAAGTATCTCACAACATTTCTGCCCAGGCTAGCTTTGAACCTGAATCCTCAGATCATAGTTTCCTGGTTTGTTAGGATCACAGGTGTGAGCCATCAGCATCTAGCTTGATTTCAATCATCTTTTACAACTGTAACATGATAATTTGTTATGATGATGAAAATCTTCATTTATTTTCTGCCTTAACTCCCCTATTACAATGTCTGAAATTAAAAAAAAAATTAGTGTGAATCACCAGAAGGTTTACAAGCTGTCAAAGCCATGGGTTAAGCCCTAGGTGACAAAAGGCAGAAATGCTGTGTATGCAACACTTTGCATGGATTAAGTGTTACTTTTTTTGGGTTTTGGTATCAATTGTTACTATATTATTTGCTCTATCACCTTCTTCATTTGATTAATTTCCTTACAAGACCTTGCTTCAGAAACACCTAAATGCACATGATTGTCCTTTCCTCTCGTACCTAATCCTTAGTCTCCTCTATGAGAACTTGTAACTCAAAGCCTAAACAACAAAGCTTACTTTAACTCCCATAAGCATCTCTGTAATATAGGAAGAGGGGCGCAGAAAAGTGCACATATACAAAATGAGCTTATCGACCCATGGAAGATACACATGGTTTCTGCGATTGGTTGTTGTAGTACAGCCCTGGGGGAGGTGGGATCTACAGAGCATTCATGTCCTCCTAGAACTGAAAGGATGAAGGATGGAGGCTTCTGGGGCTGGAGTGACTGCGGGTTTATCATTTGCACACTAAACTTGGAGAACCGTTGTTATGGATAACATGGAATTGTCCTGAGTACATGTGAATGCAATAAGCAGGACTTGGTAACCATATCAACAAAATAGCATGTGGATCAATGATAACATCATTTTAAATGTGGTTACAAAGTGCTAAAAGTTTACTAGAGATGATAGATGGACTCATAAGATGGCAACTGCAAATTCAGAATGAGAAATGCCTGAGCTGCACACACCTCACACCCATGAACCACACACACTGCACACCCATGGGGAGCTGATCACGCTGTCCTGTCCTCTTCTTTGGCAGGGGTCGTTTCGGTCAGGTCCACAAGTGTGAAGAGAAAGCAACAGGCCTGAAGCTGGCTGCCAAAATCATTAAGACAAGATGTCGAAAGGAAAAGGTAAAGACCATGGGAGGCCTCTCTCTCTCTTTTCTTTCTCTCTCCTCTCCTCTCCTTTCCCTCCCTCCCCCTCTCTCCCCTCCCCCTTTGACTAGGCTCAATCTTCTAATGTGTGGTTTCCTCCTTCTGCTTAGGAGGAAGTGAAGAATGAGATCAGCATCATGAATCAACTGGACCATGTGAATCTCATTCAGCTCTACGATGCCTTTGAGTCCAAGAATGACATCATCCTGGTCATGGAGTAGTAGGTGTCCCCTTTCCGTGTCTCCTCCCTAGCATTTGCAACCACAAGACTGCAGTTCTGTCCCACCATAGAGGGGTAGTGCATCACCGGATCTGGTTTCCATGAACCACTTGATCCAGTCACTTTCAGAAAGGAAACTCTTATGAATGTGTATCTTCCATTGGTACATTGCAAATCTGCCATTGATAAGTAGCAGGACAAAGTAGATCTAGCCTTGTATCTAAATTCTATGGCCAAAATCCAGGCCTGTATTCTACTGTGGATAATCTAGAAGAAAATGATTTTCCATTGTAATTGTAGATTTGTCTTTCCATTAGCTCAGGGGATAGGAGCTATAGACACTATGTTCTCCACTATGTATGTATATGTGTATGTATGTATCTGGTAAAGGCTGTCGGTTAGCAAGGAATAGTAAGACAATACGAATAATATATGATGACAAAATTATAGAATATGTTTGATCTCTCAAAATAGCTTATTGACTACAGTTGACGACAAGTAAATAAGACCATTGAGAGAGAACTGGTGAATAAGAAGGGATTATTACATTCATGAATACTAAGTTTATACCAAACCCTTTATGACTACAGTCAAGAAGTTCCAGCTTCATTTTAGAATCCTGTGTGTGTGTGTGTGTGTGTGTGTGTGTGTGTGTGTGTGTGTGTAAGAGGAGAGAGAAGGGGAAAGACAGGGACAGAGAAAGGGAGAGAAAGACAGAGAGAGCGAAGAAGGGAGGAAGGAAGGAAACAAGGAAGGAAAGGAAGAAAGGAAATGAAGACAAGCTATGGTGAACTCATGGTAAGCTCAAGTCTGGCTGTAATCCTAGCTACTTGGGAAGTAGAGATGCAGAAATTGTGGTCAAGATGAATCTGTGCAAAATCTTAGAGATCTTATCGCAAAGAACAAGCCAGGCAGGAGTGGCCTGTGTCTATAATCATAGCTACATGGGAGGCATAGGTATAAGGATCATAGTTCTTGGCCAGCCAGAGCAACTGAAGCACAAAGCATGGCTCAAGTGATCTGCCAGCTGAGGACAAAGCCCTGAATTCAGGTCTTAATACTGCCTCCAAAAAGAAAATGAGTAGCTTCAACTAATACTGAATTAGTATTGTAATTCACTTTTCACTTTTCCATTTTCCATTTTATTTTTCACAATGAAGCAAGGCATCTTGGGGAATAAAATACCTAGCAGCCACACAGAGACACTTTTTATCACTGTACTTGCTCTTAGGTTAAAATTCAAATCACCTTCTGTTGGTGGTTAGAATCTCCTCCTGTGTAAGTGTCTTTTTTTTTAAAAAAAAAAAATCTCTGATGTGATAGAGAATGGTACAGATAGACTGTCTAGACCTGTATCCATCTATTGATGCAAGGGACTTTAAAGCTTTCTCTAAGATTGAAGGTGCCTCTGCCATAAGTATCATCTAACCAAGACGGCAAAAAGGCAGAGAAATAACTGTGCACACATGTTTATTCTGGAAGAGTTAGAGGAACATATATACCACATACCTGTAGAATGTGTATACCAAGTGGCTAAGAGCATGCGAGGCTTCAGGAAGCAGAATTGAACTTCACCCTTCTTCCCACTGCAGTGTGGAGGGCGGAGAGCTGTTTGACCGCATCATTGATGAAAACTACAACTTGACAGAGCTTGATACCATCCTGTTCATCAAACAGATCTGTGAGGGGATAAGGCACATGCATCAGATGTACATCCTCCATTTGGACTTAAAGGTAGAACCCTTTTTCCATCCTACCTAATGTAAAGTCATTCCAACCCTTCCTTCCCCATATGATTGTGTGTGTGTGTGTGTGTGTGTGTGTGTGTGTGTGTGTGTGTGTGTGTGAATCTGTTAGATTTTACATATCAGCTCAAAATATTTGTACTGTTACTGGTTACGTTTTTAGGAATAAAAATTGTGTGTGTGTGTGATAGAGAGTATGTGTGTATGTTTTGAGATGAGATAGCACAATGAGAACCCATTAATCCCAGAATGGCCATTAATTGGCCTTAGGCAATGTTCCTGTGTAAATGAGGCTACAGGTTTACACTACTTCACCCAGCAAAATTTTGATTCTCTGTTCTTGGTCACCATCTTTATGGGCTACATTTTTACAGTCTATCAGTCAGATTCTTATAACCTACTTGTGGTAAAGAAATTGACATGGGTGATGGTTTCCTGGAAAGTTTTTCATTTTCAAGGTACTTAGGTGGGAGGATTTTAGATAACTCAAATTCTCTAGCCACAGCCAAATTTTCCTTATGTTCAAGAATCTCTACCACTCCCCTTTTCGAAGCTTTAGGAAGCTCTGGGCTTTGCAGTTTTCTGTCTCTTGACTTAATGGAAAACAAGAGCAGAAATTATTGAGAACAGAATGAAGGGAAGCTGTTAGGTGGAGCTGAAATGCCAAGGTACTGAGAGGATGTGGTGAGCTGCACTAGAATGGAAGACAGCACCCAACAGAAGCCAGATTGCTTCCTTTCTCCTCTCACATTTTTTCCTCTTTCCTTTTTATCACTCTCTTGATGAAGTGCCCAGAATTGAACTGCATATTTATGCAAAAATACCAAACCCTGGTAAACCTAGTTACGTCTAATTTTAGAGCTAAGTATCTGAAAGTGCATCTTCTTGTGTGGCTCCATCCTTTTCTCCTTTTCCTGTTTGCACAGCATGACAGTGAGATAAAGTATGCATTCTATATAACATACTATCGACTATAAGTCACCAGAGACGGTGCAGCTGAATAAATCTAGCCTCTTTAAATAGGTTTCCATGGGCCTCTCTTCCTACAACTTGGCTTCTCTCACTCTTTGATTTATGCATCTTGCCTTTCCCATTCACTGTTGCTCAGGATGAGAGTGGGGGGAAATTGGAATATAAAATGACAAAGTCAGAGGTTAAAAACCATTAGCAAAGTCCTTGGCCATGAACTGAGTATGATAATGCATATTTTTATGGAGCGTATTTCCATGAGTGTGGATATTCTACAGATATTCCTACAGGGATTTGATTGGCAACTGGAAACGGGAGCTAACTTACTACAAGTCAAATGACTCCATCTGTGGCTTCTTAACATTGATTGAGCAGTTGCAATGGGCAGATTTAGTTATGGATTGTATGTAATGATAATAATAAAGGTGACAGCTGGATGAGTCACTAAGGAGTAGCTTCTGAGAAAGCTCCTTGGAAGAAAAAGAGCAAAAAATATTAAGAGTGCTTGTCACTATGCAGGGAAATGAGGGCTGGCTTAAAAACAGGTCCCTTTACAATTTTTATGTTCTGCAAATCTTATACAATGATCATTCTTTAATTTCATTCTCATAAAAAATTAACTGTTTTTGTGCTGAGGCTTGAATTCAGGGCCAGGGTGCTCTTCCTTGGCTTTTTGTTCATACTACCATATGAGCCACAGCCACCCTCAGCTTTTTGGTAGTTAACTGGAGATAAAGAGTCTCATGGCCTTTTCTGCCCAGGCTGGCTTCAACACTAGATGCTCAGATCTTAGTCTCTTGATTAGCTAGTATTACAGATATGAGCCATTAGCACCTGATTTAAAAATTAACTTTTTTTGTAGCTTGAACTAAGGGCTCAGACACTGTCCCTGAGTTTTTTTTGTTCAAGACTGGTTCTTTACCGCTTGAGCCACATCTTTACTCTGGCTTTTGTGGTGATTAATTGGAGTTAGGAGTCTCATGGACTTTCCTGAACAGGCTGGCTTTGGATCACGATCCCCAGATCTTAGCCTTCTGAGTAGTTAGGTTTAAAGGCATGAGCCACCAACATCTGGCAAAACTAACTTTTTGTTGTACTCTCAATAGTTGTTTGTTTACATGTGAAAAATGTCGTTTGGGATGTTATGTTCTTTAATGATCAGGCAGTTTTCTACATAATCAGTTATTTAAGTATGAAAGATATGGCTTGTACAAAAGCAACAACTTCTCTTCAAAATGACTTTTACTTATAGGTATCTGTTTGAGATACTTTAGAAAAGGGCTTCATCAAATGAATGATTGAATATTGAAAAGGAGACACTACATCATTTCATAAAGTATATATGAGTTTCTGTTGTAGTTGGACCTCTTTTCTACCAGGTAAAAAGTAGGGGCCGGGATCACTACCCCCAAAATGAGTATTGAACCCTGGGCATGCAGCAACTTTGCCATTGTCTCAGATCTTCAGGAAAAGTTGAAACTAGAGTTGGAGAGCTCCTGGCTCTTCTTTGAAAATATTCTCTCCATTTTATGGATGACATTGACCTTAAATCAAGTCCCTTATTTTTTTCCCAACTCAGGTTATTGTTTTTCACAAGACATTTTACGGACTCCCAATACTATCTACTTTTCTCCACTTCACAATAAGACTGTCAAGGCAAGTCTTACCAGGGTCTAACGCCAAGGGAACACTTAGTCATAGGCTTTAGGCATTGAGAGCAAACTTAGTAAGACTTTGGAATTTCAGGGGATGAAGAATGAGTAGGAGAAAACAGCTTTCCTTTAGCATGCGGCCTTCCCATCGACAAACACAGAGGGAAAATCTGAAGGTCAGGAATGTTCACGTTATATTGCATATTCAATGTAGTTGCCTAAGTGAATCAGGCCATTTCTCTTGGAACTCATAAATCTTCAGGAAAAATATTCCTCCAAGAAGGGGAAGCATACTTAATAATTTTAGTGTGTGTTGAAGCAGATGTCACCTCTGAGCTGGCCTACACTAGCCCATTTGGGAAGTAGTGCAACAGCCTGCTTCTCTTTCTTCCCCCAAGGAGGCCTCTGCTTGAACTCCTACATTATGGTAAACTGCAAAACCATGGAGAGGGAAAGGCAGGGTAATGCAAGGTTGCCAGGGTAGCCACAACCTCATCCACCACATAATTAAAGGAGAAAGTACCCACAGAGACAAGCCAGCCCCCAAGTGAAAGGCCTGATATGTTTTTCCTGAGCATTGTTGTATTTTTAGTTGTGGTTCAAGGACAATTTGAGTGAAGGATGGTTGTTTTTATTGCTAATGTGTCTCTTTCTCCTGGCAGCCTGAGAATATCCTGTGTGTGAATCGAGATGCTAAACAAATAAAAATTATTGATTTTGGATTGGCCAGAAGGTATGTCTGTTTGGACATAGGTGTAAGGATAGTGTTAGGGGACATTCTTTGTGAAGATAAATCTGATATGCCCCTGGGTTTCCTGCCTTTATTTAGAATTAAATGAATGAGAACTATGTTCAGTCTTACTTTGTTGAGTTTGGGCATTTAGAAAGTTCTTGAATGCATGTAATAAAGAAGTGAGAAACAAAAACCCAATACAGCAAATTTTATTAGGATAGAAGCCATTAGGTTAGCATTTGTAAGAGGTTCTGTTCCAAAAAGTAAAGAGAAGATTTACTGTAAAAATATTAATAGCATAAACAAGATTGCAGAGGGTCGTGGCACATGTCAGCTTTGTATGGCCACAAAAACCTTAGATGTACACATTAGCAATTCAGCATATTAAAATGACGCATATACATGGCTGATGAAAAGTTTTGCAATATTTCGTTTGTTCGTCAGCAGAGGCTTATTTTAGTCATCTACATGTCAAAGACTGTACTGGTTTTCTTTTTGTCTTATTCTGTAAGTCAGATGTTCTAATTATTTGGAGTAGCTTTCTCCACAGCTGTTGCAGATTATTAAGCTTTCAAAGACGAATTTTTACTCTTGAAACCCTTGGGAAGTTTTTGATAGTAGCACAAACAGGCTATTTCCTGTAAAGTTTGTTTAAGTTTGCTGTAGAGCTGAAATTATTTAGTCTCATTGTGTCTTTTTTTCAGTGTTGGAATCTTTGTTGAGTTTTGATTGACAGTTTACATCCACTTTGTTTCTTCAATTTCAGATACAAACCCAGAGAGAAGCTGAAGGTTAACTTTGGAACTCCAGAATTTCTCTCCCCTGAAGTTGTGAACTATGATTTTGTTTCTTTTTCTACTGACATGTGGAGCGTCGGGGTGATTACTTATATGCTGTAAGCAGTTTCACAGTCTCTCCTCTGTATTGACTCTCAACCTGTTCATATTCTAGAAGGCCTTGCTATTTTAAATAAAAGCCCTTATTTAGATAGTCTACCAATAAATAGCACCATTCTATATTCACTTACTTTCTAGGTTCTGTTGAATCCCAGAGGCGAGCAAATTTCTTTTCCCACATCACCTGAAAAAGTAAATGTATGTCATCTTCACAGACCACTTGATTCTTAAGACATCACTGAAAGCCCCAAAGTAGCCATAACACCAATAGCAGTACTACTATAAGAAACCTCACATATCCATCTCCTTATTCCTCAGAGGTGGCATGCCTCGTGTTTGCCTTCTGAGTATGTGACAGCATCTTGCTAGTTGTGAGATGCTTTTAAAAGGAAGTTGTATTTTTATTTCAAATACAAATCGTATTATTATTTCAAATACAAACTGTATCTGAATTTGAAAATAATTTGAGAATTGGGATAGGAAAGGTCAATATTTTCTTAGTTGTACTAGATCATGAAATCACGATTCATCATTACAATTTTATTTTTACCATCTTTAAGTAGTTGTACAAGGGATTTCAATTTAACATGTCAATTTATGAGTACTTACCATCATTAGGTTTTATTTCTTTTCCTCATTTTTAAATGGCAGAATCAAAAAGCAAGCTTTCTAGGAAGAATTTGAGGCGGTTTGCAATTACTCACTCTGGATTCTGTGTTCTAGACTCAGCGGTTTATCCCCTTTTCTGGGTGATAATGATGCAGAGACACTAAGTAATGTCCTGGCATGCAGGTGGGATTTGGAAGAAGAAGAATTTCAGGACATCTCAGATGAGGCCAGGGAGTTCATCTCCAAGCTCCTGATCAAGGAGAAGAGGTAGCTCCAGTCCATCCTGTACCCTACAAGTAGGGATAATCAGAAACACTGTGGACCACAAGGGTTGTTAGAATCCATTTCCCAGCGCCATATATGGTGCTGTTATAGGCTGCAAACTGATTGAAGTTCTACCCACTGGATCTGATCCACTAAGGTCTAGGACTGCCCTGGCAAGGAGATTGATGTATGGTTATGACCTTCATCCAAGACTATGCATAAAACCATACGAATTCAAATTACAGTGATTGAAGAAGGACATTCAAGTATAGGGATTACCTTGCAGAATTATAGAAGGGGAAGAACATTGTGATTTGTAATTTCCGGGGACTTTATACCTAGATCATATCATGATAAAATATTGAAGATTTTCAGAGCCCAATAGGATTTGCTTTATGGTTTTATTATTTTTATGGTTTTGGGGTCCATTGGTAAACACGGCTATGAGTCAATAAATAGAAGCATTTTGTGGGAAGTAGAGGTAACAACCTGGGTCTGGCACAAAGCCTGATGGGAGAGTCTTTCTTTCAAGCATTCAGCTGATCCATCTATTGTGGTCTAGAAAATGAGTCAGACATTGAGAACAGAAACAAAGTTCATCCCATGTATGAGTAAACTTGCGATCTAATAGATTTTTTTAAAAGAAACAACTTACATCCTTTTATTAATTACAATAAAAATATATGAAAAAAAGAAACAACTTACAATGAAATTTACAATTTAATTGACACTGAGGTTGGATCAAACTGAGTCTCTGGATCTCTGGAGAGTAAAGAGCACTTAGCCAGGCTAACAGCATCAGCCTGAGGAGAGAGGCAATTTAGATAGTGATTTTCTTTGTCCCTGAAAGAAATAAAGTAGCTGAGGGTATCATTATTATTGTTGGCCTTGAGCAAACAAGCCAAGGAGTATTGCTAGACTCCGAGTTCAAGCCTCATTTCAAGCATCCAAAAAAATTGTAGAATTTACACATGCAATAACAGAGGTGCATTTGTATTCCAACTGTTTGCTAGGAGTTCAATTTATGATATTCAGATATTGTATCATAACAATGCTTGCTTCTATTTAGAAGTCGATGCCTTTTACTAACAAGAATTTTTAAAGAGCTTTTGTCTGATTTATTTTACCCATGTTGTTACCCTGGTTGGGCCTGATGATCACCCGTGCAATCCTCAATAGCAAACAGTTCCACAGAGGATAGATTTGACTATGAATTTGAAAGTTGGCCACCTAGTCTACCAAAGGCCATGACCAGAACTAAGGATGAATGGTAGGTGCAGGGGTCATTTGGGGGTGTTCCTACTAATGAGTTTCTGGATTTCCTTTTAGTTGGAGAATAAGTGCCAGCGAAGCTCTGAAGCACCCCTGGTTGTCAGATCACAAACTACACTTGAGACTCAGTGCACAGGTGACTGAGGCACCCTCCCTCCTCTGCCTTTTTCTTGTGTCTGTTCTTTTGTTTTATTCTATTGATCAGATACTCTAATTACCTTAACCTTTTGTCGTGGCTTAAATCTTGTGCTAGTATGAAAACATGTAAAATGCTTTTAATAGAGCAGATTTTTCAATTACAAATGTTAATAATGTTGTTTACTTACATTTAGTACATTACTATTTTAGGTATAACTATTATTATAAATCATCCTACCAATTATAAAATACATTGCAATAAATACTAGTATACATATTTATACTCACAGTATATATGGCCTGGATATTTAAAAACACAGTTTCAAAGAAGAAATGCTGTTGTCAGTTCAGGAGAAATATCTCTTAAAAATAATTCAGAATTCTGAACTTTCTGTTTTTAATCTAGTTTAGCCTGTTGCCAGCCATGAAGGCCTGTTTGGCCTCTAAATCTTGACTCTAATATTCAGCTCAGAGCAGATTTACATGTTAAGTGAAGACAACTTTCTCTAGAGACTAGACTGAAGACACTGATCTAGCAACTCAGGAGGCTGAGATCTGAGGATCATAGCTCAAAGACAGCCCAAGTAGGAAAGTCTGTGAGGTTTACTTCCAACTAGCTGCCAAAAGTCTAGAAGTATAGGTGTGTCTCAAGTGGTAGATGCCAACCTTGAGCAGAAAAGCTGAAGGACAGTGCCTTGAGTTCAAGTCCCAATAATGGCTGGCACACACACACACACACACACACACACACACACACACACACACACACACAGGCTATGAAGTATTGGTAGAATACAGTGAAATCTCTCTATGCTCCTATTGTCTTAACACATATATTTCAATTCTCTCATCTCTCTTTAGCAAAGCCTCTTTTCCTATGCCTAAGATCAAATGAAAAAGACGTTTCCACTCGAATCCTCTCCATCCTAAGCCATCTCATCCCTTTCTGCCTCACTTCATCCTCAACCATCTTCCCAGCACAGGATCCCCAATGGGTGGCTCAGTCAGACCTTAAGCTGCCTTATTTACTTCCCTTCTCCCTCAGTTCCTTCATCTTACATTTCATTTACCTCTAGGTTCTGCACATTATAATCCTTAGTTACTTCTGGACTTGAATCCACTCTACTTCTACGATTATCTTTGCCTGGTAATAAAATTAAAAATTAAAAAAAATAAAAAAGTATTTATTATCCTTAGATCATTGCACAAAGGGGTTTCAGTTCAACATGTTAGCTTGTGAGTACAGTAACAGCAACCATCCCTTCAATTTTCTTTGTTTCATTTTCACATATATACTTTGAATAAGACTGCATTCGTCCACCCTTTCTCTTTCTGTTCATCTATCCTCCTCCCTTTGACTTTACCCCCTTCCTGACAACGCATACTCCAGCTTCCCATTGGATTCCTTGCCCTGTGGATGTCGTGCTTCAGTTAATATGCTTGTGTATGTATATATACGACCCCACAGTATAGCCTCTTAACTGGCTTCTCTGCCTCTTTCATGTTCCTTCCATCTAAATAACCATGAATTATGGAAATAATACAGGAATAGATGTAACATTTCAGTCACTTAAATACGTAAAATGGCTAGTCGAAAAAGATTCACACAGAAATACAAGCAACCCAAGCTTACAGGATCGTGGTGGATGGGTCAGACATGCCCATTGTGCCATTACCCTGGCACAATATGTGCTCCACACACTTTCATTTCCTCCACCTCTTCTCCTCATCTTCCCTACTCCTTGGGGGTTCTGGAAAGGAAGTTTAACCTGACCAACAAAACTTGGAATGACTATGCTTCAGGTACTCACTTTTTCCACAGCCAGTTTTTATTGAAATTAACTTGACTTCTAAATCCAGCATCAGCGTGGAGTTTATTTGTGTCTGAATATACCTTTCCTTGATAATTGGTACTGATGCCAAGCAAAAATAGACTTATTACTTAGCCAGGCCCTCACTCAGACTGCATAACCTGCTTATTAGGGTAACCAACCTATTTTGAGCCCATTTTCCACCAATGTATTTTTATCCATGCTTATTGGTGTCCAAATACACTTTGACATGGCAGGATAATATAGAAACCACAGTACTGAATTAATGACACTATACAGTAATAAGATGTTTAAAAAATATTTAAGCCATGTGACGACAACAAAAATCACCTTTATTATTTCATCCAATGACTGGTAGCAGAGATGAATAGATATTTTTAAGAATGGTGATAATTTTTAAAAAAACTTTTATATAAGTCTATTTATCATTGAAGTTATTTTATGGCACTGCGACAGGTACTGCCATAAAATAACTGCTCTAACTGCTTTACAAAAATCAACTATGTACTCTTCATGCCAACTCTAGGAATATCATGATTATCATCTCTATTATAAAGATGAGAATCTTGAAGATAAGGGCAAGTTCAAGAGTCTGGGCAGAGCTTTACAGCTCTACTGTCTTTCTAGGTAAAGGGGGCTTAGACCATGTTTTCAGAGCCATTTTAAAATTGTTATTATAAAGTATTGCAGTTATATAAGTCAGGTAATGAGGACATTTCTTTTTAAACTGTGTCACCCCTTCTTTCACTTTCTCCCAGATTTTCCCTCTCTCCCTCCCTGCAAGTTGCATAGTTCATTTTCATCATAGTGTCTACTTAGTACCATTGCTGCATTTGACCTTTTGTCCTACCATTTCTGTGCTTTCCCCTTATCTTCCCCTAAACAGATAAACTTACAAACAAGACAACAGGCACAGAAAACAAAAACAGCAACAAAGAAAAAAAATAACCTCTTGTTTCCATGTCTTGGAGTTCCTTTCCATAAATATGATCAGATATGGTCATATGAACACTGCTGTTGAAATTTTGTGATCTAAGAATAAACTCCTTTGGTCTCACTGAGTGAATGTCTAAAGACATATGTAATTTATCATGTACCAGCATATTTTTTGTCTTTTGTCATCCAGCGTGTTTACTTGTAGATTTATAGGCAAATTCTAGTTACTACAAATGAAGGAAAACATGTAACTTATGCTTCTTTGGGTCTGGCTTACTTTGTTTAATATAATTTTTGTCAAGTCCTTCCATTGGCTTATGAGTGGTACAATATCATTCTTTCTGATGGAAGACTAGAATTCATATATATATATATATATACATGTATATATAAAACATTTTCTTAATCCATTCATTTGATGAAGGGCATCTGAGCTGATTCCATATCTTGGCTTCAATGGTAAACAATGCTTCAATGAACATGGTTGTTTTGGTAGCTTTAGTGTGGCCTTCTTTGTCGATAAATGCCCAGTAGTAGAACTGGTAGGTCATAGGGAATTTCTTTTTTTTTTTTTTAAAGATTTTATTAACATTGAGTTTTTACATCATATTTCAAATGTCAAGTTTAACAAATAAGTATTCAAGAATGGAATCTCTAGTTGCAATCACTGGCACATAAATTTTTTTTTAAACCAATCCTGGGGCTTGAACTCAGGGCCTGAAGGCTAGTGCTCCACCACTGGAGCCACAGCACCACTTCCAGCTTTTTTCTATGTATGTGGAATTGAACCCGGGACTTCGTGCATGCTAGGCAAGCACTCTACCACTAGGCCAAACTCCCGGCTCCACTGGCATAGAAATTTAAAAAACAAAATTAAAATTAAGCTGAGAGTTGGTATGTCATAGATACATATCAATCTATATAACATTATTTTATAGAGTATATATCCCCTTATAGATTTATATGTCTATATAGTTACATTTATGTCTCCAAGATCATGTCAATGACTTTGAGTACCCAAATATTGAGCCCTCGCTCTTGTACTGTTTGGATCTAATATCCACATATGAAGGAAACCATGCACCTTTTGTTCTTTTGATCTTGACTCTTACTCAACATGATTTGCTTTAGTGCCATCCACTTCTAGATTCTTTTTTTAAGTAGAATTTCTTATAAAATACTATATCATATGTCCTATTCATTCATTTTCTCAAAAATTATATTCAGAAATTTAATTTTACTCTATTTAAAAAAATTTTAAAATACAAAAAATTTTATTTTTATCAAAAAGTTGATGAGCAGTTACATAGTTAAGGGAAGGAATACACTTGATTTTTTTTTTATTGTTGGGGTAATAGAGAGGTTACAGTTACATTCACCAGGTAGTAGGTGCCTTGATACTCCTTCTCATATTTTTGTCCCAATTTCCCTTCCTAATCATCTTGTTTTCCCCCTTTTCTTTTCTATTTCAAATAAACAAATAAACATATACACAATATACCAGGAAACAAAGTCAGATACAATAACAATATGAGATTAACCAAAGGGCAAAAAAAGAGAAGAGAAATAACATAGTACATTAAAAAGCAACAATTACACAAGATAAAACTCTTGCTTCCATATCCTAGAGATTCTTTCATTTAGTCTCATCCTATATGACCTTATGTACATAGGATTTGAGCTATTGTAAACCTCTGATAGGAGAGTTCTAGATGTGTAGTAATACAAATGAGGGAAACCATTGAGCCTGTGTTCCTTTGGGTCTGGCTTACTTCACTTAATATGATTTTTTTCCATGTCTTTCCATTTTCTTACAAATGGGGCAATGTCATTCTTTTTGATGGCAGCATAGAATTCCATTGTGTATAAATACCACATCTTCTTGATCCAATCATTTACTGAGGGGCATCTGGGCTGGTTCCATATCTTTGCTATGGTAGATGGTGCTGCAGTGAACATCATTTTGCTAGTGGCTTTATTATGTCCTTGTTTCTAGACATTTGAGTAAATGCCAAGGAGTGGAATTGCTGGTTCATAGGGGAGTTCTATGTTTAATCTTTTGAGGAACTGCCATACTGCTTTCCATAGTGGTTGAACCACGTTACACTCCCATCAACAGTGTAGTAGTGATCCCTCTTGGCCAGCATCGGTTATTAGATTTCGTGATCATGCCATTCTAACTAGAGTGAAGTGGCACCTCAAAGTTGTTTTGGTTTACATTTCTTTTATGGCTGAGATGTCGAGTATTTCTTCATGTGTCTATAGGCCAGTCATTTCTTCTTCAACGAAGTTTCTCTTTAAGTCTTTAGCCCATCTTTTAATGGGATGGTTGTTTCTTTGAAGATTTGTTTTGGAGAGATTTGTTTTTGAGATATGTTTTAGATATAGGCCTCTGTCTGTTATATGGCTAGTGAAGATCTTCTCCCACTCTGTGGGCTTTCTATTTAACTTGGTGGCTATGTCCTTTGCCATACAGAAGCTCTACAGTTTAATACAATTCCATTTGTCCAAACTTTCCTTAATTTGTTATGTTTCTGGGTCTTTATTAAGAAAGTTTCAACCTGTGCCAGAGACCTAGTGTATCTCCTATTCCTTCTGGTAAAGTTTTGATAGTATCTGCTTTTACTTCAAGGTCTTTGATCCATTTGGAATTAATCCTGGTTCAGGGTGACATAGAAGGATCCAACTTTAGTTTTCTGCAGGTGCTTAACCAATTCTGCCAGCACCCCTTGTTGAAGAGGCTGTCTTTCCTCCATTCTATTCTTTTGGCTTCCTTAGCAAAGATTAGGTGGCTGTAGTTGTGCAAGTTGATTTCTGGGTCTTCAGTTCTATTCCATTAGTCCTCGGGCCTGTTCTTGTGCCAGTACCAAGTTGTTTTGGTTACTATAACTATGTATAGTCTAAAGTTTGGTATTGATATTCCTCTAGCTCTGTTCTTTTTGCTTAGGATTGTTTTTACTATACAGGGTCTTTTATTATTCCATATGAAATTTTGGATTGCTTCTTCTATTTCCTTACAGAATGACATTGGGATATTGATGGGTATTGCACTGAACTTGTAGATAGCCCTTGGGAAGATGACCATTTTCATGATGTTAATTCTTCCAATCCAGGAGCATGGGAGGTTTTTCCACTTCCTCAGTCCTGTTTTAACTTCTTTTTCAGTTTTTTAAAGTTTTCATCATAAAGGTCTTTTACATTCTTAGTTAAGTTAATTTGTATGTAATTTATTTTCTTTGAGGCTATTGCAAAAGGTGTTGCTTTCCTGATTGTTGCCTTGCTCTTTCTCACTGTTGGCATTCAGGAAAGTAGTTGATTTTGAGGGTTAATTTTATACCCTGCTACTTTGCCAAAGTTTCAAATCAGTTCAGAGTGGAGTATACAGGGTTTTTTATAGAGAGAATCATGGCATCGCAAAGAGGGAAAGTTTCACTTCCTCTTTCCCAAGTTGGATCCCCTTTATGCTTGCTTTTTTGTCTTATTGCTCTGGCTAGGAATTCTAATACTATATAAAAGAGGAGTGGAGAAAATGGACATCCTTGTCTCATTCCTGATTTTGGAGGAAATTGCCATTAGGTATAATGCTATGTGTAGGTTTGTCATACTCAGCCTTTATTATACTGAGGAATGTTCCATGGATTCCTAGTTTCTCCAGATCTTTTAGCATAAAGGGGTGTTGGATCTCGTTAAATGGCTTTTCTTCATCTATTGAGACAATCATGTGATTCTTGACCTTGCTCCTATTAATGTGATAAATTATATGTATTGACTTATGTATATTGAACCAGGTTTGCATCCCTGTGATGAATCCTGTTTGACCATAGTGTATAACTTTTGATGAATTGTTGAAGATGGTTGGCTAGTGTGTTTTGTTGAGAAGTTTTACATCAATATTCATTAAAAATGGGTCTATAGTTCTCTTTCTTTGATGAGCTCCTGTTTGGTTTTGGGATGAGGGTTATGCTGGCTTCATAGAATGAGTTTGGGAAAGAGTCTTCGCTTTCAGTTTCATTGAAAAGCTTGAGGAGTATTGGCATGAGCTCTGTTTGAAGGCCTTATAGAATTCAGCTGTGAATCCATCAAGTCCTGGGATTTTCTTGGATGCGAGGTCTCTTATTGCCATTTCTATTTCAATACTTGAAATAAGTCTGCTTAGTTGGTTTAGGTCTTCTTGGTTCAGTTGTCTATGTTAATATTGGCTAAAAATCCATCCATCTCTTCTAGATTGTTGCCATTATGATTTGATGAAAAGTATTCCCTTATGATGCTCTGGACCTTGGTAATTTCTGTCATGATTTCCATTCTTGTCAATGATTTTGTTTATTTGGGAGTGCTCCTTTCTTTTTTTTTGGTAAGATTTGTTAAGGGTCTGTCAATTTTGTTAATTTTTCCAAAGAACCAATTCTTAGGAATTGAAGTCTTAAGCTTCTCTGCCTTCTGTTTTGTACTCAAGATGACATAGAGTGGTTCTGGCCTTTCTTATGTCCCCCAAATCTGTACATAAGCCAGAAACAGACCTTAGTTGAAGTGAGGAAAAGTAGTCCCAAACTATGACTTTGTTTGAAGTTAGCAAGTACTTCACTTTACAGAATTCCTCATTACTTTGGGGACAGAAGAAGGAAATCCTAACAAATATGACATGGTTTCTTTATTCTAAGAACAAAGATGCCCTTTGTCCTTTCTTCTTATTCTGACTACTGTTATCATAGCATATGCCCTTCTCTCAGTGGACTAATAAAACACAAACTGATATCCAACTGTCACTCTTTTCTAGTCCATCAAATCATCATTTCCTTAATTACAACTTTCTCATCATACTACTTCAGTATTAGTCAGCTTTCCATCATTAAAACAAATGCTTATCAAGAAAAAAGGTTCCTTTTGCTCATAGTTTTGGAAGTTTCAGTCCATCATCCATGAACCCCTCTGCTTTTGGAACTGTGATGAATCAGAACAACATGGTAGAATTACATGACTGAAGATAACCTCTGATGGTCAGGAAAAAGATTTTTAAAAAAGGAGGGGGCTGGCATCTCATAATTTTCTTAAAGGACATGCCCCTCCAATAACCTGACTTCCTCCCATTAGGAACACATTTCCCTACAGCCCAACAGCACCAGACTGGCAATAATATAAGGGCCTTTGGGGGACAGTTAACATCCAAATTGTATTGTGTCCATCCTTAGAACGTTTTCACAAATCCTCCACTGTCCATAGCAAATCAAATCACCAGTGGGCACAGCTGCCCCAGGATTTCCCAGACCTATTTCTAGGCCTATCTCTGTCTGTCCTTGTAGATCACCCCAAATCATCACTATTAAGGCAGAAGTTGAATATCATCTCTCTTCTTTTTTTAAAAGTTTATTAGCAAGTTAAGTGATGGTCAGAGGGTATTTAGTTCAGGGTATGTTTACTTGTTTTTTTTGCTTGTTTGAGCAGCACTGGAGATCAAACTCAGAGACTTGTCCTTGCTAGGCAGGTATTTCACGATCAAGCCACACCCCAACCCTTCCATGTCATCTCTTTTACAATTTGTCCCAAAACTGAAGATTCTTTTATATCTTACTGAATATCTCCATAGCATTTATGTGCCATCTGAATTATCCTCTAGTCATTGGAGCCCTAGTGTCACAAATACTGGTTCTTGTACTTTGTCAAAGTGGGTTTTAACAAAGCACACATGTAAAAATTAAATGTGAATAGGCAGTAAATGGGTTGACTCTGGCTCTCAGAGAGCAGGAAAGACATTGATCATTGGGATGTAACAACAGAGTGGGAGACATGCTTGACTTGGACTGTAAGAGTTGGAAGTATGGCTGCAGGGGGTCTTTTACAATTTGGCTTTCAAGAATGTCTATTAAAATCTGGGTATCTGGGCACGAGTGGCTCACACTGTAATCCTAGCTACTCAGGAGGCTGAGAGCTGATGATTGCAGTTCAAAGCCAGCCCAGGCATGAAAGTCTGTGAGACTCTTATCTCTAATCAACCACTAGAAAACCGGAAGTGATGCTGTGGCTCAAGTGGTAGAGTGCTGCTAGCCTTAAGCTGAAGAGCTTGAGGACAACATCCAGGTCCAAAGTTCAAGCTCCATGACTGACAAAAAAACAAAACAAAAAATCTGGGTATACTAGTATACACCTATAATTTCAAAATTTAGGAGGCTGAAGCAAGAGGGGCACTGTGAATTGCAGCCCACCTAGGGGATCATTCATGACACAAACTCAAACAAACAACAACAAAAAATCTCTGTTGAAAACACTTTCTATCAAGTAGCAACTTATTAACCCTCTTCTGTGTTCTCATATCATATGTCAAGAAATTATAGAAACAGTTCTAATCTTTCCCCAAATTTCTCCTGGTTTTTGTAGAAGAAGAACTGCAACTCTGATGCTCAGAACCTCTTGACCAAATAGTCCATGGAAGGTGCTGGCTCATTTAAAGGTTGGTCTTAAGAGTTTTGTCTCTCTCCTCTGGGAATGAACA